>NC_059342.1:78506153-78807115 GCF_018350155.1 Leopardus geoffroyi
ATTAGGCACTGCCATCTCCCCAGGAGCTCACAGTCCTGTAGGGAGGCAAGTACTTAAGAAAATGTTTGCCAGGTATTAGCAAAAGTGTGCAGAGAGAACTTGCTTTATTTAGTAGGTGTTTATCTTCCTGGAAGGATGAGAGTCAACAGGACTGTAACATAAATCCTACGGGTGAATAAGCCAAAACGAGTCAGAAACAACATCTGTGATTTATTGGTGAAGTCAAGATTCACCTCTTGGTTTGATTTGCATCATTTTACTGAATTTTCAAAACACCTTATAAGGTTGGCATTTGGTGTACCTGGTGATAAAACTGAAGGTCAGAGAAGTGAAATAACACGTCCCCCCAAACTGAGGCAAAAATTAAAAAATAACTTGATTTTTACTGAATCTGAAGTGCGTAATCCAATCACTACCTTACACAACTTACTATATTGGGATCTCAGATGTTCTGAGATATTCCAGTTGCACAGAGTCACCTTGTTGTAAAAAAACAAGGCAAGAGTAATCAAATATATATGCCATAGCTTTAACTATTCTAATGGCTTCTCCTCTATTTTTGTGTGTGTGGATTTCCTGGGCTCTTCCTTTATCATGACCCCCTTTGGCTGTGAACTTCTGCTTCTACTGAAACAGCTTAGGGAATATTTTTTCATCCTGGGCTATGATCTCTCCCTGTTCTGCAATGGATCAACTTAGATGTGAAAGCCAATTTTTTCCCCTTCTTTGATTTCTAAAAAAGAATGAAACAAAAATCTCAAGACAGGCTTGTATATGGGTAGATGACTTTATTGAAGAATCAAATAATAAAAGAAATTTCTATTTCTGTGTGCGTGCGCGCACGCGCGTGCGCGCGCACACACACACACACACACACAAACACAAACTTACAAATTGAATTATTCTGTTTCTGAAAGTCCACTAGTTGTTTCTACTTGTCAGTGTTCATCCTTAGAGCACATTTCTTGGTTTCCCTTTTTCTCATTTCCTCTCTATACGCCTCTCTTCTTTATTTTCCATTTTTGCTTTTACCCCATAAGTTCTGTCCATGTTAGTATAGCTACTTCTTTGTTTCCTAGGCTCCTATAAACCTATATCTTCAGGATAGCATCAACCACTCAAGAAGATTTTCAGGGTATTTTCCTAAACAAAGGTAGTCTCCTCTCTAAAAGGATTTCTAATGCTACTTTTAAAAATATTGTTTTACTTCCCTGATCATGTCCCCAAGGTCCAGATTAAGTAACATGCTTCTGACATATGGAGGCAGGATGGGAACTGGTACTCGGGCATACTGAGATAGATTTTAAGGCTAGAATTCATAAAATCAGTGGAAAGGGGCATTTCCTGTGAGGCTTGTAATGACTTATCCTAGACATAGGTCAATAGATCAGAATTGTGTGCTTGATATTATCTGGTGGTGATTTACTCCAGGGGTTGGGGGGCAAGTTCCTGTCTAATTGAGTCTGTACATATTAGGTAATCTGGTACATTTTTGGATGCTCAGTAATTTTTATCAGATCAAACTGAATTTAACCAAGTTAAATAAAGCTATAAAATCAAATGAGAGATGATTTTTTTTTTATCTGTTAAAAAATTTTTTTTACCCTTTATTTATTTTTGAGAGACAGAGAATGAATAGGGCAGGGGCAGAGAGAGGGAAGACACAGAATCCCAAGCAGGCTCCAGGCCCTGATCTGTCAGCACAGAGCCTGAGCGGGGCTTAAACTCACGAACCATGAGATTATGACTGGAACTAAAGTCAGAAACTTAACCAATTGAGCAATCCCGACACCCCCGTTTTTTTTTTGTCTCTTACATTTTTGGTTAATTTATTATGCTCTCCCTCCAAATTTATCAGATAATTTTCAATTCTAACTTATCTATGTTATCTAAAGGAAACAAACAAACAAACAAAAGGTCTCATGCCTGCTGCCAAAAATAATAGAGGTGGGCATGTGAGAATTAGGATGATGATACCATCAGTCAAGCTATTCCTCTTCACCTAGTCTTGCAAGTTCTGAAGTGACGGCATCTGTGCAGTTTTAATGTGGGGGATTTGTTCTTTTCAAGGAATTTGTGAATCACAGTTAAATACTACTTCACATAGATTAGAGTGGCTGTTATCCCAGAAGGTAACAAGTGTTGGTGAGGATGTGGAGAAATCAGAAGCCTTGTGCATTGTTGGTGGGAATTAAAAATCATGCAACCATTGTTAAAGACTATGGTGGTTCCTCAAAAAGTTAAACATAGAATGCCTTATGATACAGCAATACCACTTTTATGAAATAAATGAAAACAAGGACTTGAACAGATGTCTGTACACCTGTGTTCACAGCAGCATTATTTACAATGGCCAAAATGTAGAAACAACTCAGATGTTCATTGATGTATGAATAAAGAAACAAAATGAAGTATATACACACAGAGAAAAATCATTTGGCCTTAGACATTGTTAATTAAATTCTGATACATTCTACAAGTGGAGAGACCTTGGAAGCATTGTGCTAATTGAATTCAGACACAATGATGCCATTTCTATGAGGTACCTAGAATAGTCAAATTCATGGAGAAAGAGTGTAGAAGAGTGGTTACCAGGGGCAGTGGGGAGGAGAGAAAGGAGAGTTATTGTTGAATGGGGACAGAAGTTCAGTTTGGGAAGATGAAAGGTTCTTAAGATGGACAATCGTGGTGGTTATACAACAATGTCAATGAACTTTGTGCCACTGAGTGTACATTCAAAAGCGGTTAAAATGGTAAATTTTACATTATAATTAATAATAAGGCAAGACATCAGCGTCAGCATCATCATCATCATCATCGTATTACTGAGTTCTTTATTCAGTTACTTCTACAAGTAGAGCATGGCATTGAATGCCTGATGACGGTGACTTCTACAAGTAGAGCATGGCATTGAATGCCTGATGACGGTGATATACCTCACATGTGCCACAATCCCAAAAGGTGGGTGTATCAGTCATGATTCAGTCAGACCAATTCAAAACCATGCCAGTTACTTAAACAGAGAGAATTTAATATGAAAAATTGTTTGCCATATTATGGAGAACTGAGGAGAGGAAAGGGAGATGGGAAATTAAATACGATTGAGGTATCTCTCCTGGGGCAGGGGCAAAAGGGAAGAGGTCAGAATTGCTAAAACTGGAAAGCTTGGTGTAGGAGCTCCAAAGAGCAGGGTTTGAGACCACTGAAGAGGAACCACTGACAGGCAGGGGTTAGTATCTGTGGACATGTAGTGAGGCTGTTTCTCAGGTATTGGAAAACTATAAACTGGTACCAACTTCTGCTACAGGGACACGTTGCTGCAGCCAGAGTGAGTAAGGGGAACTGAGCTAGACCGACAGGAATAAGAACAATGTAGGACGGATTGGGTCTTCTCTTCCACCTCTTGTCTTGATGCCTCCCCAGCACCTCCACCTCCAGATGGCAAAGAAAATTCATGTTTTCCACAGTAAAGAATGGTAGGTTGGAGCTGAGAGACCATAGCTTAATCACTCAGATAGTTTGTGTATTTAGCCTTATTTTCTCCAAAGGCTAAAACTATGATTTGGAAGAGACTGGATAGCTTGGACAGGTCATACAGTCAGCTAATGGAAGAGCCAGTGTGTGAACTCGCGTTTTCTTCAGTGGAAAGTGTGTCTTTCCCAATGTACCATCTTGGGTTAATTTGCTCATTTCTTTAGTTATTAAAAAGTATTCCATTACTGAAAGTCCCCCCAGTGTCAGGCACTGTACTTGGTGCTAGTAAGGCAGAGATAAATAAAATATGGATCAGTCCCAGCTTACAGTCAAATCAGGGAGTGGCAGATGATCATAGCAGACGGCAAGTGTTAAAACAGAGATGTATGGCATACATTGGTAGGCACGGGAGCATATTATCTAGGAGGGTGAAGGTAGATGCCCAGGAAAGCATTCCGAGTTGGTGACACTGGTGCTGTAGTCCTGGGTATGTATTGTAGCAATCAAGGGGAAAAAAATGGCCATTTCTTTCGCAAGGGCAATAGCATGATGAAAGCTTTCTAAGTGATTCCAGTTCCTGTACTCTTCCAAGATGAAGCCTATTAACTGAGCATAGTGCGGGCTCCAATCTATGAAGCTTCCCTGCAAGGCTAGGAACCCTTAGCTCCAATTGCCATGAGCCACAAGCCAGAGAGAGGTTGACCTTTCTACAGAAATGGACAAGGATTAGAGGTCAGGGATTTTGTTTAAGTGGGCCACCTTTGAAGTCCTTAAATTTCAACAGATAAAAAGAGGTGCTTATAGGCCTATCTTCTGGGCCCTGCCTTTGATTCTCAGACAAGAATATAAGAAATAAGATCATTGTGTCAGAACACAAATTCTCATTTCCAGGAACTTCCAAAGGGACTGATTTCTCCCTATATTTTAAGGCAAAGCAAGAAAACGTGTTCCTATCCTCTGCTTATTTATAGCATTGATTGACAGCAACCCACAGAATTCTCTCTATTTTTTTCTCTTTCTCACTTAAATGTTAAGAGGAAGTGCTATTTACTTAGGATTGACTATGTAAAACTCTAAGCCAAGAGCTTTACACACATTAGCTCAATTAATTCTCACAACAACATGATAAGGGAGAAAATAAGGCTCAGAGAAGACAAGTAACCTGACCAAAGTCCCACAGCTAAGAAAACCCAGATCTAATACCAACACACAGGCCCAACTAGTAAGATAGATTGCCTGTCACAGATAGGAGTTCCTTGTCCTGTCCAAAAATGATTATAGGTGGCCAAAGGTAAATTGGAATAGTTTGCCGCCAAAATAATGCTATTAGAGAAATAAAAATATTTAGACTCAAATATGTTTTTCATCAGCTTTTGCTTGTGCTTGAAATCTCGACTATTTTAAACAATTCAATCAACACATATTTTGTGTCTCTTGTGTGTGTGGTGTTGCCCTTGGTGTTAGAGATACCAAAAATATCAGTTAAAAACAGCCCCTGTTATCCTGAAACTCAGTCTAACTTACCAGTTATTTTGATCCTCAGAGCAAACCAGAGGGATGGATACATAACTCGAACCCCACACCTGCCCAAGGAAAGTGATCCTTTTCTTAGAATAAAAGGAGAGAGCTTTGTTGGGAGCATGAAAAAATCTTTAAAAATTCCTTTCTTCCTCCTCCTGGGCTTATTTCTTGTCTATCTTTCCATCCTGATATAACAGGAGAGAAGGTCCAGGTGTGGCTTCTATTAGGGAGATGCTTCAGCTCTGGAGAGGTGAGATTAAGTCAGTACCAGTGGGCACGATATATAAGGTCCGATGTGCATGGTTTGTCAGGGGAAAGAGGGCTCCTGATATCTTTGTGGCATACTAACTATCTTACCAGCCAGGATGAATTATTTGAAGCAGAGGCTACTTAACAAAGATTAAAGAATAAGGATTTGCTAGTGTTCTCTATGTACTGTCTCTAGGATCCCCACCCACCCTAGATGAAAGGTGTGCTGATGGGCCTCCATTATAGACAATGTAAGGAAACTGTCATGTTCTTTTCCATCTCCATTTTCCATGTGAGTTTGAGACCCAGAGAAATTAAGAGACTATTCATAGCTCATAGTCAGTACAGGATGAAATCCCACGTTTTCCACCTCCAAAAGCAGTGTTCCTCCCTTTTCAATACTCCAACACAAAGGACCCTCCCTTAGATCCCCCTTGACACAGAAGGTGCATTCATATAAACATTAAAAAGTGGTATCTGCAGAGTCCACACCAATCCATCTTTTAAATCTTGCTTTACATGGCGTTATTATGGGAGCACACTTTGTGAAGCGCTCTCTGTAGATGCTATTACCCCGCACGGCAGCTTTGGAAAGTGGGCTGAAGACGCTGTGAGTTTGTGCAACAGCACATGTTAACATGAGTTATAATATGTCAGGGGCCCCGTGTTAACGATCAGAGAACCTATTCAGCTCCTTTAAGGTTAATCAACTCAGCATTTGTGCCAGGTGTAATGTCTAATTAAAATGATGAACGGGTGGAGAATGCCTCCAGGCAGAGGGAGGAGATGGGCACAAAGAGGGAGCACCCGTGCCATATTGGTTTGGAAAATCAATAAGAGAAGCTCATTTTATCCCAGTGTTATCTGTGCATTTGCCATTCAGTGGCTCATTTGAAAAAGTGCCAACTGGCTGATGAGTAGGCTCAGCAGTGCTGTGTTTTTCAGCACTTAAGGATGTTCTGGTTGGGCCAGAACAGTGTGGCCGGGGATGTCTCTGGAGGGGACCAGAGAGAGGGAAGTGTGGTCGAGGTGATCCAGGAAGCCATCCTGGGTTCCACCTTGAATGACCAAATCTGACAGGTGGGAGGAAGCTAGTGAAAAGAGCCATCACCAGAAGAAGACTAGGGAAATCTGAGTTTGAGTCTCAGGGCTGTTACTAAATAGATTCTTGACCTTAGGGAAATATTTTCAGTCTTCATTTTCATCATCTCCAAATGTACATAATCATAACATTAGCTGCCTTTTCTGACTGTATAAGTTTGTGGCGAGGATTGGAAGAATTTTTGACTGTGAAAATTATGTAATAAAACACGGATTTTTAAAATATATTTAAATATGTACCTGTACCTCTTTTTATGACTCTATTTGTATGTATTAATTTATTTCATAAATATTTATGGAAATCTGTGTGCTGCACACTAACTCTAAGCACTACGGAAGCAGTAAGAAATAGACCCTGTGACTGCTTCGAAGAAGCTGAATATCTAAAGACAGAGCAAGTACCTCACAGATACTTGATTGTGGTCTACTTATGTTTGGTCAAATCTCTTCATTCCTTTACTTAGGAAAGCCAACTCTAGGAAGACTGACTGGAAGGTCAGACATGGAAAATAAGTAGGGGGCCACTCAATTTTAGTTAGGTCTTTTAATTTATTAAGATCAAATGTTGGTGACCATCATTGCTTTATCAGAATGTAATTCACAAGTAAAGCTTGGAAAAATATGGAATTGTTTATCATTCACTTTGAAGTACTGGATGGACATGATTTTTTTTACTTCAGTTCACATCTGAAAAAGTACTTTTTTAGCCCACCAATAATGTGAGAATGGCAGACATGACGTGTTTTTTTTTATATATAAACGCATATAAAAATATATATATATATTTTCTTTTTTTCTGGGTAATGGTTCTCTAATCTCAACTTGAAAAGTTCTTCATGGGCATCATTAAATCATACCACTGCTAGATAACCATTGAGGCTTTTAACTTATTGATTCCCTTGTCTACCATTTATTAATACTTTCATTATGATACTTTTATTAGGTACTATTTATCAATTGTTTTGCTATAGATTATGAGAGATAAAAATAGAAAGATACCTTCAAGATATCTTTGGCAAGTCAAGAAAGGGAACTTTGGCATATGTGGTTCATGGAACAAAACTATTTTAGTATCACATCGAAGACTGTTATCTATCTTATAGTCTGGAATAAATGACACCTGACATAGCACAGGGGAAGTGACTCAGAAGTAGATATTTACAAATAGATGGTTCTCAAAAGAAATCACCTTCTAGTGTTCCTGGAAATTAGAGGATCCAAGACTCCAAATACTAGAGTAAGAGTCTAATCCTCTTTCCCTTAACCTAAACTTTGTCTGAGATTCCATGACATTGCAGTTATTGACAGTTATTATGAAGAAAAAAAAACAGAAGTGGCTCATTCTAAGAAAATGTATCATTAGTCTTAAAAGGGAATAAAGGAGAAATCTGGAGAAAATGGTTTGAACACAGGTCAGAAGTTGCATTCTTAGGAAGAATAAATAAAACTACCCAACAAGAGACACTAAGTTAATTTTAAAAATTTTTAAACAATTTGTGTGTGTGTATGTGTGTGTGTGTGTGTGTGTGTGTGAGAGAGAGAGAGAGAGAGAGAGAGAGAGAGAGAGAGAGAGAGAGAGATAGGTTTAGATTGGGAAGGAAGAAGAACCCAGCATGACAGTGGAGGAGTGAGGAGTAAAGAATGTATAACGGACTCCGTACCTTGCAGCTGATATAGATTTTTTTTTTTTTTTACATTGATTAAAGAACTGGTATAAGAAGGATTGTAGTAGGGACACCTGGGTGGCCCAAGTTGGTTAAGCATCTGACTCTTGATTTTGGTTCAGGTCGTAATCTCACAGTTCATGAATCTGAGCCCTACATCGGGCTGTGTGCTGACAAGACAGTGTGAAGCCTGCTTGGGATTCTCTCTCCCTCTCTCTCTCTGCCTTTACCCTCCCTCCCTCCTTCCAAGTAAATAAATAAACTTTAAAAAGGTTTAAAGAAAAAGAATGATTCCAGTAAAAGTGGCAGAATCTAACCCACTGGGTATCACAATTACTACAGCTCTGAACATATTGAATTGTGTCTTATCACGAGGTGGGGGCTGGAGATTACTGCTGGTGGGAATCTCAGGTAAAAGTTGACTAAGAATTTCTCTAACACTTGATTGAATACCTCACTTTGTCTTTGATGTTAAAATCCTTATCCAACAAAGTATATCATCTAGTTGGATTTTAAGAAGTGAGAGGTATAACAAGTAAATAGATAAGAAAAGGAAGGGAAAAGAGGAAGATACAACCACCACCGTTACTATAACAAATAAAAACACTGGGGCCAACCAGTAAGCTTTATCAAGGGTCCATCATGTGTCAGGCACCAAAAAAAGCATTTCAACAATGTTATCCCAATTGATTCTGAAGACATCTTTATGATGTGGATATTCTCTACGGTATAGATGAGGATGTACACATCACCGCATATGCAATACCATCTCAGTGGCAATAACCACCACAACATTTGGAATTGCGAGTTGGGATTTTGGAGGCTACCATGGCAGCTTTGCTCTGTTGACTTCTGAACTTTCTTTGAGAAAGAAATAAGTCATTCCACCTTTTGGAATATCTTCACTTCTGTATTATCCTAAGTAATACAACGGATATCAAGGCCACTGTTCTCAGACCTGATTCTTGAAGCATTTGAAAGGTCTTTACTTATCTTAACTAATCCGTCTTAATTTAACACGTAAAATTCTCTTATGTTTTTTTGAAACATATGCTACCTTTTACTTAAAAAATGCAAGTGTCACAAGCATACAAAGATGAAATGTGTCTTATTACAAAAGAGCGATAACCATAAGACCTCTTGGACTTTTTGGGCAATGGAACTGGAAAAGACTTTGAGGCCCAAACCTGTGATGTCATTGATACTCATGTTTCCAACTCTGCACAAATGGTGTAGAGGAGAGAGTATTGGTATCTTGATGTCAGATAAATTTAATGACTTTTTACCATATCACCTATAAGCTATATGATTTGGGGTCTTTGTAATACTACTTTGAGACTTCTGTATCTTAATTATTAAATTAGAATACATCATAGCTGACCTGGTGTGTCATAGATTTTTCTGAAAGAATCAAATGAAACAAAACATATAGAGAAGAGCTCTATTGGCTGGAAAACTTGTTGAGTTTCTGGAGCCTGGCTTTGTTCAGTGCCATGGAAGAGTCCAAGAAAAAAATTAAAAATGATAAGGCATAGTCACCACCTTCAATGTATTATCATCCAAGATTAACAATAATATCAGTAAGTTAGAAAGAGATTGTAATACCTTGTGAATTTTGAGATGGCAGAGAAAGCAATGATTAACTCTAATTATCTATCTATCATCTATCTACCTACCTACCTACCTACCTATCTATATCAGAGGTGGCTTCAGATAAAATATATCATTTTGATGTGCCCAAGATTGAAGACTAAGGAAGAGCCCAGGATAGAATTGTGAGTCATCCTTGGCTAGAGGAAGAATAATAGCAAGACCTCAAGAGTGTGGACTGTCACAGAATTAGCAAAGACTCTACTTGTGAAGATTTGATTATGATACTTGGCATAATTATGGTATAACTGGAAATATGAATGGTATTTTATAAATTTGAGATTAGATTGAAATTAATGAATGACCACATTTTCATTCTGGGGTCATCCTGGCCCTGGGACCTACTAATAAGGGCATGACATTTAGAAGTTATCAAGGTGGGGTTCTCTGTTGCTACACTGTTTTCAAACGCGGAGACAATAGTACCTTTTCTGATTATGCTGTATCTGAGGCAGTCAGTGGCAGTGAATAGAGAAGCTCTATTCTTCCTTCTAATCGCATATTCCTTTTTGTTAATGCTTCAAAGCAAATGACATGAAAAATCCTCCTTAATGGTGATGAGCAGATTTTTCCATTTGTAAATGATGGCCACATGCATCGATAGAAAGACCATTCTTTATTTATGCTCAGCCGAGTTCTGCAAATAGAGAAATTGGCTAATTATCTACAAATTTTCATTCTTTATCTCCATAGAATTGTAATGAACAGGAATTGCCATGTACTCATTTATATTTGTGAAGAGGGAACAACCTTTCTCTTTGGTGATTTCTCTCATACTGTAGTACTCAGACCTGTAGCTTTTTGGAGAACTAAAATTCTGGCTGATCATCTTCCATCATTCACTGGTCTTCTCTGTTGCCCTCCTGACCACAATCCTCTGAATCAGGCTTCTTGTCCTTAATTGTGAGGATGAAGTAGAAAGGTTTTGAAAAATTCCCTTGTTGTGTTTTCTATGTAGACCTGTCTCTCTGTGAAGACATGGCTTGGTTTAATTGGTTTGCATTCCACACAAAGTAATCAAATCAAATCAACAAATACCCTTTGAGGACAACTATTACAAGGCAATAAGCTTGACAAACTGCCCCTTTACTAATTTCTGGCCTGAATTCTGTAGACCCTAGAAGCATTTGGCACAAGGATACAGCTTCTCGGCTGCTAAATGATCATCACCATTAGCAGTAACAAGAGTTTATTATTGCACCACATTGTCTCCTAGAATCTGTCTACTTCTCCATTCCAACCACTACTATCTTGAGTCAGGTCCTAGATTATCTGGCCCAGTCAATATAATTACTTCTACCTGCTCTTCCCGCTCCCCTTTAATCCATTTCTCTCTTTGCTGGCTGCAGTAGTTATTTTAAAGCCCAGATCTCCTTTTGCCCCCTTCTTCATCAAAATGTTGTTCAGTGGTTTATAGTTTATTAATTATAAATTAAGGTAATATGTAGTTCTCATTTAGAGGGTAAAGAATAATTTTGGGGAGCACCAATAAAAGTTTCAATTATTTTCATTATAATGGCACTCAGGCATAAGTCTAGACATAGACTTCTTAAAATAATAATGCTTTTGCATTTTTACCACCAAATAAAATTTATAAATGAAACAAAAACAAATAGTGAAATCAAAAAGAAAACATGTCAATATGATCATTGGTTTTTGAAATTGTGTTATCAACATGAGATTTAGCAGTAGAAGAACATGTTTGTCTGATAGCTTCCACTTTAGCATACAGATTTTGATAGAATAGATCGTTGTTTGAGTCTTTGTCATTATTGGGTTTTTTTTTCCTTTTTAATCCTAGAATATTTTCAATATCTATTCATATCAATTGACCAAATCAATATAATAAAATTCCCACAAAATTTGTATACAATTAATCATGCTTAAGGAAAAAAAAATCTTATTTCACACTTACTATATCTTGGTGAAATGCTGATACATATAAAGAAAAGTTCTGATTATATAGCCTTTGAAAATGTAGCCATCATTCCAAGTACACCTTTCTAGTTGAGTATGACTGTACTACCTTGCACAATGGGATAACTCAATTTTACCGTGCCTTATTTCTCTTTTTTAAAATATCCAAAATTCCTGTTTTTCTACAGCATGTCATTTCATCATTCATGCCTAACTTTCTAAAAATGGGATGATAAAATACAGGCATTGAAATAATGTGGTGGTCCTTGGTTATAAGATAATTACATAAGTGATTCAGACTATAGTTGTCATTGAATTGCACATAAATATTTTTTTAAAAGAATTCTCTGGGAACCTGGGTAGCTCAGTTCGTTGAGCATCCGACTTTGGCCCAGGTCATGATCTCACGGTCTGTGAGTTTCAACCCTGCATCAGGCTCTGTGCTGACAGCTCAGAGCCTTGAGCCTGCTTTGGATTCTGTGTCTCCCTCTCTCTCTGGACCTCCCCTGCTCATGCTCTCTCTCTCTCTCTCTCTCTGTCAAAAATAAATAAACATTAAATAAATGTTTTTAAAGAATTCTCATACATAACTTCCATAACCTCATGAAAATATCATTTTCTGGTAAAGTCCCAAATCTTTAACTAACCCACATTTTTTTTGTACCCTACCCACTGATTCCTAGACATTCCTTGGTATCCCTGCTCACTCTGGTTTCCCTGTCTTTTTTTTTTTTTTTCTGGTTTCCCTGTCTTGAATGCCCTTCTTCACATCCCATATCCCTCTGAAGCCTCTCAAAAACTTGGGTGGATATTGCAATCTCTGTGCAAACCCTCTTCTCAACATATTTCTCAGATTTTTTTATATTCACTGAGAAGTTTTTTTTTTTTTTCAAAAATGTGTTGTTTCTTGAATATAGTCTTCTCTCTTTGCTCTCTTCTCCATCTATACCAACTCCCCACCTTTATTTCAGAATTTAAGTTCCTTAAAGTTAAGGTGCAGCAGTCCAGCACAGTGCCCAGCAATAAGTCAGTAGTCATTAATTAGAAAGAAATGGAATGGAATGGTATCAAATAGGATGCCATGAGATGGGGTTTGATAAGATGAGATGAAAGAGATATTAAGCCAATCCAGTGCCAGGAGCTTTGAAAGTCATCCAATGTTACGACACCACTCTTGACTTTGGGAGATGGGACATCTTTGAAAAAGAAAAAAAAAGTAAAAAAACAAAAAAACACAGTAACTCAAGGAAGTATATAAAAATGGGTAAATGAGTAGTATAGATAGTAAGAACAATAGGAATTCTGAGAAATGAGGAATGACATAGAGAGGTGCAATAATGAGATTTTTGCAAGAATAGGTCATGAAAAAAATGATCAAATGTTGTCAAGAAAAGAGATGGAATAGAACTTCAGACAGTAGATATGATGTGGTAAGAAGTGGGGATGAGGTGCCAACAGTTTTGAGGGACATTAACTACCTTGGAGGCAATATGATAAGGATAGGGAGAAAATATCTTGGAGAGTTATTTCCCCCCAAACTGAGAGAACTGAAGATAGAAACGAAAATGAAGATTCAGAATGGTTTAGATATCATTGGAATTTATTCAGGATATCTCATTAAATGCGGAATTATCTTTTTTAATCTAGTGGCTTTCAAAGTATTTAGACTTAAAGCCCAAGCTCATTGATGACCCATGCTCTTCTCTTAGATCAGTTCCTATTAGAATTCAATCTTTTCCCTCATAACACTTGTTACAAATATAATTAAATAATGAATAGTACATTTATCTGACTCCCCACTACAAAGAAACTCTGAGAGGAAAGGGCCCACAATTTTTTCTTAGTCAAAACTATACTGGGACACCTGGATGGCTCAGTCGATTAAGCACCTGACATCAGCTCACGTCATGATCTCAGGGTTCATAGGTTCAAGGCCCACATTGGGCTCTGTGTTGACAGTTCAGAGCCTGCTTTCCATTCTTTTTCTCTCTCTCAAAAATAAATAAACTTAAAAAAAAAAATTCTATCCTCAGAGTCCCATTAAGTGCCTGCCATACAGTTGACACTCAAATATTGTGTGAAACTTAAAGCAGCATTACTCTGGTTGAGAATGGAGTGTGGGATTTCTAGTCATCCACCCCTCTTTCCCCAGTGCCCCCTGGGGTGGTTTAGCACAATGTCTGATGTTCAACAGAGTGTGTGTGTGTGTATTTTTTAAAGCCCATTATCTCAGTTTCATCATGCCTCATTGACAATGTGGAGATGATAATGAGCGACCAGCAAGGTTGATGGGTGTTTTAAGGATGAACTAACATAATGCATGTGAACACAACTTTTAAACTCTAAAAACGATTACCATCCTTGTCATATATAGAGAAGTATAGAATATGACCATTACATAAACTCTCCCAAAAAGCTGGGCTAGAATCCTGAGCTTAACTTGTCTAAGCCCAATGTAATTGCTGTAATACACAATAAAAGCATTAATGGCCTTTATTGTGGACTCTGGCTGAATAAAACCAGCCAAGTCCAGAAAGATCCAAAAACAAATCACCTCCAGTTCCCAAATACTGGTTAAATTTGTTTCTGAAGCCCTTGTCTCCACTTCGCATGGACCTCTCCAGCCCCACCAGCTCCTGGGCAATCGATGCCACCCCCCACATCCTTAGTTACAGGCTGTTGAGAAAAATCACACATGCGCCTGATGCTATCAAGTTGGGACACAGTTAGAAATAATTTTGAAACTGCTTATTCTGGAATCTCCAAATCGTGGGTGTGTGCAGGGGTTGGGATGGTGCTGAGATGGAGGAGAGAAAGGAGACAAAAGTGTAGAAAGACAGACTTTATTTTTAAAGACTTAACTGCTACTTTTAAAGTAGCCTCCCTTTGTGCTACTTTTGTTTAAATAAATGCTGCCATTGAATGAGAAGTTGTATAGCCAGGCTATAAAATTCCCAGGTCCTGCATTAGACTTTAGTCCAAAATCTAGTATTGACACTTCCTGTGCATGTTTTTATACAAGGGACTTAACCTTCTAAATAGTGGTTTCCTTAGAGGCAAAATACTCACCTCCCAGGGCTGTCATGGGGATTAAATCACGAAATTCCTTACCTGCAATCATTAGAGGCTTGCATAGATTTTGAGAGCATTGCATTGCCATATGGCCAACCTCCAGAAGTTCCTAACTTTGCTTCTTTATTATAATTCCATCCCTGAAGTTCCTGGCCATGAATGTGTGTGTGTGTGTGTGTGTGTGTGTGTGTGTGTGTGTGTGTAACATACCACTTTATTAGGAACTAGGCGAGTAGCCTACCATCTCCTTCCTTTGCCACCCTCAAAACAGGGTAGTAAAATGATTAAGAGCTCAGATTCTGGATCTGGATTTGTATGGGATTTCAATCCTAGCCCCCCTACTCACTGTACATATCATGTAGAGCAAGTTAAATAATCTCTGACTTCCTCTATTTATTCATGTGTAAAATGAGAGCAATATTGATACCTCCACTGTAGGGTTTTTGTAAGGATTCAAAGAGTTACTATATGTAAGTGCCAGAGAAATCCCTAGGACATAGAACATGCCACATAGTTATTACTATCCATAATTTTATAATTTTATTGTTTACTAACTTGTTGATTATAACACACAACTACGATCAGTTTTCCTGAGTATGTCTTAAGTTCATTGATTACATACATCATGTCATTTAATCAGCAATCAAATGTGGGAGATATTTTTCCTATTATACAGTTGAGGGAACTAAGGCTGATAGAGATAATTAACTTGCCATGATCCCACATAATTTATAAGTGGCAGAAATGGGGATTAACTCCAAACTGCACTCCAATACCTCACTAAAGAGCATGGAAGGTTGTCTATATTTACAGATCAGTTGAGACGCCTTTCTTTTTCTTTCTTTTTTTTTTTTTTTATACTGTATTCCTGACTCTCCTCCACCCATGGTGGGGAAAAATATCCATTTCTTGATGGTCCTACATATATCCATACTTTGTTGCCTTTAACATAGTCCATGGCTCATAGTAGACTCTAACGTGACTGTAACGTGACAGACCTATAAAGGAAATATCACTAAGTAGAGCTACACTTTGTGGGATACCTATGACTTCCTAGCCACAGTATGTAGAAGTTTACAGTCTTTCTCTCATCTGTTCCACAGGATGATTCTGTAAAATGGTGCAATTATTTGATTTTAAAAGGTAAAAATTCAAAGATTAAGTATTTTTCTCAGGCACTCCAGGTGATACATAGCAGAATTTGGATTTAAACAGGCCTGGTGACCTAATACTTGACTATATCTTACCCTGAAGCAATGGACAAACAATATGAAGCCTGATATTGAAACTTCAGTTCATTTTATCAGAGATTCAGGAGAAACTATAACACTCAACATACCAGCAGGTGGGTGATCAAACTGGGTAGCTCTCTCTGTATCTGTCTCTCTCTGTTTCCCCTCTCGCTCTCTCCCTTCACCCCTCTCTCTTTCCCTCTTCTTCTCTCCTCTCACCCTCCCCCTGCCCCCCCTCCCTCTCTCTCCCTTCCTCCCTCCCCCCCTTCTTTGACTGACTCCAGCTTGCCATGGACAAAATAGAAATAATTAAGTGTCAATAACTAAAGTTTATTCCTGGCAAACAGCTGATGAGTATTTTCAGAGGCTCCTGTTTTTTGACCTTTACTGCCCTAGACAATGACGGAATCTTGTTGAAAGCTCTTTAAGCTGAAATTAATTTATGCTCGACAGTGATTAAAAGAGAAAGTGAGAAGGGGATGGAAATTAACAAATCCATCTTTATTGCTGAGATCCCATTATGATTATAAGGAGAGGGAAAAATCGACGTGGCGGGTGCCAGCTGCAATCTGGTAAGGAGTTTAAACAGCCCTTCCTGCTTAGGAAATGTCCTTGGGTGGACAGATTTATCTGTCACTGAGGCTCTCAGGGAGAGGTTTATTTATCAGGGATTGGAAGGCTGAGATCCTTGGACTTGCTTTTGGAATAAGGTTCCAGAGTGATAGCTGCTGAAAGGACAGGCCACGGAGCTTGACTGATGAGGCCTCTTGAAAAGTAGATTCTGCAGGTGCTTCCAAGAACAGAGATGGCTAAATTGCCATGCTCTGGGTTCCGATTGGGCCAGTTTCTTTGGCATATGCCTTTAAGAGCTTATATACTTACACTTGCAATTCATCATGTATTCCCTTGTTTGGCCCTGAGGCCGTGGATCTTGCTTTAGACCTTTTTGGCTCCACATAGCTCTTTGGACACTATTCCATAATGAGACTAAGCAAACACCGAAGAAGACCTTACCACCATATTCCCATTCAGTCTTCAAAAATAATATGTGCTTAGCACCTCCTATGCACCATGCTCAGTACCAGATTTTAAGCAACACAATGCCTCTGTGCTCCTAGAGCTGATTAGAGAGAATGAGGCTCATTTGCCCTTAAAAGTAAAATCAGAAGTCTCCCAAGGACAATCCTAGACTCATGCCGTTTTGAGAGAATTAGTATGTGCTGAGAATTTTTTGTATGCCAGACATTTGACACATGATGTCTCATTTAATACTGGAAACAATGAAAGTCAGTATTCTTTTTATGATTTTACAGATGAGTGAATAGAGACCCAGAGAGGTAAAGTGGCTTCCCCTAGGGCACAGAGGTAGTATGGCCAATGCCAGAGAATCTCCACCTAGACCTATTATACACCAAAGCCTGGGCTCTTCTCCATTGCTGTCACTGCATCAAAGCCATGATGGTGAAGTAAGAGCATGAATCTAAGAAGAAGCCTGACTGTTGGGTTTGCTCAACATCTGACTGACTCAACATCTGACTGACCCTGGAAAAATCATTGTATCTGCCAATCTGTATTCATTTTCTCATCTGCAGAAAAAGGGATGATCCCCTGCCCTTTCTGTTGCACAGGTTGATCTGAGGCTCAGAGGAGACAATGTATCCAAAAGTGATTTGCAGTTGTAAGCTATTATCATTATATAGTCCAGCCTCTCCTAATACAAGGACCTTCTCTGTAATAGGGCATTAATCATTTATATTTAAGTAGAATGCAACTGACAATGTTATATCACCTCATGCAAAAGTGTAGCTAAGAGGACATGTGTAAGCTATGACTTTTCCAATTTGCTTTATCATTGGACATATATATACTCAGGAGAAAAAAAATGCTTTATTTCAAAGCAGGCAAAAACATAGTGAGTTGAGTATCTGGAAATGTTAATGATGAAGATAATAAAAAATAAAATTGTCTTTTCTTTGATTTTTACTGTAATCCCATAGAAATCAGTATTAATAAAAGGAGTAGGGGTGCCTGGGTGGCTCAGTCAGCTAAGCATCCGACTTTAGCTCAGGGCATGAGCTCACGGTTCAGGAGTTCGAGCCCCGCATCAGGCTCTCTGCTGTCAGCACAGAGCCTGCTTCAGATTCTCTGTTCTCTTCTCTTTGCCTCTCCCCTCCCCCCTCTGTCCCAAAAATAAATAAGCAGTTTTAAAAATTTTTTTAAAAAGGAGAAAACCGACAGCTTGTTCAGTCCTTGAGGGAGAAGTTGTGTCACTATGATCATGTACAAAGTTATAGTAGTTGCCCTGGAGGAAACTTTAGGGGACCAGAGTTGGGATGATGGAGATCACCAACTTCCCTAATGAATTTAGGGAAGTCATTTTACCTCTCTGGGTCTCAACTGGGAAGTGCTTTCTACTTCTATATATTCCCCTTCCTTCAAAATACAAGTCTTGCAATTCTCTGAAATTCTTGGAATTCTTATCAGAAAGAGAGAGAGAGAGAGAACACCATTGGTCACTTGAACCAGAAGTCTGTCCAGCAATTCTAGAGTTGCTTATCATGCTAGTGTAGGAAGAGACCATTTGTGTGGACTTGAATACAAGTGAGAATCAAACAAGGCTTTGAATTCTGAATCAGGTCAGCAATTCCTCTTTCCTTAGAGGTAAGTTGGCAAGTTAAGAAAAGATGGTCACAGGCTGAAGTTACGTGGCTTAAGGAGAAGGAATATAACGTGAGCTTCTCTACAAGGTTATGATTATTTACCATATGTGGGCAAATACTTTCAATGGGTCCACATTGGCCAGAGCAATATTCCCCATGCTGTGTTTCATAGAACATGAATTTAATAAGATATCATAGTCATTACCTTTGAAAAGGGATTCTGTGGCGGGGGGTGCGGGGGGATGTGTTTGCAAAGCAGTGAGTTAAACAGTTTACCAGATTTCTTTATTGTAGGACTTCACAGAGCCCTTGATATACTGGTATGCCTTATGAGTCTCTAAGAGGGGATGTAATACATAGAATATTCTGATATATTTAACCAAAAGAAGTCATTTAGAGTGGAGCATTTCTGTGATGAATGTTATGGCAAATACATTTTGGAAAATGCCAGTTTAAAATATAAAGTCCCAAGCTAGGTACACTTCCTTCACTACCAACATACAGATCTCAATGGCTGATTTCTCTTTCACAAAAGTTCTTATTTGGTGGACTCTCCCAGGGAAGTTACCAATAGTCTGTGAGCTCAGGGAATTGAGCTCTGTTTACCCAGTGGCTCTGCTATACCAAAGACCTTCACTTCTAGCCATATGGCTGGTAGAGAAAGCCTATAGCTAGAAAAGCCCACAAGCCATCTCATGGACAGATCTAGAAGGGACACAATACTTCCTTCCACATGCCACTGGCCAGAATTCAGTCATACTGTCCTACTCACACACAAAGAGGTCTGAGCGATGTGGTCTTTTTTCCATCCGCAGGAGGAAAGTGGAATGCATGTACCACTATCTCACTCATACTGGTCATTTTGAAGCTCTCTGCTCTTTGTTCCCAAAATTACCCGACATGCTCCAAGTCAACACATTTTATGTTCTGTCAGCTGCCTAATTCTTTCATTTCAGTATTGTTAACTTTGTACAACTTCACCTCTTCTGTAATTCATGTCCTTTCCTTCTGTCCCTGTGTCTGAGAGGAAACCCCACCCATCTTAAATTGCTCTGTTGTAATGTCACGTTTTTGATGATTCTCTCTGGTTACCCTATCATGTCGGTTCCAGAAAGCAGTCATCGCTCCTTCTTCTTTGACATTGTCTATCTCTCTCTGTTACATGCCAGATACTGATACTACAGACTCTGAGGTCTACTCATATATAAGTGAGGGGGAAGTGGCATGTTATAGAAAGAAGAGTAGGGTCTGGAGAACAAAGATCTGAGTTCGAATCCAGGTTTTTGACTTACTAGATATATTTCCTTGGACAGATAACATTGCCACTCTGCAGTGCTTCCTCATGAGAAAATTACAGAGTTTGGGGTGGTTGGGTGGCTCAGTCAATTAAGCATCCAACTCTTTGATTTTGGCTCAGGTCATGATCTCATGGTGGTGAGATCAAGCCCTGGTTCAGGCTCTGTGCTGGGCATGGAGCCTGCTTAAGATTCTTTCTCCCTCTCCCTCTGCCCTTCTCTCCTTGTAGGCTCTCTCTCTCTCTCTCTCTCTCTCTCTCAAAGGAAAAAAAAAAATAAAATTGCAGAGTTAAAATCTTTCTAAATAAGGCTGTCAGAAGCTTAAAATGACATAACGCGTAACACAATGTATCTGCCACATAGGAAGTCATTTACGAACGTTAATTGTTGTTACCCTTTTGGTCGTTCCTGCTGTTGTTCCTGAAAGCCAGACAGACATGGTTCTCAGTCCTGACCCTGCCACTTTTATTAGGGAATATTACTCTCTAGTTCTGAGTCTCAGCTCTTTGTGTGTAAAAATGGAAACAGCTTTCTGAGGGAATAGCAAGAAAACGCCTACCACAGTGCATCACAAGTGGCCCATGGTAGAGACACAAGTAATGAATGAATTTAACAAAACACCACTACTCCCAATACCAGGCACAAGAACGCTGTCCCGCTTAATGATTCTATCTAGCAGGAAAGAAGGCAGCCTCCTCCGTGTAGCTTGCTTTTGTGGCTGAGGACCTGTAGCCAGGCAGTTCTTGGTTAATTCCCCACTAAGTCTTCGAAGCTATAATCTAAGGCCACTTTTTCTTTTCTGATGTGAACTTGGTCACCTTCCTTCTTATACTATCTTCTTAGATACTTGAAAACTGTTAGGCCAGCCCCTCATCTTTCTCTTCTCCAGGCTGACCTTTTTTTTTTTTTTTAATCTCTCATCCCAAGTTCCTTTTTCCACTTCTTTAATCATTTCCCATTGCACTGCCCTTCCATTTCTGAGCAGTGCAGAGGCACAGGACTCAAAATGTCCTATAGTAGTATGTGCGAATGAATGGCAAGAGCTTACACTGCAGACTGACTGGAAAAGGACAGTTAGAAACTGTCAACACCAGGGGGGGGCGCCTGGGTGGCGCAGTCGGTTAAGCGTCCGACTTCAGCCAGGTCACAATCTCGCGGTCCGGGAGTTCGAGCCCCGCGTCGGGCTCTGGGCTGATGGCTCAGAGCCTGGAGCCTGTTTCCGATTCTGTGTCTCCCTCTCTCTCTGCCCCTCCCCCGTTCATGCTCTGTCTCTCTCTGTCCCAAAAATAAATAAACGTTGAAAAAAAAATTAAAAAAAAAAAAAAAAAAAAACTGTCAACACCAGAAAGTGTCACTCCACTGCATACTTCCTGTGTAATCTCCACCATCATCTTCAGATCCAGCAGCAGCTGGTGTGGTAGTTCGCAGGTATCCCTTCCTCTCTGCATAAAGAGAACATTGAGCCATTTATGTCCAGGTGTTGTGTTCACTCAGTTCAACATGACCTATCTACTCGATGCCAGGAACTGTTTTATAGGCAGAGAGATTTTGGATGCAGTCCTCTTTCTGTGAATACAAACTAAGCAAGTGAACACGTAATGTATAATCATATAGTGAATGGCCATAGATCTAGATATTAGAGAAAACTGTCATATATGGGGGCAAACAAACAAACAAACAACATTTACTCTCAGACAGCACATGGGTCTCCCATTTACTAGCTGTGAGTCTTGCATGAATGAATCCCTTCTTCAAGCTTTAGTTTTATTAATTCATTTGTGGAATTGGATACTACCAACAACCCTTCAGGCTTTATCGAAAATTAAATAAACAGATACACAAAAAGCATCTAGCTCTGTGTCTGACACTTAGCACTCAGAAAATCACTTTAGTTTCTTGTCTGGGTTTTGCAAGTACAAAGAAAAAATGTCAGGGAAAGAGATTTTGGTGGCAGAAAGCTTTTTCCAACTAAAGGGCTAAAGTTTGAGTTTGTTAATAAACATTCATCTGTAATATTTTTTCTTCTTTTTTGAAGAAATTAATTTTTGGGATTCTAGGGGTACCTGGGTGGCTCGGTCTGTTGAGCATCTGACACTTGATTTTGGCTCGAGCCATGATCCCAGATCGTGGGATTGAGCCCCACCATGAGCTCTGGGCTACATGTGGAGCCTCCTTGGGATTCTCTCTTTCCCTCTGCCC
The DNA here is from genome assembly GCF_018350155.1 of Leopardus geoffroyi. Classification (NCBI taxonomy): domain Eukaryota; kingdom Metazoa; phylum Chordata; class Mammalia; order Carnivora; family Felidae; genus Leopardus; species Leopardus geoffroyi. The sequence goes on from NC_059342.1 coordinate 78,528,188, forward strand.
CTCTAGCCTGTTCACGTGCTCTCTCTCTCTCTAAAATAAAACAAAAAAAATTAAAAAAAAAATAATTTTTAGGATCCTAATGTTAAAATTGTGCAGGCCCCACACTTTAATCAAAATACTTGTCTTTCCTAGTCTCTTCTGTTCTACCTTTGCTACATGTAAACCTCTCTTCCCCTTGATCACAATGTTTTGTCCCATTCACCCTCACTCATTTCCTCATTTTTTCTGAGCAGTCTATTGCCACCATGTTCCTCATTTCCTTTCTTGTCCCCTGAATCAGTTCTTCTCTCTCCATAGACCTCGAAAGAAGTAGGCAAACATGTGGTTAGACATGATGACGATGTAGCACTGTGGTCAGTGTCATGGACTTTAGAGTCCAAGAGCTGTGGGTTCCGATCAGATTCTCTCATTTATTAGCTGAATAGCTTCGTTAAAGTTACTTAACCTTCCTAAGGCCCAGTGTTCTATCATCAAATTCAGCATAATAATAGTTATTTCTTTAAAAGGTTTTTAATTAATATTAATAAAATTGTATGTGTATTCAACTATAATACACTCTCAATAAACAGTATTTATTATTTCCTATACTGTATATTCAATTCAGAGATAGTTCTGTTAAGTGCCAGGCACTGTGTTGGGCACCATACAGGACAGACAGATAATAAAGGCAGGATCTCTGTCTTCAAAGAGTTAAGAGCTCATTGGAGAAACAAACATGCCTATATAAAAAACACAACAATAATGGGAAACAAAGCGCAAGATTTTCTGTCTAGTCAGTTGTGTTAGATGAAAAATCACAAGTAAGGTTTTGTTTTAAAAACTATTTCTAATGTATCAGTTTTGGCTGCCTGGACAGTCATACTAGGAAAAATTCTGAGACCAATAACAGAATGAGTAGAAAATAAAATGTCATAACTGATTAACAGTGTCTGCCAATGATACAGAAGGAGAGATTGTCCATCTCAGGTACCAAGAGTGTTTTAGAAGGCATGCTTAAAGAAAGAATGAAGTGTATTTTTGAGTACTTTTATGAGAACTTTATTTTACTTGTATTACTGAGAATGGACATTGTTAACCTTCTTACCACTGAAACTGAAACTCAGAGAAGTTAAGTATTCTGTTCAGTCCACACAGCTAGAAAAGTAGCTTGGCATGACTCTAAAATAAAGATTGATTTAAACACTTTTACTCCAACTGAACACTGTTGGCAGGATGAAGAATGGATTAACTCTGCCAATTGTGGTAGAAGAAACTCAGTAGATTCTTACCAGTCCTTTTTATTTTTCTGGGCCCACAGGAAGCCTATATTTTCTAGCTGCCAGCATGTGGGGAATAAGCTTAGGAATTCCCTGAGCCTGCACTGATGGGTTAACAAGGCATAAAGAATTAGAAAGTCATAGGATGAACACACCCAAGTTTGGGTAAACAAGATTAGGCAGATAAGATTAGACAAGCCAGGCAAAGACCCCAGATACAGGACAAATGGGGTAAAGGCCCCCAGTATAGGACATAGGTATAGGACAACAACAGAAAGCTGCTTTCACAGGAAGGAAGGACCAAATTAGGTAAACAGGTAAATAGGGCTTAGACCACAGTGGGGCAGGGCAAAGTTGCCCAGAGCAGAGCTAATTAGCAAAAGAAAGATGCCTTGTTGACCCTGAGGTAGCAAGCTCTTTCTTTTGTGTCCCCTTGGCCCGTTTAGGTAAACAGGGGCGGGGCTTCATGTTTGCTGTAAACAACCTTCCACCCAGCACCAGAATCTTGTTTTGTATTGATCCAAACCCCTAAGATGCATATCTCCAAACCCCCCTTCTCCCCATGCCCATGAGTTAAAGTTCACAGTTTCATTGTCTCTCTATGCATGCCCATCACGCTTGTAAGCCTTCTGATCCTAGTAAAAATAGAGCAGGGACCCTTACTTGGGGCTCTTGTCTCCTCCCAGACGTTAGCCTCTCATTTTTAATCCTGCATTCCACTCTCTTGCTAAACAAGACAGAACTCCAGACCCAGAGTCTATAACACCAGTGCAATTAGGTTGGGGCCATGTTACTAATTCCAGGTAATGGCATATGGGGGAAATCTATATGTCACTATCAGTTATGGCCTCTGCATTTTGAGGCCATGAATTAAGAATTCTTAGTTCATGCGTGATTTTCTTTCTTTTGTCCTGATGTAGAGGACTTGTAATGCCCGAAGTTCTGAAACCTCCCACAAAAGTCCACCAGAGTCGTAAGTCAAAGCCAAGCGGCAAGGGTCGTTTATTGCAGGTTCGAACCTGGTCCTCTGCGCACTCGTCGCAGGTGACGCAAGAGGCCAAGATCAGGGTTGGTACAGCGTTTTTATAGACAGAGACAAATAGCACAGGGGAGGTTTCAAATTATGAGGGGCCTGATTAGTCGATTTTAAAGTAAGGACATTTGTTGTTTTCTGATTGGGCGTCCTTTGTCTGTCCTTTGGCGGGAAGGCTTTGTCCTTTACTTGTGGCGGGAGAGAAAAAGGGGAAGGGGGAAGGGGGAAGGAGGAAGGGGAGGAATGTGTTAAGCAAGCAAGATTACAGAAGCGAGAAACGCCGGTTAGTTTATGTACAATCACTCATTCCATTACATATCAGACTACATTTAGGAAGGTTTACAACCCATTCTACTACACAGCGGGTTACATTCAGGAAAGGACTCACAATGCTCATAGCAAACAGCAAGCAAAACAGACTTCTCAGCAATTGTATTTCTTATCAAAGATCCATAATAAGCAGAAAAGAGAACCTAGCTTTAAACTAAGGTAGGGCTGTCATTTGGATTGTTCCTTTCAGACTCAGTGGGGAACATCAAGGAGGTACTAAGGGACAGTGGAACTTTTGGAGGTAAGCTTGAAAGCCTGTCCTACATCTTGGAAGGGAGCTATGCAGAGAACATTCTAGTCCATATCTGTCTGTGACATGAGAGGGAATAAGGCTTTGTTGTGCTATGCAAAAATACTGAGATTTTTGTCTTATTCGCTAGAATAGACAACATTACTTATCCTGACTAAATATTCAGTGAAGAAATGAGACTTCCACAGGCCCAGGACGGTATGCACACGTACCTTCCAGATAGAGGATCCTTTTCTGAAGAAGCACAAGATATGCAAAGTACTCAGGGAAATTAGGTTGGAAATGCAGAAACTGGCTAAGACTAGATCCCAGTTTTCCATTTTTGCAGTTTCCAGTTTGATAGTAGGAATATAATTGGTGTTCAGGTTAGTCACTGCTGTCTAAACAAACTACTCAAAGCATAATGGCTTAAAACACCCACCCTTTTATTGTGTCATATATTTTTGTGGGTCAGGAAATTGGTCAGGGCTCAGTCGATTGAGTTGTCTATTCTGTATGGTACCAACAAAGATTACTTGGTTGCATTTGCTTGGCAGGTAGGCTGTGATGGAAGATCCAAGATGGCTTTACTCCTGTTTGAATTGTAAGTGTAGGCACAGCTGGAACCATCAATTAGAGTGTACACACACACACACACACACACACACACACACACACACACATTCATGATGTCTCTGAGGTCAGGATTCCAAGAGGCAAGCTGGAAGCTACAAGTCCTCTTAAAGGCTAGTCTAGAACTAGTAGAGTGTCACTTTCTCTATTCTCTGCCGGTCAAGCAAGTCATGAATGCTATCAGACCCCACCTCTCAGTGAGATGAGAAGCAAAGAATTTGTACCCATCTTTAATGTTCTCTATCTGGATCTGTGGAGCCAGGACCTGGCTGTATGCATCTCTGCTTCCCTAGCACTTTCTACTTATCATACTGCCTGGGGTTCAATCTTCATGCTGGTAGAATTACAATCACACCCTAAGCCCACATCAAAAGAAATGGAAAAGAGAACTAAATTTTATAGAATACCAACTCTTGCTTCAAATGTCCTACCTTAACGTAGTCTCAAAATGACTCTATTTAGTGGTGTAGGATTTATTTCTCTGGTATATTACTAAAGACACAACCAAAAGTCAGTGAGGGGGGGAAAAAAACCCTAAGGACAATCACAACATTAGATTCCAACACAGTGCTTCCTCCCACAGGTATGCCTAAATGTCCCCTGCTCAAAACGAGACTCTGTGGTCAAGTGTTTGAACCTCACCTTGGCCCCTAGTCCACCGACAGACTGCATCAAAGCCTCTAATTTGCCTGGGCTCATTCATCTCATCAGAACCAGAGGAGGCCCCCATTTCTGCCTTCCCCACCACGAGATTATGAGGGATTGCTAATAAAGAGGAACCCTAAACTCCTTGCAAATATAAATGCTAAGTAATAATAAGATGAAAAATGAAGGCAATAACGTTGCTTCACATGATGTTTAAGAGCCCGGGGATGAAAGGCGTGGTAAGAACAGCTATAATCTCTGCATTTTAAGTTCCAATCCTTCCTCTTCTGTTTCATCCTCTGTCTCTGAAATGCTTGATTAAGGCTCTTTTACACTTAATTTTACTTCGTCTTTTTTTTTTTTTTCCCTCCTACTTCTGGAAATACTTTACTATATCACTGGGGACAGTTTACTCTTTTGTTTCACTGGAAGAAAGCAGGCAATGCAGGGTTGCTTCAAAGAAGAACCAACCCAAATCCAGTGGGGATCTGGTAATAAAGAAGCCCCACTTTGTTTTCAAGCAGGGACACAAAATTATGCTGTAAATTATACAAAGCATGGGGGGTAAGAAATGAAAGATGGATGCAAGTCAGAAATATTGGTCCCATGGCTGGTGGTGCAGGCTACAACTCCAGAGATTCATGGACTGAGATGATTTTAGACTGGAAGGGACTTTACAGAACCTTTAATCCAATCCCCTGCTTCAACCCTGGCATGTCTTCTGTAATGGTTCTTAAAATAATCCCCCATCATGGAGTTCACTGTCTCGGCATCATGGGGACTGATGGTCAGCTCAGGGTGGGATGTCCATTCTTACCTTGACCTGAAGTCATATTCTTTGCCTTTTTATCTATGGTTTCCAGTTCTTTCTTCATGGACATCACAGAGCACATTGGTTCCTTTTCTCAGGGATATTGAAGAATTGGATTGCTTTCCATGTGCTAACACCCATAACTCCTTCAATGACTCCTCAAATGATTTTTGAGGAGATTAATTCAGCCTCCTGGGAGCCTAGAAGAGGATGGGAGAAAGCAATTAGAGAAAAACAGAGGTGGAAAGAAATGTGATTTTCTGACCAGAGGTGATAAACATATTAGTGGGTGGAGAACGGCTAAGTGGCTGGAGAATGGTTTCTTAGCAGCAGACCTGGCCTGGCAGTGAGCTGGAAGGAAGGGAGAGGTGGGCAGGCTTAGGGACAGTGTGGGAAGGGCCCCTAAGATTGTTACCCAGATCATGTAGGCTGAAGGTCGCTGTTCCAGAGTACAGAGGGGTGATTAACTCGGCTCCGAGGGAGGAAGGAGGAGGTGATTGCTTTAATTATGTGGGCGGAGACAGATTAGTGGAATAATAGAGAGGGAGGGAGCAGGTTAGAATTACAGCTCTTTAAGAAGTTCAGGTAGAAAGGTGAGGGAAAGGCAGGAGGAGAAGGTTAAGGGAGAGCCAAGGCAGGAAAGAGCTTTCTGTGAAGCTTGGAAATTAAATTCATTATTCAAAAGCATGTGTGTGTGTTCTGTGACAGTTTCCAGGGAAATCTTCTCCCTTCCACTCTGTACTTTCTTTATTGGATGTAATTTAACTATGTTTATATGGGTTCCTTACCCCCCCCCCCCCATGTATCTATATACGAATACTGCTTTTCTTTCACAACTACCTTAGCGAAGAATCCTCGAGTCTCCAAGAGGATTATGCAGCTGACGGGAAAAGGCTCATCTAGGGTTGTGATGGCAAATGTTTAACATTTGACTCTCCGGGAAAAAGCACTGACCAATTTCTGTGGTGTAAAATACTCATTGCAAGCTACCAAACACAAGTGGAAGAAATGCACACCAGCCTGCCTTAACGTAGTCCCTGCACCATACCACACAGATAAAATAGACATAAACAAGGTCAAGAACACAGATAATAGCAAACCATAGAGAAAGCAATTAGTAAGTGTTGAATTTTGAGGATTATTAGCTTTTCTTTTAATATAATTTATTTCATTGAAAGTTTGTATAATTTAATTTTTACGAATGATTCCATTTAACAACTGGCTTGCAAAAGTCTGAAAGATCTGTTGATTCTATTGATAAGCTGGTTCAAGTTGACCTTAGCACACCACTGGGTACTTCTCCTTCCTGTCTTCACCGGTGGGGCTGTGTGTTAGCTCACGAAATTGGACGGGGAGGGGCAAGAAGTATGGGCAAACTGGTAGGTAGGGGAGTCTACAAGGATAAATGGAGAGAACCCATTTATTTTAACTCAGAGTGTTACTGTGCACATGCCCTATCTACGTTACATGTGTATACTAATTACAAATCACATACAGTCATAAAATAGATACTCTAAGGCTTAGACCTTAGCAACGCTTAGCTAAGTTAAAGTGTCTCATGGTATATTTCATCTGTGTGTCTGTTTACAAACTCTATGATAAGTATGTATGCCTGTGCATGTATATAAGCTATGTACATAGCTTATACACAAATGTGTATTTTACTTGATACATAACTGTGTTTTAAAGATATGTTCCTGAATATATATGTGATTTTACATAGATATAGATATATTAGCATGACACATATACACACACATTTCCTACATAAATATATACAATGTTTATTATGTGGAGGAAGTTCATTACCTATAGGAAGTTGTTTGGACTACAGGCTTCAGCAAAACCACGACCTATTTGTCAACCATATGCTTCCTACCAGGAACCATGAAAATGAGAGAAGACCCCAAATCAGAAGCAACTTGTTCTTCCCTCCAAAAGTCTACAATTTAACAGAGGAAGCAAAGTTTATGTGAAAGAAAATCAACAAGTATACGATAAAACCTAATAATGGCTGTCACACATTAGGGCTGTCATCTGTGGCATGCATGGCCTCAGGTGACCCTCACAAGAAGCTTCCAGATAGGAACTCTTATTACTTCCAACTTAAGATGGGGTCACTGGTTCTAAGAGAATTCCATCAACTTGCTTAGGATCAAACAGGTAGTATGTGACCAAAGGATTTCACCAAAGGTCAGACGCAAGGACTGGAATAGGATCCATTATTTCTTTCTATCAGTTGAGGCAGGTGTATGATTCAGCCCTTGAGTGTTTCTGAGGCTCCAAAGAAGAAAAGCAGCTCATGAACGTCACAGAGAAACAGACATGTAGTAGCCTTGAAGTAGATTTGCAGAAATGTATAAAAAGAGTAGGAGTCAACAGGGGAGACTTTGATAATAATAAATACGTGCGTTGCATCTGATAATTTGTTGCACTTAGTGGAATGTTGAGGCTTACAGAAAAGTTTAAACCTGACTATAAGCTTGGCCCGTTTTTGCAATAATTTGCGATCATTTGGATAGAGAAGGTCTGATATAAAAAACTTGGGAAATTAAAATATTCTAATCAAATTAATTAGCCCTGTCAATAGGATTATATGAGTGTTTAGACTACCTAAGAGAACAGTAGTTTGGAGAACACTCAAGAAATTTAGATGGGCCCATTTTCGTGCTAACAATTGCTAAGCTAATTGCAAATTATTCTTATCTAATCAGTGGAGCCTTAATGACCTCTCCCAGGCGACAGTTGGTTGGCCTATGTAGAGATTATATATAAATTTGATAATAATTAAGGGTTTAAAGAGAATCATTTTAAATATTCACTAATTTGGTAATTTTACTACAATTTTAAGGCGGTGTGTCTGAAAGAGAGAGTGAGATCAAACACATCTTAGACATACAGATTTAGTTCTGAAGTGGAAATCAGTTTTTGCATTTGTAACTTAAATGAACATAATCTCACTTTTCCTTTTTAACGCTTTCATATGGAAATTGCTTAGAACAGCCCAGCGTAGAGTAACAATAAACAACTACTTTGGACAAAGCCAAAGCTGTTGGCTTTGTCCAAATAGTGGGAAATCCCCTACATCTATAATGGTAGAACTAGCATTTATTGTTACTCTGAGCTGGGCTGTTCTAAGCACTTTACATAAATTAATATACTTGTCACTCTTACTCCATGAGAAGACATAATTATTATCCCCATTTTACCTCTGTGAAAACTGAGGTTAAGTGACTTACCAAAAGTCACATAGCTGTTAACTGGCAAACCCATGTAATGTTTCTCCAAAGTTCATGTTAGCTGCTAGGACAAAATGCCACGTTATTCAGCTATGATATCATCATTACCATTGGTAATAGTTGGTAACAAAAAATATTGTTCACTTGAATGCCAGTCCCCACTGACTGGTGGTAGTTAGAAAAGTGGGCTGCACATTTTGAGTGTCTCTTTCTCCTAAATCCTCATGTCAATTCAGTGCCACCTTCTCTAAGAAAACTATCGTGGATACCTGTCATGACCTCTTATTATAATCCCCATACATTTACAGTCTCATCACCAAATTCTTTCTCTCGTTTTTCTTCTATTTCCTTTGCCAGTGGTCTCAGGATTCTCCATTCTCAATTATGAATGTCTCTGCATCCCATTTACTTTCATTTGCCTCTCTCAGATGTTTATGGGCTGTTGCAAGTCTATTCCAGGCATTTTCCAAAATCTTCCATGCCTTCCATTTTCCAAATCTTGCTGAAAATTCACCCTTCTTGATGTAGCTTTACCTGTTTCATTTGGGAATTATGTATCATGTTGTATCATGAGCTTTAATTCATGGTAAATATACTTTAACAACATAAATTGAATTCCAATTATGCACCAGACACGATGTACAACACCTAAGATACAAAGATTAAAAATAAAAAACAGAACATCCCTGGCCTCAAGGAGGAGTCTCTAATTAGACTGCACATTAGACTCTTTGAGAGATTTTTAAAAATTCCTGATGACCAGGCAGTGTTCCATACAATTAAATCAGAAGCTCTGAATGAGGGAGCCAGGCAGTAGCTTTTGGTTTTGGTTTCTAAATTTTCCAAATGATTCCAATGTGAAGCCAATTTGGAGAATCACTATGTTAAAAGACATGACATGAGTATATAAATAAATGATTAGTAATAGAAATGTGCACAAGATGCAGAGGTAACAGAGAGAAAATAGTGATAAACTCTCCTTTGGAAGAGGGTCTAATGGGATTTCTTAGGAGAGGAGCTAAGTTTGATTTAATGAGGAAGAGAGGAGACAACTTCAAGAACCCTAAGCCTATTCATGTTGCCTAAACATAAAGTAGGGAATGGAGGGTGTCAGGAGAGGAAATTGAAGAGACAGTCAAGGGGCAGGTTGTGGATGCCCACCTATGCCATTTTAAAGAGCTTAGACTTGGGTTCTGGCTACTGGATGGGCTTTAAATGGTATCAAGCAAAGAGAAAAGCCAATCATGCTTAGATAGATTTGAGTTGCAGTAGATAATGGCTGGGAAGAAATGAGTGTAGAGGTGGGAGAACAGTTAGGAAGTGTTGCAGTATACCCAAGGGAATTGCAGGAGTTCTAGATAAGGACAGTAGCAACGATGGCAAAATAAACAAATAAATAAATAATAATAATAATAATAATAATAATAGTAGTAGTAGTAGTAACATAGTAATAGTAGTAATAATCATTAAAGATTCAGGATTCATTTGGAAGAGATTCCACACGATGGATTGATAATGGATTGGATATGAGTGAGTGGCAAGAGAGAAATAGAAAAATGAATAAAGAGAGAAAGTGAGAAGGGAATGCAATCACAGAGATTCTGTTTCTGCCTTGAGAATCCAGGTCTATATTAAAATCATTTGCCAAAAAGAGGATAGTTGAGGGGGGGAAATATTTGGGGAGGAAACTAATTCCATTTTGGAAATGGAGGGAGGAGAGTGTGTATACAGGAGAGAGTCACTGACTGTGTGAAAAGGTACTAAGGAGGGTGAGGACAAAATATATCCACTGGTTTTGCACATGGGGGTTATTGGTGACTTTGACCATGTATATTCTAGCATGATAGAGATATAAACCTAAATGGAGTGATTTGAACAATGAAGGAAAGATGAAGAAGGTGAGCTAGCTAATTTATAATGTTGGAGACAGAGAAACAAGATGGTGGCTGGAGGGGAATGTGAAGTCATGAGACCATTTTTTTCGTTTAGTGGGTAATGCTGTGGTATGTGTACCGGTGGGAGTGAGGCAGTCGACAGGGAGATATTGATGTTGCAGAAGAGAGGGAAGAGGGATTATGTATAAGAAAAGCCCTTGAACAGATGAGAGGGGATAAGATCTGAGCCCATGCAGATGGGCTAGTGTTTGGTAGGAGAAGATGGGTTCAGAAGCAAATGAGCTGTGGACTTGATAATGAGAAATGGAGAGGTTCCTTGCCCATCTCCCATGCTGTTATTAAGTAGCAGTACTTGCCTCCTTACTACTTCCAGAAAGAGGACTTAGGGAAATTGGCAGTGGACATTGGGAGAATAAAAGATAGTGATATTTTACCAGGAGAACAACTACTGATGTTGCTGTTGCTATTGTCATCACTACTGGTATTTCAACTGGTGTTTATTAAATACCGCTACGTGTCAGCAGCTGCACCAACTTCTTGAGATTTATTTCATTTAATCTTCACATCATACCAATGAGGGACATACTATTTCCCCACATTTTACACATGAGAAAAAATGAGGCACATAGAGCCAAAAAAGAGGATGGTATTTCTGAAGTTAGGAGAAGAGTTTCAAGCTGGGTCCAGTTAATTGTGCCAAGTACTGCTGTAAGAACGAGAGACATTTTATTTGGAACAAAATTTCCTCCACAATCCTCAGCGCAGCCTTTCGTTGAGCGAGTACCATTGTTGAACAAAAGAATGATTAGGTAAGTTGTTACTCAATTCACCTGTCACAATACAGAGGGCTCAATCTCTTTATCTTTGTTTTGTGGTTATCTGCTGTGAGTGATCCCAGCCGATGACCCAAGGGGCTTGGACTTGGGCGATGAATGAAGGCCACAGTGAGGAAAGACAGACTGGGTTTGCCCTTTCTGTCATCTGGTGGGAGAGTGGCAACCTCAAGTTGTCCACAGCTCCTGAAAGCTTTGCACTGAGACATGAGGGTAGAAAACGTTTTGACAACTGGATACGATTCAAATAGAACAAATGCATTCTATGTCCTCTTTTTACTCATATGTGTGACCAGTACAGAAAGGAAGTGAGGTATGTAGGAAAAATCAAACCAAACCAAATAAATATCTATTGAGTAAGCGCTCATTGTATTTAAGTCCTATGATGAAAACATTTTGATAGTTTTTTTTTTTTTTTTTTTTTGACTCTGGAGAGATAGATACTATTTCTCCCATTTTCTGGGGGAAAGATTGGTGGCAAGTCCTGAAGCTGGATAGTGGTAGAATATCCACAGTTACATCCAGGACCTAAAAATTCTGCTTTTCACTCTGTCTCATTGCGGTTGTAGAAAGCTAGTGCATACTTCCCCTCTTCCTGGTCATCTTTTGCATAATGATGACATGTCAGTACCTTAATCTTAATTCCAAGAGTCTTTTGGAACAAACTCTTGGCATTGAACACGAGGAATGGCTTTCTGGGAATGTGTTTAACTCTTTTCTCCTTTTCTGAGGAGTATTCTGTCTGTTTTCCTTCCCATCTGTGCTGAGTTCTTCCCATATTCCCTGTTCAAAATATTCCCATTTCCTATCCCTGTCTACCCCCTTCCTTGAATACAAAGCTGTCAACCTGCCAGGGCTTTTCGAGAACTCAGTGAATAAATCAATTGTCATGAGGAGAGGCCATATTTTTTCCCTTGATGTGGTCTTGAGATTAAAGTCGCCTTTTATTTTATCTCATTTTCTTTAAAAGAAAACAAAACAAAATAAGTCCTTTATCGGATTTTCGCTCTGGGCAAGATCTCGGGCAGACATACAGAAAGAAAAGAAAAAGGAACCAGCCCATATTGAGTGGCTGTGGTCTTCAATATTATAGATATGTAACCTCTTTTCTTCACGGCTCTATTGACTAGACATTACTATGCCCATTATAAAGTAGGGATTCACAGTGATATAAAGTAGGGTTTTCACAGTGATTCAGTAATAAATGAGCTAGCATTTTAACCAGGTCTGTGTAAGTCTATGTAGGCGTTCTCTGCACTATACTACCCTTCCTTCTTCAGAAGACTAAGAAAACATTTCTGTCTTCAGATATATCCAGAACTGGTAGTGAAGTGAGTCTCATATGTAACCATTATGCATAAATGAAAAATGACAGTCAAGGGTAATTGTGTTTTTTTTTTTTTTTTAAGTTTATTTGAGAAAGAGACAGAGAGAGAGAGAGAGACAGTGGCGGAGGACTAGAGAGATGGGAGTGAGGACAGAAGGTCCAAGGCAGGCTTTGTGCTGACAACAGAGAGCTGGAGTGGGGCTCGAATTCACGAACTGTGAGATCATGACCTGAGCCGAAGTTGGACACTTAACCAACTGAGCCACCAGGCGCCCCAATGGTAATTGTTAATTGTCCAGGTATTGAAGGCAAAAGGACCAGAACATGAATTCTGGCTCTGCCACCTTTTGGCATGTACTGAACCATTTTCTAAATGTCTCTGAGTCTCAGAGTCCTCATTTTTAGATGGAGATAAAATGTGTCTAGTGTATTTATTAAGTAAATTAAATTAGAAAACTCATGTAAGATGTTTAGACCAGTTCCTTATGTTCTTATGTTTTAAGCCTTCAATTTGTTATTACTAATATTGATGGTGCAAAAAGGATGAATGCAAAGTGCTAGAGAAACCAAGAGCTCAGGGTCACTGATGTTCCCTGGGGAATTGCAGGGAACTACCTCACAAAGAAGATCACATTTGAATTAGATATGGATGAATGAGTGAAGGTTTCCAAAGGCATGAAAAGTCACCATGGCCAGGTGGGCCTGGAGGGTGGCCCACACAGTAGGGCCTCAAACATCTTGCAGAAGTGTTTAGACTTCATTGTATGGATCACCAAAGGGTCGAGACCCTCAGAAATCTTTGAGAGAGTGATGTGATGCTATTGGTTTTAACATCACTATGGCTACCGTGTGATGCATGGTCTGGAAGCCCCATGAGTCTTCTCTCCTTATTCTTCATCTCCAGTGCATAGTCACACCCCTGGGTCCTGGACATCTCAAGCTATGAAATCACATTTTGAGGGCATGGCGGAAGAGTGGGGAGAGATATAGAGATAAAGCAAAAACAATCAGAGAGAGAGAGAAAAAAAAAAAAAAAAAAACAGGCCCCAGGAGACCCAACAGAGATGCCCTCACTGTTCTAACATGGAGAAAATGAGAAAAACAAGAAGCACATTACAAACAAGAACATGTGTCTGCATTTATTAACATTTCCAACGTGGATTTAATTTTCGGTGTGCATCCCGCCTACACAGAGCCCGGTGCGTTTCATCTAACCTCTTGTTAAGTTTCGTGCAAGCCATATTTTTAACGTGTCCTCTGGGGGAATCTTCAAACAGATTCTATAATCTCACTTGTAAATGACTGTCTTTCAAATGCTGTTTATATTCATTCTTTTGCCAGCCCCACCCCCAAACATGCACACTATCATCTGAACCCCTTGCTTTCTACAGTGAGAGATGAATTTCCAGCACCTTGGTGGAGTTGAAGCAGAGTATGTGGGCTTTGGAGTCAGGCACATCTGCTTTAGTTCCTGGCTCTACCACTTACTTGACAAGTTGTCTCCTTTCTGAGGCAAGAGGCTGCCATTTATAAAACTTGGCTAATGATAGAAACTTCTTCATTTTGCTGTTGCAGCTTAAATGAGATAATGTCTCCAGAGCTCTTAGCACATTCTGGGGACGTACCAAACACTCAGTGAATCATGTGGTTTTTCTCAATTCCTTCGTCACCATACTTATTATTATTACCAACCTCTAGAACTTAGTTTAAGCACTGGTTCCACCATTTATTTAATAACTACATTCCTTAATGCAACACCATTTCCAAGCAATGTACGTGTTTTTTTGTTTTTTCCTTTAGTACTTTCAGCTACTAATGAGGTAAGCGTTATGACTGTCCTCATTTTACAGATGGGAAGTGTGAGGAACAGACAGGTGGAATAATTTGACAAGGCCACATGACTAATACCTGGTTGGATTAATTTCAGACCCAGGAAGTGAGGTTCCAGGGCCTATTTTGACCATCCCACTTCACTTGTCCCAAGAAATAACTTGACCGCAAGCATGTTGCATGGTTCCCTGGGCTTAGCTGGCTTGTCATATTAATTTCTTTCACCCCTACCTTCTGATCCAGAAGGCAAATAGGGTCTCTGCAGTTTGAGAAGACAAAGAGAAGAATAAAAGTCAAATTAATAAGATAATGCAAGGTGTGAATAAGGTGAGTGTAATTACCGTCATTGCAGAACTAACAACCAGCCCCACTGTTTCTGGGGTGTGATAAGGAAATAAGAAGTAGGGGAAATTTGTAGCAAGTTCTTTGCCCTCAAAGAACTTTAAATCCAGTAAAAGAAATGACATACATTAATGATATAATTCATATCTATGGATGAAACTTAAGAGGTACTCTCAACCTGAGAGAAATGGTACTTATTTCCATATGGCAGCAAATGTATGATGATCATGGAACATTGTTAGGGATGATTTAGGCTCTACCAGAAAATATGAGTAGAATGTATTTCATAATATTCCCCATTCCTAACCCACTTGAAAATGAATACAGATGTTGAAAAGAGATAGTCTTAGGTCACATGTGTGCATTTGCACTTTATACAGGTGGAAGAAAATACCTGCAGCTCATCCCAGGAGAGTGTGCAAATAGTACATCTGTGCCAAGTTAGCCCACATCATGCTTTACGTAGATGGTAGAAACCAAATGGAAGTCAAGCCAAGCGCTCATCCAACCTGAGAACTGCTCCTTGAATCAGTTTTTGAATAAAAACATCCATCCAGAGGGAAAATAGGCCACATGCAGAATGTTAAGTCTGATAGGACAAGAAATTCGGGTTTTTTATGAAGATCGGGTAAGATAAGTGTTGGTATGGTCTCTTGGGAATCACATGTGTTGGATTATTACTGCCTCTGCTACTGTCAGCCTCACTCATTCCAAACACCAGTACCTGAAACAGTCAAGGGCCAAGACATAAGCTCAAAAAGACCTGAAGATGCCATTGATACCACAGGGGGTTTGCTTCATTGGTTCTAGGGGCCCATCCTTGGGCATGGGATTCTGTGGGGGCTAAGGGGGAGGGGAGAAGTTGCGGATTCGGGGCAAAGATAGGAAAGCTGCCCTGGAACAGTGTCTCAACCTTCCTGCAGCCCTTGTTCCCCATGGATAGAAATTAAAATCTTACCAAATTCATTACCATCATTTGAGAGTTCAAAGTAAGTACCGCACTTCTGCCATCAGAAAAGAAAGACAACAACTAAAATTTAACAAAGAGGCTATATATAAACCATGAAAATGGCAATTTCATATACTTTTTTCAAACTGCACATACACAGACTCTCCCTCAACTGCAACAAACGTTCTCTCCCTTCCGTTCTCTCTCACTGTCCCTCTCCCTCTCTCTCCCTCTCCTCACTCTCTCTCAGATGCATCTCATGTTCCCTCTCCCTTTCTCTCCTTTTCTTTCTTCTTCTCCCTCTCACTCTCCCTCCTTCTCTCCCTCCCTGTCTCTCTTCTTCCTCTCCCCCTTCTCTCTCCCTCTCCCCCTTCTCTCTTCCTCTCTTCTTTTCTCTCTCCTCTCTCCCCTTCTCTCTCCCTTACTCTCTCTGTTTCTCCCTCTCTCCGCATTAGGTTCTCTCCCTCTTTCTCTCTCCTTATCCATCTATCTCCCTCTCCCCCTCCCTCTTTCTTGCTCTCTCCCTCTTCTGTTCCCTCTCTCTCTTTCTCCCTTTACCTTTCCCTCTCTTTCCCTTCCTCCCTCTCTTAGCTCCCTCTGTGTCTCTGTCTCTGTCTCTGTTTCTGTCTTTCTAACTCTTTCCTGCTTCTCTAGGCAATGACTCCTCACCTTGTCTCCTGGTGCTGACAGAGGAGAAGTGACTGTGGAGAATTTGTCAACTAGAATGTAAACTAAGGCAAGCAAAGCCAAAATCAACAGAAGAAATTAGAAAAGAGATCAGTCTGAGGCTAGTCAGTGTAGGAATAAATAATTTTCTATAAGCTGGTGAATCCTTAGATCTTTGCTGCATTAGAAAAAGGGTAATTAGCAGTGCTCATGACCATCAGGTGCTAAGATAAAGTACTATGTCCAAAACTTTCTACTTAAGAAAACAGTGGTGGTAACAGTGGTAAGGGCTTGGCTAGATCTCAGATCTCCAGATTCCTGCATGTCTCCCATAATCTCTTAGCAAGCTGGAAAATTTATTATTATTATCATTCAGTTACTCATCTTGGATCCTAATTTCCTATATTTTTATTTGCATATTTCCCCCATTTGGAGTGTGTGTGTGTTTGTGTGTGTGTGTGTGTGTGTGTGTGTGTGTGTGTGTATCCTCTAAGCCAAGATCCAAGATTTTGGTGTTTGGAATCTGAGTGTGCACTTATTTCTGGGTAAATATGTGTTTAAGTCCTTTAACTGTCCAAGACATAGTTGGAGATACTTATAATAAAACTTATAGCCCAAGATTACTGTAGTAAGTTAAAGAATTTGATCTTCCTTAGAAAAGTGTCTTAATCCAGGTGAGTGGCAATAGCATAGTGGTTCAAAACAAAGGACTAGATAGTCACAGAGTTGGAATTTCTGCCCGTTTGGAAGATGTGTAACTTTGAGCAAGTTGTTTACCCTGTTTTGCCTCATTTTCCTTATCAGATGTAGAAATGGCAAAGCCCACTCTTGGAGTTGCTTTGAGGACTCCGTTAAGCAATGTATGCATATTCTGGTTCCTCAGTCACTGTTTGCCATCATTATCGATATATTAGCTAAATGTGAAAACAATATTCCTAGTGATAATGAATAACTTAATTTACCTGTACACTCAAGGAGGGCAGTAGCTAAACCTTTTAATTTTGTATCCATCAGATGATATATAAGCTTAATTAAATTGAATACAGTTAGTAAATAATGTGTAGTAGATTAAAAGAAACAAAGATAGTTGATGAAAGTGATGTGTGTCATTCCACCACAACCTCATTTCAGTTAAGGAGGGACACACTATGTGGCCACCTAACCCAAGCTAATGCCTCCAGACTTAGCCTCAATAATCTCTCCAGGTTGCATGACTCAGGAGAACTTTTGGGGAAGAGGAGAGTCTTGGCAAAAACTGCTGAGGAAGCAGGAAAGGTGGGGAGCAAGGGATTATCTTCCCACATTCCTTCTTTGCTCTAGGAATCTCCCAGTCTAAAAGTAACCCAATCTTTTGGAATATTGGCCAACCCTATAAACAGTAAAATAGCCAAAGACAGTGGAAAACCAAGACATTACCAAGCATAGAAACTATTACACTAGGGGCCAGGGTTGTTTTCTTAGGGACCCTGATCTCTAGTGATCATGTGCAATATGGCCTGTTTGTCTGAAAGGGCATTTTGGGGGAACTGTCCAGCGTCCATGAGTTTAATTAGTTTCTCAAAGAAATCCATGACCTGACACCTATAAAGATCTCTTTAAAGAGAGTCAGTTCCCTATGAATAGCAGTAGACTGTTAGGGCTCTAAGCCTGCCTTATTTTTAGCAGGAAGCATGATCTGAACATGAGATCTGTAATGTACTCTTTAGAAGTAGATTGTGATTGCATAGTTTGTTCTTCCAAGAGATTATAATATGTTCTTACGAAACATGACCAGTATTAGCAAGAGACCTGCCATTTCGTGTATGAATTTCGACATTCCAGAGAAGGATGAAGAGCGCTTCCCCAAGTTCTGAGGTCTGCATATTCTTCCTGACCTCTCCCTGAAAGCACACAGACTAACGTAACGGACCTTCTCCACTGTGGTGATCTTAAAGTGCTTCGCACAGTAAGGGGTTGGTGTAGTGAGCTATTTGTACTAAATAATGGGGAAAGTGGCAGAGGCCACTCCATTCTGTCTCATATTTAGCAACAGAAGCAGGGACTGGACAGTGGCTCACTTCGAACCTGTATGCTGGATTGGACTTGCCTTGGTGTTTTCTTTAGAAAGAAAATGGGGGGTGGTGGTGATTATTCTGGAAAGTTTCTTGGCTTATGGGCACTTTTTTCTGTAGGAGTAGAGATCATTGTTTATAGGAGAAATGGGGACAAATGAGCACACCCCCCCTAATTATAATATTGTTAGAGCTAACCTTTGCTGAGCCTTTCTCAGACCTGTCCACTATGCTGTGTCCTTGACTTTCAGTATATCACTAAGTCCTCACAAGACCTTTCTGAAGTACATATTTTCTAACCTTTTCTTTTACAGAGGAGATTTGCAATATTTAAAGAAAAATTATTCTAAAATCACAAAGCTAGCCAGCAGTGGAGCCAAGATTCAAATCCAGACTATCAGGCTTCTAAGTCTACTCTCTCAAACACAGTGTTTACTGCATCCAGGCTTTGTATTTTTAATAAATCTTTAAATAATTTATAAAGGTATTATATATTTATTCTAGAATATTGGGGGAAAGTCAGACAGTTATGAGCCACCCCTATGTAATCTTAACAGAACACAGTTCCTATTAATAAAAGTAATACAGTATATTATTAGCATAGGTGTTTACGACTTTCTTCCTGTTATTTCAGGCAGTAGGCATTTGATCCTTGTAAAAATCATGGCTTTCTTGCTGTTAGACATGACTCGGCAGAGCTTCAGTGGCTATGTCTCAGCTTCTAGTGTTTCTCTTCTGGGTTGTCACATGACACTCCCTGACTTTCATCTCTCTGCTCACTTGTACACCATTTTATAATATGAACTCTGTGATATAAAGGGCCTTGTTTCCTTTCCACCATATTTCTAGAACCTAGTACAGTTTCTGGCACACAGTAGGTACTCAGTAGTGTTTGCTGAGTAAATGCAATATTGGGTGAGACATGAGGATTCCCATTCAGAAGTCAGGAGAAACAAAATGAGGAGAGAAGGCTTACTTATGGCTAGTAAATAGAATAGGGCATCGTGCCAATCCTAATTCTTAACCACATGCTTTTCTCCCACTCAGCTCCGTTCTCCCTGTAATGTAATTGGCTCTGTGCACAGGGCCAGCACAGCTCTGCATAAAGCTGTATCAGTGTACCACACCCAGTAAATGGATCTGAGTCCTGGTACTTAAGGGAAAATATGCAGCGTTGAAAGAAAGGCCTCCTATTTATCTTTTTGAGGGCTCCATTTTTGGAAATGCTAACAAGAAGAAAATAAATTACTCCAACACAACCACCGGGAGGAGAAACCTTTCCTTTGTTCCAAAGAGTGGACTTTGTTCCACTTAACATATAGAATTCATGTTGGGGTCCCGGCTGCAGCCCCCTCTATGATCTTGAGTGCGTTAACAGCTTCTCCAGAACTCAGGCATGCACATCTATGATATGTTCGAGTTGGACCAGATGATCCCTAAGTCCCATTATGTTTTAACATTATAATTCTGAGCATATTTGGTACCCTCCTCTACCCTAAGACAGACATGTCTTTGGGGATGGAGAGGAAGCCCATTGGGTACTATTAGTGACAGATGAGCATAAATCCAGGATTGCAGTTTGGTTTTCAGATGAGTAGAAGAGAAAGCATGCAAAAATAAACCCTTTTGCCAAGTTAAAAAATTAAACATTTTAAAGAACAAAATCTGTCACCTTTTCCCTTGCAAAAGCAACACTAGGCCTGAAGATAATGTGAACAAAAATAAATATGTGGAAAAGTTCTTTTGCTGCTGCTTCTAGCAGTTTTCTGATCTCTTTCTCTCACTTTGCACTGACTGTCAAATGGTCTATCAAGAGGTTAGTTTGTAATTAAACTCAGCTCTAATTGCTGGAACAAGTTACTAATTGTGTTCTTAAATCCTTTTATTCTATACCCTAGAAACCAGTGCATTCTAGCCTTTAAATGCTAGTGGTTTGAGAGAATCACATAAGTACAGCTTTTAGCAGAAATTTTGCTCATTTGAAGCTTTTACCCAGAGCATCAATCAAGAAAACTAAAAAACATGAAACCAATTGGTGAAGGGAATAATCCTCCCTCCACGACAATAACAAAAAATAAATTTGAGGAAATGCTCTGCCTTCTCTCCTTCTGAATTATAGATAGTTCCATGTTTAATTATTGGTTTATATATTAAGACCTGTATTCAGGAATCTGTCCATTTTTAAATGAGGCTTCATATCTTTAAAGGGTCATTCGGGTGCTTTTGAGGTATGGAAGATCTTTTGAAACCATCCAAATCCATTAAATGAGTCATTGCATTTGGAAAAAGAATGTGAGCAACCTGGGTGTCAGTTTTAATTTGTGTTTGAGTGATGCAGAGTAAACCAAACAATGGATCCCAAAGAGTAGAACTCCGGAAAAACAACAGAGAAAAGACATTAATTGTGACATAGTAACTGTGTGGTCCATGTAATGCTGGTGGAGGCTAGTGACTCAAGAATTTTTATTTTATTTTTTTATTTTTTTATTTTTATTTTTTTTTTAATTTTTTTTTTCAACGTTTATTTATTTTTGGGACAGAGAGAGACAGAGCATGAACGGGGGAGGGTCAGAGAGAGAGGGAGACACAGAATCGGAAACAGGCTCCAGGCTCTGAGCCGTCAGCCCAGAGCCCGACGCGGGGCTCGAACTCACGGACCGCGAGATCGTGACCTGGCTGAAGTCGGACGCTTAACCGACTGTGCCACCCAGGCGCCCCAACAATTTTTAAATTACTGTATTTGGACAGCGTGCTGGGTACTTTGGGTTATGTCTCAGCCTCCAATTCCCCCATTCCTCTCCCTAAGAACTCCTTGAGTTTTAGGTGGCAATAGCCCTACCCCCAGTCTCCATGGCTTCAGGTGATTAGAGTAACCTTGTCCACTCCTAGTTCCTGGCCATGGGAAAGTAGTCACTGGGCAAAGGATGAGTCCTTCACCCACCCAATTCAGGCCGATGAAGGCAATGGAAACACATTCCCATACATTCCTTTGTGTTATCTGAGAAATCCATGCTTTCTTCTGCTCTCTTTAAGTGTGGACACATGAAGCCCCATGGAACACATAGCTATCATATTTGTCACCACCCAGAATCATTTGAGATCCTGTCTGATTTTAGAAGGATTTCTCTTAGCATTAGGCACTTTTTCCTAATAACTGAAAATTTTGACTGATGAAGTCTAGGATGACTGGGAGCCCTTTGATTTCCATTTGAGAAGCCAGGCATAGGAAGAAGCAGATACCAAAATCCATGTGGGGTTGCAGAGGAGGAGAGGGAGAGGGAGAATATAGATATTGCTGATTGAATCAAGTTATTTGGTCAAACCTGCCTAAAATCATGTTTCCAGCCCTGTCTTAAGCCACGTAAGTCAATAAACTCCCTGCATTGTTCCCAAAAAACATTTGCCAAGTATTCATTATGTGGAAGCCAATGGTCTAGGACCAGGTATAGCATTGAACCAGGGGTCCTTACATTCCATAGTGAAGAGAAAGGGAGTAAAAGAAAGAAATAAGGAAACAAGAGGATAAGTAGATGAATAAAGTGATGCACAGTGTATTAATTTCTTAGGGCTGCCATAATCAAATACCACCAATTAGGTATCTTAAACCACAGACATTATTGTCTCACAGTTCTGGGGATTCAGAGACCTAGGTCAAGGTGTCAGTAGGGTTGATTCCTTTTGAGGCTGTGAGGGAGAATGTGTTCCAGGCCCCTCTCATACATTCTGGTTGTCTGCTGGAAATTGTTGGCATTTCTTGGCTGGCAAAGGTACCATCAAGATTTCTGCCTTCATCTTCACACGGATCTTCACATGGCATCCTACCCCATATATTCACGTTGTCTCTGTGTCCAGAAGTTCCCTTCTTCTCAAGACACCAGTCATATTGGATAAGGGCCCAATCTAAAGACTTCATCTTAACTAATTATATTTGCAACAACTCTGTTTCTAAAGAAGGTTGCATTCTGAGGCTCTGGGGTTGGACTTCAACATATTGTGTTTTTTGGGGAGAAGAGAGTGGGGCACAGTTCACCCCATAACACAGAGTAATGGGACTCGGAGTTACTATAGGGGTATCTTAGCATCTTTCTGAGGAAATACCATTTACTCTGAGAATTAAAATGTAAATTGGAACTCAAAGACTAGAACTGATTATTTAGAGAGAGAAAAAAAATCATTTTGGACAGAGGGAAAAAGCTAGTACATAGTTCTTAGCACATGTCATGGTAACAAACAAACAAAAAAACAGACCAAAAAGCAACAACAAAAAAAAGTCCTTTATTGCTTATGTCCATTTGAGTTGCATTTTCTATAATTTGGAAGTTAAAGACTTAAATAAGTAGAATCCATTTTAATAATTTTTATTAGAATGTTACCTACTAACTATAATTTACTTATAAAATCCCCAGCCCTTATTTATTTATTTGTTTGTTTGTTTGTTTGTTTACACAACTAGGTAACTTCTTACTTCTTGCTTTGATATTTGTTAGATATGGTGATCATTGGTTTTCTTCCCTGTCAAATTTCTCCAGTCTGTACATTTCTGAAATGGGGATCATCTTGGCACCATTTTCTTTGCCTCTGGTGTCAAGCATGTGCCTGACAAATAGTAGGGCTTCAACAAAAACTGAATTAATGAAAGGAACCCCATTCTAGTTTGGGAGCAGTGTTATGCCAGTAAATGTTTAACAAAGGGCTCTCTCTCTCTCTCTCTCTCACACACACACACACACACACACACACACACACAAAGCCCTGATTTTTAGTAGGTGCCAATTTCCAGGGTGTAAATATTCTCATCATTGCTGATTTCAAGCTGCCAGCATGACATCACTGAACTGAGGAGTACACACAATCACATGTCACAAGCCAGTCAGTGCCAGCTGACCCCAGCCTGCCACGGTTCAGGGATCTGCTTCAGAAATGTAGGGAAAATAGTTCCTGCTTTGATACTGCACTGACTTAGACTGTTCCTCTGTTGCTAGCATTTAAAGCTGTGCTATCTTCAGAAATTTATTTATCCCAAATGAGTGTCAATGCCCTCATCTATAAAATGAGAGTAATACTTGCCACAGAGGATTCTTATGAAAATGAAAATGAATTATCACTGGTAAAGCAATCAGCGCAGTAGGGAAGATAGGAAACAACTAACGTGTATTAGCTTTTGTTTTTAATTTTGTTGTTGTTGAAATAAAATATTTCTTGTCCCTTGAACTTTGTCAAAAAATTTTAAATGACTCCGAATGCAGTATAGGGCATGAAACTTTCCTGATGGGAAACCAACTCTTCCTACTGACTCTGAATCTGGAAGCGTTGCGAAAATGCAGTTTTGAATGGACATCGATAACGGGGAGTCAGTATCGAGCTCACGATGCTTAATCTACAACTAGTTTCTGGACATGGAGACTATGTGATGTCTGCATTTGAAAAAAAAAAATAGGGATTCTAAACCAAGAGGTGATTCACGTGATGGAGAAATGAGAGAAAAAGTAGGAAAATCTTTGATGACTTGGAGTCTTATCACTCACTCTCTTAAAGACTGTTTTATTTATGTATATAAATATATGTATATAAATTCTCCAAGAGGAGAGTAGATGGTAAGATTCCATCTGAACAGGATGCTGCCAACACAGGGGCCAAGTGTCAGGCAAATTAAAAAAAAATAAGTGAAATAGACTCAGTGTTTGTGTGTGTGTGTGTGTGTGTGTGTGTGTGTGACTGTGTGTGTGTCTGTATTTGTCTGTGTCTCTGTGTATGAGATCAGGAGAGAGACGAGACAGACAGAAACAGGGACAGAGACATAGGAGGGAAAATGCGGCAAACTGAACTGGATGGAGTACATCTAAAGCAACGTTTTAAAATGTTTCGTGATCATGCAAACCTAAATAAGACATATGTCCCGTGGGATGCATTCTACCCCATAGTTCTCAGTTTGAGACCCTGAGAAGCAGGTGAGAAGCAGGTGAAGCCTGCTGCTACAATCCGTGTCGATTCAGTTCAGAGATAAATGCAATCAATTTAATTTGCTTTTGTCTCAATAAATTTGCTTATTTTTTCTGATTTTTATTTTTTTAATTAAAAATAATTTTAATGTTTATTTTTGAGAGAGAGAGAGAGAGAGAGACAGAGTGTGAGTGGGGAAGGAGCAAAGAGAGAGAGGGAGACACAGAATCTGAAGCAGGCTCCAGGCTCTGAGCTGTCAGCACAGAGCCCCATGCAGGGCCCTAACTCAGGAACCGGGAGATCATGACGTGAGCTGAAGTCGGATGCTTAACCGACTGAGTCACCTAGGCGTCCCATTTCTGATTTTTAATAGTTTCCTTTTATCCACAATGAATATATGCTCATTGCACATAATCTAAACAGAATACAAAAGCATATGGCATAAAATTGAATGGCATCACAATCTCCCACTGGAAGGAGGACACCTGAACGTTTTGGCGAATCCCCTGCCCTTGCCCGTGCACGCACATGTACACACATGTGTGCACACATAAGCTCGGTGTAATTTTGCAAACTGCGCTCATGCTATATATTGCTTCTTTTTAATGGATAACACACCAAGGATATCTATTCAATGATTTTTACTTTAGAATCCTGGTTCTACTGTTTAGTAAGTTTTGGCTCAAAATAGGCCTAAAGTAATTGTAGTTCAGGTATCAAAGTTTCACATCTCATCAGTTCCCACCTTGAAATAAAACATTTCTTTAGCCTCATTTCTAATAGTTAGGGGAGAAAGGGGCACCCTTGTTTTAGAAACCAGGCAGGACTATTATTAGGAATTTATCAACCTTTACTTATCTCTGGATTTTTTTCCCCTCTCTTCTCACTGTGTTTTATCTTCTCTCCACTGATCTTTTTTTGCAGATGACCTTTCATCTTATT
This sequence comes from Leopardus geoffroyi, assembly GCF_018350155.1. NCBI lineage: Eukaryota > Metazoa > Chordata > Mammalia > Carnivora > Felidae > Leopardus > Leopardus geoffroyi. The sequence continues at coordinate 78,553,139 of NC_059342.1, forward strand.
TCTCATCTGCTGGTCCCATCAACCCTAACTTTGTATCTGCTAAAACTCAGGTAATTGCTTTTAGATGGGTATAATTAAGAAGCCATTAGTGTAAAGTTTCATTTCAGTTTACGCCTTGGTCTGCATTTGAGCAGAGAAATATGAAATTAAGGTATTAGCTCCTTTCAGGAGTATGAGTCACGAGCTAATAAGTTTCAAGAGCAGTTTCTCAACTGTAATGATTGTGCTTTTCTCTTTGAATATATTCTTTGGAATTCTCATAGAGGGAATATTTTAAAAGAAAGGGGAACAGATATACAGGGACAGACTGGGTATGTGATTCTCGAGATGTGAGTGTCTGTGTTGCCCAATGAGGGTCACACGAGAGCTTTTAAGAGCAGCTAACACAGGAAGGCCCAACCTGAAAACCTGTGTTTCCTTTCCCTATTCGGTAAGAATTCTACCTTTCTGAGGGCAACTGTGAGAGACATTGTAAAGGGTATTCATGACCTGGATGGAGAAGGAGTCAAAGTCAAGCTGACCTAATTTGGGGGTTAGCTGCCTAGAACAGTAGTTCTCAAATCTGGCTGTGTATTAGAATTACCTATAATATTAGTTTCCTGTGACTTCCATAACTGATTTCCACAAACTGGGTATCTTAAAACAATGAAAATCCATTCTCTCACACTTCTGAAGGCTAGAAGTTTAAGTCTGAAGGATCAGCAAGGCCATGCTTTTTCTAAAGACTAGGGTCGGACCCTTCTTTTCCCCTTCCTAGCTTCTGGTGATGCCTAGCAATCCTTAGCTTTTTTGTCGTACACCAGCATGACCCTAATCTCTGCCTCCATTGTCACATAGCCATCTTCCCTGCATATATATGTCTGTGTGTCCTCTCTTCTTTTTTTTTTTTTTTTTTTCAACGTTTATTTATTTTTGGGACAGAGAGAAACAGAGCATGAACGGGGGAGGGGCAGAGAGAGAGGGAGACACAGAATCGGAAACAGGCTCCAGGCTCTGAGCCATCAGCCCAGAGCCCGACGTGGGGCTCGAACTCACGGACCGCGAGATCGTGACCTGGCTGAAGTCGGACGCTTAACCGACTGCGCCACCCAGGCGCCCCTGTGTCCTCTCTTCTTACAAAGACACCAGTCGTTGGATTTAGAGCCCACCTTAATCCAATGTGACCTCATCTTAACATTTACAAAGCAAACGTCTTCATCTTGACTTTCCAATTGCAAAGACCTTATTTTCAAATAAGGTCATGTTCTGGCATTCCAGGGGGCCATGAATTTTGGGAGAACACGATTCAACCTTCTATACCTGGGAAGATTTTAAAAATCACTTTGCCCATGGCTACACCCCAAATCAATTAAATTAGAATTCTAGGAGGGTACATACTGGAATCACTTGGGAAGATTGAAAAGAAACTGATGCCGGGGGCTCACCCCCAGAAATTCTGATCTATAGAATAGACATTCTAGCAAGTATAATATTGGATTATTCAGCAAAATAAATGAGATCATGTGAAGTGCACAGCAGAAACCCGGCACATAACATATTCTCAATTAATATTTTCTTATGGATTTGTTTGGCTTGATTGGTTTAAAAAAATAAGGACAGTTTCACTTATGTAAGGATGCATTATTCACTAAGCATTGGTATCCTTTTCCCGCTGCCTTTTTCAGGACAAACCTGATTATCTGCTTTGTGTTTCTGGGGACAAGGTTTTACTTAGTATATGGTTTGCTGTTACACATCCTGCTTTCCTGATAGACAAATTCTTATCATCTCTTCTGCATTTAAGTCTAATTGCTGTTGCCCTCCCATCCTTTAAATGGCCATGTTGTAAGCTCTAATCTCCTGCAGTCTGCTAGGGTGACTAATTATCCTACTTTGCTGGGGATTGAGGGATTTTTTCCAGAATATAGGACTTGCAGCACTAATCTAAGACAGCCCCAGGGAAACCACTCTGGCTACTTACCCTAAGCCTGCCTCCATCAGTCATGGATAACAGGACATGCCTCGTGTTACCCCAAGAGTATTACACATGTTAGAAGGCAAGGGTCTTCAAAAGGGAATAAAACATGTATAAAATATGACATTTACCTACAGATCTATGTAAGAGCTGCCAGAGAGCAAAGTAATGAATAATAATGATGATAATGATGATGGTGATAATTATTGATCACATATTAATTCAGTGCCTTTTCAAAGAGTTTTATGTGTATTATCCATTTAATACTCACTGCAACCCTATAATGTGAGTGGCACCATTATCATTTTCTAAATGAAGAAACTGGGGTTCAAGCAGCTTGTGTGTCATCTGCAAGGTATCACAGCTAGTATGTATTTTGGCCCAAATGTAAACCCAGGTGGTATGGCTTCAACACTGATAGAATGCATACCTATCCCATATTGAATGAATTTCCAAAGGATACAGAAATACAGGTCATAGAAGGACAGAGGGATGATGTTTCAGCCTGGTGTGATCCACAAAGCCATTACAGATAAAGGGGGAATTGAACTGGCACCAATAGCTCACGATGCATCATGACTTCCCTTAAGTGGTTCATTTAAGGAAAACATCAATTAAGTACCTAATGTGTGTACAGCACATAAAGAAATACTGAAGCAATGCTAGTCGTCAGAATTTTGGGGGGAGTTGCTGTGTCCCTGGCACTGTGCTGAGCCTTTGATATGCTACCACCTAATGACATGGCTTTGCCATATCCAACCCACAGGATACACATCCCCATCACGGAAAGGAGAATTGAGGCTCTGAGACATCAATGAACTTGACCCATAATCTCACAGCTAGTTCGTGATAAGTTCAGAATCCAAATCTAGGTCTCTTTTGTTTGTTTATTGGTTTGTTTTATGATGGAATCTGTTTTCACAACTGCCATGCTGTCTTGCTCTTCAAGATGAGCAAGGCATCAGAATATTTTGGTGAGGCTTAAGTGAAAACATAGAGCAGGTTTATGTGGTGGATGCTTCATATAAAAGTTGGTTAATTCACCTGTTCAAGATTGAAATGGTGGTGTAAAACCTGCAGCAGAAGGTAGATATTGAAGGCGATGTGACATGAACATGCCAGCAAGCAGAGCTGGCGGTGGGGACACTCCTCATCTTTGGGGCACAGCTAGCCCTCATCTCCATGAAGAAAGGCAGCAGCCAAGACTATGGAAAACACTCCTGTGACAAAATTGGAAGTACAGTTAATCAGGACTTAATTAAACAGTTTAATCTCTGACTAACGGGTGGGGAGGGTGATGGAAGATGAGGAGGGGAAAGAAAAAGCACATAAAATCCCTCCGTTTAAGATGGTGAAATGTGTCTTCTCATCCATAATGCAGCACCATAATGTTCTTGTATGAATTGAAAATGCCAGGCAATCAAAGGCCATATGTGAGTGAATGCATACAGAGTGTCCATGTATTTTTAATCAAGGCTGCCTCTCTGAAGTATGTTTATGCTTTCTTGGCATGAAGGATGCTCCCCCAGATTAGCTCTGCACCCGGCTCCAGGCTGTTGTTACCTTTGGCCTTGCCAGGAGAAAGGGAGTTGGCAGATCCCCCATAATGCATTACTCTGAGGTTGACACAAACTACTTGAAGGATAGTGAATGTCGAGCAATCCATTACGGCTGAGGAAATGGGCTTAGGAGTCACTGAAGTCTTCACTCCCTGGAAGATCACTCTTCTTCTCTCTCTTCACACCCTACAATTCATTTTCTACACAGTACCCAGACCGATCTGTTAAAAATGCAAATCCAACCTCTTCCTTTCTCCACTCAAAACCCTCTAGTAAAGAGTTTTATAAATAAGAACCAGACTCTGCTATGGTCTACACAGCACTGCATGAGTTATTTCCCCCCCCCCCACCTTCTTCATGTCATACTTCACTTTATTTTCATGATGCCTCCCAGTCAGTCACATTGTCCCTATTTCTGTTGCTAACCACTTAGTATGCGCTCTTTCATGCATTTACTGAAAAAGTGTTTGAGCACCAGGTATGTGTCAGGAACTCTCTCATGTGTTGCAGATGCACCAGTGAACAAAACGTAAGTCTTTCTGCCCTCCTAAAACTTATGCTCCAGTCAGAGAAGATGGATGACAAACAATAAAGAAGATGAAAGTGTAAGATGTAGATAGCATTGAGAAAATGAGAAATCCTTTACAAAAAAGAAAGTAGAGTAGTACAATTAGGGTCAAGATTAAGTGGCAACGAATGCTAGGTTATGACATTAAATAGGGTTGTCAGGGGAAATGTCTCACTTCAAGACATTTTCTCTTACTGTTCCCTCTCCTAGAACACACTTCACTCAGATCCTTGCCTGAGTATCTTAGAACTCAGGTCTCAACTCAAATGCCACCGCTCAGAGAGACCTTTCCTGATCCCCCAATGTGAAATGGTCAGTTCTTGTCACTTTATCTGACTACCCTTTGTGATAGCACTTAGAACCACCTGAGCTTACATTCTTCATTTATTTACTTTGTTTTTGTCTGCAATACTCATGAACTGTGTGCTCTAAGAGAACAAGGTCTTTATCTCTTCACTGTTAGGTCTCCTGTGTCTAGATCTGTGCCTAGCACACAATAGATACTCAAGGAATGTATGTTGGAATAAAAGAATGAATGGGTGAAGATAGTACCAACATGCTAATTAGACCACTGGGGCAAGAGACATAAGCGATATTTGACATTGAGAAATCACTAAGAGACATGATCATCTTCTTTTTGAGTGGCATGGCATTTATTTAAGTAACACAATCCAGGAAATACAGAATAGATTGATAATAGATTATCAAGAGAATAATTAAAATGATTAAATAGTATTCAAAACGTACCTCCTTTATATTCCTCATGTGTCCATTTGTCTCCATTCTCACGGCCACCGCTATGGGCCATGTGCCATTTTCTCTTGTTTCACTGCTCCCACTCTTGCTGCTGTACAAAATATTTCTTCAAAGTCCAGGAAGAGTGATGCTTTAAAAATGTGTATTTATTATGTCTTCCATTGCTTGAACCCTTCAATTACTCCCTATTAACTATAGGATAGTGTGTTCAAAATCTTAAAGTGGTTCCCAGATGGGGCACCTGGGTGGCTCAGTCGGTTAAGCGGCTGACTTCGGCTCAGGTCATGATCTCGCGGTCTGTGAGTTCAAGCCCCGCGTCGGGCTCTGTGCTGACAACTCAGAGCCTGGAGCCTGCTTCGGATTCTGTGTCTCCCTCTCTCTGACCCTCCCCTGTTCATGCTCTGTCTCTCCCTGTCTCAAAAATAAATAAAACGTTAAAAAAAAAAGTGGTTCCCAGAGACTTCAAGTACTGGCCACTGTCCACTTCTCCAGTTTCGTCTGTCAGTACTCCTCACCAATTCTGTGGTCTACTGGACTGATCTCTTGTATGTTTCCTGAATGCTCAAAGCTGCCATCATTCCTTCAGACAATTAGAAGATGGTTTCTATGTTTGGAAGTGCCTTCTCTGCTCTCTCTGTCTGGCTAAGTCAGAGCCATCTTGTAAATCTTTACTTAGACTTCATACCCTCTGGAAAGGACTATCTGATCTGTAAGTCTGGACTAGGGAACTCTTCTCTGTGGTCTCATACCACATCAATTTGCCCACCACATTACTTCCCCAATGGTGAATTGCCCTAGTTTGATTTCTTTCCTGTCTCCACCACTAGACTTGAACAATAAATGGGCAAAATAATTTCTGCCTTCTGCATTCCTGTAGTTCAGGCCTCTCACGTAAGGCCTGGCTCATAGTAGTTCCTCAAAATATACTTATCGAATGATTGGATAAAATGTACAGTCAATTAAAATAGGGAGACTTTATTTCCAGACAGAACTTTGAGTGTTATTTCTCATTCCAAAGCTTTGCTCATGGGTCTTGCTCTTCTGTGGCTAAAAACTGAGAGGAGATGGTATAAAGTTGAGGGCATACAGTTTATTTCTTGATATTGATGTCATAGAGTATAATTGGGTCCTTTAGTTCAACCGTTGATGATAGCCTCAGGGACCAAGGAATTGATCTAGCAAGACAGGCATTCTGAGTCATACTAGAAGTATTGAGCATAGTGGCTTCTGCAAAATAGGGAATTCTGATGTCTTGCTTATCACAGTGGAAAGTGCCTTAATATTAGTAGCTTTGCCTATGTCTGAAGACAAACTGAAGTGGCTATAGAAATAAAGGATGCAAAAACTGAATGGAGTCATTGAAAGCATATTATCCAGGAAACTCAATTCACTGATGAAGAAAGCAAGAATTCCAATGGTTGTTTAAATAACATCCTCTCTATTCTTGGAATGAATTTTTTACTTTTCCTCCCACCCTATATTTTCTTTCATTTGTTTCATTCAGTTAAAATCAACATGTTTTGACAGGTTTTAACTTTTTCCTTAACCATGTGCCAGACATTAAGAATATGTCTCCCACATGAAGGCCACGTGTCAGTTCTGTAACACAAGTGCAAGTGCGTTTTCAAGGGTCATCTTGCATCCCAGCTAAATTCAGAAACCTATCCCTCTTTAAAATCCTTTGACTAAGTCACTTGCACCAGAACTTTGGTGAGCAACACACATTTTATTTAAAATAATCTAGGAAAGAAGGTACAGGGAGGAGATTACATCACACATATCTAAGCAAACAAATTAACACCCCTCCCCACCATGCGAAGACATTACTTTTCAAAAACCCTTTACCCCTCTTGTCACTGGCAGTTCCTTTTTCCTTCTTTTAATGCATGAAAAAGACAATTCTAATTGACTTAGAGCTCTTCTCCCCAGCGTTTTTTCTAAGCATTTAAAATTCTTTCCTTGATGAGCTCCTATTTCCAGCAGTACTTATCCAAAGTCCTAATAGTTGCTCAGCCAAACAAAGTGAGAGTCTTCAAATTAGCAGAACCACCAGCCTTAGAAAATGCTTCTTGGGCATACTTCATCTTTATGCTTGGCCAGCGCATCTCAAGGAGCCAAATCATTATTAACCTAAGTTCTGAGCATCTGAATCTTCATTTATAAGATGCCCCCAAAGATTCTGACCTCATGGAGTTGTTGTGAGGATCACACGAGGTAAGTATAAAAAAAATCAAAACAAAACTGGTACACAATCCAACACAGAATAGCCTAGTAGTAGCTTGGGGTATGCTGGTTTCTTTCTGCTCAAGCGACAGGACTTGAGGATTCATTTGTTTCACAACTTCCTACCATATTTGTGTTTAAGAGGTCTCTCAACCTCTTAAAGCTCATCAGTATCCCTAAACTTAGCACAAAAGTGCAAAATAGTCCAGAAAAATGCAAATTAAAGAGCAAGCTTACTGTCATTTGTGCATGATGGAGACATGACTATTCTGACATAGTTCCACAAAGTGTGTGTGTGTGTGTGTGTGTGTGTGTGTGTGTGTATTTTAGAGAATTTACCTACTGAAACCCCTCTTTCAGAGACCATGCTATGTTCTAAAAGGCTATTGTAATATTGTTTTGTCCACAGCCCTATTTGACTCAGTGTAGGCTCACCTTCCAAGTCTTAGGGGCAGATAGAGGCACCATGTGTTTTACTTTGATGCAAAACTTTGTCCCTATCTGGAAATGTCATGGTTTGAAAGTCTCGAAGCAGAGAAGCTTCTCTATTTATAATCTAATTCATATTCGTAGCAGATCCAAGGAACAATCAGGCTCATCGCAGTAGAGATGCTCAACTGAGCATGGTTGAGCAATGCTATTTGCTGGGGCCATTTTGCCATCAAACCATCAGGGATTAGTAACCTCTGAAACCCCCTGCTTCCAGCAGTTTAAGAGAGGTAGGGTCTCCTGGGCTCTGTCCATGGAACTGATAACAAAAGCCCCCGTGAAAGTAAAAAAAATACATTCAACTACAATGCAAGTGGTGAAAGAGCATTTATTAAAAGAAACCGCCAGAGTCCTGACCCTTGGCCTGAATTTATGATTATTGAATTATTTTTTCAATCCCTAAGATTTTAGTACCATACAAGTAATATGTACTCTGGAAAGAGCTGTGGAAATTACAGAGGGGAGTAACAATTAAGTAAATGTTTATATCATGAATATTGTATCAGCTAATCTTCATAGCAATTTCACCAGATAGACCTATTTATTTTTATCTTATAAAAGACAAAATCAAGGCTCAGGAAGATGAAGAGACTTGCCTAAGATTGACAGGTTACTGCTAAAGTTACATTTTGAAATCAGATATGTCTAGGGAGAAGGGTGAAAACCCAGTCATAAATAGCATCGGTAAGTGTCTTGTACACATTTTTCCCCTTTAATCTTCCTAAGAACCTCCGCTTTGTCTCCATTTCATAGATGAGCAAAATGAGGTAGAGGGAAATTTGGTACTTGCTCAGAGAGCTTGTACAAACATTCTATGAGAAGGACACATGAAGTATTCTTGAATTACGGGGGTCATCAAGGGGATGGAGTTAGGGTTAGTAAGATGCCCTAAATATTTCATAAGGTCTGAAAAAAAAAAGAGAGAGATTGAAGAAGAGAAAAGGGTATCAAAAAGAAAAATAGTTACATTAGCATGGAGACAAATTCTGCTTCTATTTTAGACTGCAAACCTACATTTTCTCCAAGTTATGTAAGAGAAAGCCTTCTGTTTGTGTTCAAAGGGCAAGCTTGAGGAAAAGCTCAAGACACTGCCTGCATCCTAAGTGGCCCAAGTGATGGAGGGAATGGGCCCTGTTCCAAATTGATTAGTTCTGCTACCTTCTCATTATTGTTCCGCCTGAAGTTTGGCATGCAAGCAAGGTCATTCCATGCATGGGTCTGCGTGACTTAACTGATTCCGCTACAAACTCCCTCCCCTGCCCACCTCCCACCCCCACCACGGCATGCCACCTGCACTAGAGAAAATTAAAAATCAGCGCATACATTTTACATGAGTTCCCGAGACCAGTGAGAAATTAATGTTATGTTGTCTTTTGATAAAGATACAGCTGTTTTTTTTAAGATGTTCATTCAATTCAGTAATAGGAAACCTTACTCAGATTCCTCCATGGAGCCTATACCTCAAAATGAGAAGAAAAAATGCATATGGACTCAGAAGAATATATTTGAGCACATTTTCTTTTTGCAGTACACCTTACAAAGAAATTTCGGGGTTACATATTAGGTTGCTGCCCTCCCCAAACTGACAGGTGCCTTGTTAATTTTCTGTCCTCAATTTTCCTTCCTCTGAGTTTACTCCCTTGGCCTGGAATGATGCCTTCTCATATTCTCATGTTCAAGCACTTCCAGTCCTTCAAAGTTGAACACAAATGATTCCATTTCCATGAAGCCATCTCATATCCTCAAATCAAGATATGATTTCTCTTGTGTCAGATCTTCCGTAATGCATAGAAATGTTCTCATCTCCTCTGCTCCCATATGTGAGAATAATTACAGCCGTATTTCAAGGTTGATTTAAAACTTACAGACAACATATAAGAAACAAATAATACTCAGTAAATAGTACTGGTTTTGTTATAGTTACTACTGACAAAGAAATAGTGTCAAAGTTCTCTGAGCAGAATTCAAAACCTTTACAGTCAATTTCCAGCCTTGGTTTGTAGTTTTATCCCATCACTTTCTCTAGGGCACCTCTTTTTCCACCCCTTCAAATTCTTTATTCTATTAACTAAACTCCTCAGTGTTGTATGAACATTATGCATTTTCATCACAAAGGACCTCCATGGTTGGGGTTCGTTTTGCTTTGTTTCCTTCCACACTAAAGCTTACCCAAGATCTCATGACTTATAAAGCACACAGACAATAAGCAGCTGAGGCAGAATTGCGATCCAGTTTCCCATACTCATAAACAACGGTTCATCCAGGCTTCTAAAAGGTGCCAAGTAGTTGTTAAGAAGTGATTTGTTTGGTTATGTGCATAAGGTTTGAATTTAGATGGATTTGGGTTTGAATGTTAGCTGCCTGTCTGTACAATTGCAAACAAGTTCCTTCAGGTGTCTTAGCATAAACAGCAATCTTTGTAAAAGGAAAATAACATATGTGTGTGTGTGTGTGTGTGTGCATATATGTATAAGCTTAAAGTTATTATTATACCTTATGTTCAAAATATTCATAAATTATATTCATAATTATAAGCTCATATTCCAGTTAATTTGTGATTAATCTATATATATGTAACACACACACATGTATATGTAATTTGATCAACATTATGACTTTAAGATGTATGTGTGTATATTATATGATGTTCACAGAGAGTGTGCATGTTATAGTATCTATACATATAGTGCATAGTATATATACATAGCAGCATGTGTGTGTGTGTGTGTGTGTGTGTGTGTGTGTATAAATGTTCTAAGAAGATCTACCTTTATTCTGATGCAAGAATGAAATAGATCCAGAAGTCAGCAGGTTTAAAATAAAATACTACATTTATTACTTTTAAACTTTTTGACCAGTGTGGTTTAGATTAATGTGAGGCTAAACGGACTTCTTAAAGTTCATTGCTAAACCCCGCCCCCACCCCCACCCTCCTCAGGACCTGGAATCTCATCAAGAGGGCAAGTGAGGATCTTAGACAAGTAGAAAGTGATCCCCTACAGCATCACTGGGTGGAGAAGGAAGGAAGGGAGCAAGATTTAGGTATTTACTAACTGGTGATAAATCATGTCTAAATAATTGAAAATGGAGACCGAGGTTTGATGCCCAACAGTTAATGACACACTTATCCTTCACAAGAGTCTCAGAATAAAAGTTCTTGCAGGAAGCCAGGAGTGTTACTGGAGTAGAGATGGCTCTGCACAGGAAGAAGTGGGAGTTCAGAAATACAGCCTCTTTCTTAAAATCTAACAAGATACTGATGCTCAGTAAGTGACTGATTTTAAGTGGTACCTATTATTATCAGTTAATAGTTGCTATTGTTAAGTTTTGAATGATCAACACTGAAATATTATTGATGATACTAAATATATCTTATAATGCCTACATATTTTTTATACATAAAGGCAGAAATGAATCTTTCCATGAAAACTATGCAGGTAAGGCTTCTTTTTAACAATGCAGCTTTCCCACCCCTGTGGAAGGTCCAACACCACCAAATTTTGCTGACCTGGCTTCCTAAGTTTTAATTCAACAAAAAGCCTGGTTGGACAGATGCATCCACAAGTCCGAGACCATGCAACATTCGATCTGTCTAACAGAAATGTTTTTTCATATTTGCACTTTCTACTGGAACTGGATTTGTGTCTTTCTGTCTCTGTGGAGCCCAAATGTAAGGGGATGTCCGGAAGGGACCCAGATCTGGAAGGGATAAGAGGTGAGATGGTGGCTGGGGGAACATGGAAGCTGGAGTGTTGGTATTTGTTTCATCAAATTAAAAGGAGTACACAGCATCCCCTTTGTGAACTATCACGGCTGGTTTCTACTTAAAAGCAATGTGAATTTAGCAGACAGTTTTGATGGCCCAGTGAGATTGTTAAATGGGGTAATTAATGTCTATCAGGGCATGAATTACCTCTGTGCATGTATACATTTTGATCAAGAGATAAATATTTGGGGGGGTGGAGTTCAATTAAGATAGTGTATGTTGGGTGACTTCAATGAGATAGCCATTGTTCTAAAGACTTGGAATACATATTCATTCATTCTCTCTCTCTGTCTCTCTCTCTGTCTCTCTCTCTCTCTCTCTCTCCCCCCACCACCAAGCCTTCACACATAATGTACTTTCTCACTAAAATTATATTCCCTGTCTTCTCCACTTGATGCCTTCCTACTTCAGACGAAATTCTTCTTTGAACATACTTCATAAGGGAAGCTTCCCTGATCTCTAAACTGAGCACTGGTTTCTTGGTATTTGCTTCCATCCACTCAGTAGAGTATCACTTAATACCCAGTTTACAGGCTTTAAAGCCAGATTCCTATAGTCTAAGTTTTCACTGTACCATTTCTAGTATTGTGACCTTGTCTGAGTTAATCCGGCTGTCCCATCTGTAAGTCAGAAATAATACTAATACCTACCCTTGGGTTAAGTATTAGGTATTTGAAGATTAAATGAGGAAATTTATTTAATAGGCTGAAACCAAGGTTGACACTGAATGCACATTAGCCAATTTTATTCTTTTCAACCAGTTTTGTTTTCTTTTTTTTTTTTTTAATTTTTTTTTTCAACATTTATTTATTTTTGGGACAGAGAGAGACAAGCATGAACGGGGGAGGGGCTGAGAGAGAGGGAGACACAGAATCAGAAACAGGCTCCAGGCTCTGAGCCATCAGCCCAGAGCCCGACGCGGGGCTCGAACTCACGGACCGCGAGATCGTGACCTGGCTGAAGTCGGACGCTTAACCGACTGCGCCACCCAGGCGCCCCCAGTTTTGTTTTCAAGCTAAATAAGGAGAGTAAGAGACTATGAAAAGCTAGCATTCCAAACCCCACAGGTTGGATTTTTATCTAGTAAAAAATGGAGAACTGTTGAAGGTTTTCAAGAGAGGAGAAACAGGGTCAGATATGAATTTTAGAAAGAAAAACAAAAGAAATATAGGATGATGGGCAAGTAGAGGAAGAACTCTTTAAAATATGCTCAGTATAGCCAAGTGATTCATATTTAAGCAATCACATTTAATCACCATTCCCCAAAACTAAAAGCACATTTAATTCAACACACATTTATGGGAAACAAAAACAAAAAACAACATTTATGGAATGTTCACTGAGCGTGAGCACTATTCTAAAGACTGAGAATCCAAAGCGGCAGTTTGCGTACTGTGGAATAATCCAAGTTTAGTGTTTAAGAGCATCAGATTTGCAACTAAATAGACCTAGGTTCATCATCAAGGGCTATGCTTTCCCATTTCAAGGAGGTTCCTAAGTTACCTAAACCTCAGTTTCTTCAATATTAACAAGATTAATTAGAAAGATTAAATGAGATACAGTATTTAAATTACCTAAAAATGCTTAGGACGTAGTATGTGTTCAGTTAATGCTAGTTTTTACTATTACTGTTATTATGGTTGATATTAGTCTGAGCAGTGCTAAATGGCACCTTTCTTCAACACCAAACTGTTCGCAGTCTGAATAGAGAAGACAAATACGTAGGCATGTAAATTGTATTCTATTTGAGGTGCCATGCTATTAAAAATGGCAAATCGTTGTTGAGTGTATATCATTTGTCAGGTATTGTTCCGAGTGTTCTACATGTATAATCGTATTTAATTCTTACAAAAACCCTATAAGGCAGATAATGTAATGCTAAGTGGTATACAGATGAAGAAATGCAGGAGCTCAAGTTAATAATGTGTCTAAGGCTACACAGATAGCGACTAGTAGAGAGGTATGTGAGCTGAAGTTGTCTAACAGCTGCCATGCTTTAAACCACTAGTTTACTGTGCTTCCCTGATAAATGAGGATGTGATAATTTTGAAATTGGAGGGTTTTAAGAGGACACGACATCTGTGCTGGGCGCTGACAGCTGAGCTACTCACTTTGTTTCCAGAAAAGCTTCAACTTAAGCTATTCCAGATAGAAGTGTGTCCTCAAACTTTACTCAGAGGTAGAAAGCCTCTTTGAACAATCCTTCCATATTATAGCAACTAGCCACCTATGCTGCATAATCCTTTTGTATACTCCCTATTTATATGGGAATTAGGTCTAGAATAAATGGATATCATCCCTTACCAGTAGTTTAAGGATAAATTCTAACTGTCTGTGCAAGTAAAGTTATCCCCAGAAGATTGCTGATTCTAGAAATAATTTTCTGCTGACTCATAAATGGAGGTAGTGGAATAATTTGAAGGCTGATATTAATCTCTCTTTCCATCTACCCGTAGAATTTCCCTTGTTGCTCTACCAGGTCAATAAACAGCAATGATGGCAATGTTACTTTGATTGAAAGCAATGATGATTGTTAAGATAAGCATAGCAGTTGACACAAGTAGTAGCTCATAAATATCTTAAAGATATTTAAAGAGATAGAAGCTCCATGAGGAATATGTAATTGATCAAACCACCTTAAAGATGAGGACACTGAGGCATGAGATGATTTAATATTATTCAAAATCACACAACTACAAATGTCACCATCGTAGTCATGGGCAGAAAAACCATTACTCAGATCAGTGATGTGGTTATAGATCTGTCTCAGCATCCTCATGTTAGACTGTGTTTTGTGACAAGATGCACAATTTAGAACAAATCTCACTGCATCCTGAGCCCAAGGTTTGAGGTAGGAGAAGAGAAAAGATCTCTAGCTAGTGGCCAAATCCCACAGTCTCACCTGAACAGAGAGCCTGTACATCCCAACAGAGGAGAAAGTATGTTCAAAGTTTTTTTCAGTAGTCACTGTGTCCTCAAGGACACATTCTACATTCTGTAGAAAAATGCACTTCCATCAGCAGGTCCCAGACTTTGCCACGGTCCAGCCTGGCGGAAGTATTCCATAGGTGAGGCAGTATCTCCCATTTTAGGAAGCTAAAGTGTAGCTGTGTTTCTTATCAGTTAGGACCAGTTGTGCACAGCTGGTTCCCTCTTCATTAACCTGAACAATCACAGTTAATATTTACCAACCACATACATTAAGAGCATAATTCTTTACATTTATAGGCATGAAGACTTCTACTAACTTAGTAAACAGTCTGGTGACCAATTAAATTGAGCGTTCTTGACTGGTACATTGAGCCAAAGGAGGGGATGGAGGAGAACTGAATATTCTTCAGTAATATATGGTGTTGAGGCCATTAGGGCTGGTTATTAGATATTTCTTCTGATTCTTGTTCTGACAGTCAGATCTTAGTGTTGTGATTCTTCATGTCCATAAAGTTGGACATGGTCATGGGATGTGAACAGAAGCATTCTCTATTCCCCCCTGGGTCGAACATCTTACAAAGTAGGCCCTCCTTTATTATGGCTACTTTCCATATCCACAGTGACAATAGAAGCCTGTGTTCAGGTGGCATCTGTAACTACCTGGGTCCTGAGAGACAGCAATGTGTAGAGAGCCCTTGCCAATCCACACTGGACTTGTGTTAAGGTATTCAGATTAAAGGGTCATTGTCGTCATCACCATCATCCTCCTTGTGTGGTATGGTACATGATGTAGATGCTTTGGCAACATTTGGCCAGTTACTACAAGAAAAGGATGAGTTCAGAAAATCACTGGCTAAGTAGAAGAAAGTAGAGATGGTCCAGAAGTTTAGTAATTTGTAGGATTAAGAGAGGAAACTGTTGTTCAATCCAGTCTTCACAAAAGGTATCATTGAGAAAATCATTGAATATAACAAACACTGAAGAAAACTTAGACTGGCGGCAAGAGTCAGATGAAAGGAATAGCCTTCACAACCACTGTTAAAATCTCTTGAGTCCATTAAGGTGTTTCAGAGGAAAGGGACAATTAAGTTTGGTATCCAGTAAGTACATTCAGTTGCAAAAAAAAAAAAAAAAAAAAAAGTGGCTCAGGGGGGTAGAGAGAGAGAGAGAGAGAGAAATCTTGGCTTACCCATGAAACCCTTGTAAAGGTGTTGCAGTTAAAGTGGCAGGGGAGGAGGGAGGATGCAGTCAAACAATGATATGTCAAATCTAAGAAATATATCTAGAAAATAACAATGAGAGTGGTATTAGCATATAGAAATGACTGGATTCAAAGAGATATGAAGCCTACTAGTATTTTAAGTGAGTAGTACTGCAAGTAAATCGCAGTCTATGACTGTTTGAGATTTAAAATAATACTACAATTCTCAAACTCCTAAGCAACAAAGAGACTGAGAAAGATGCTCAACCACTGAATACTGTATATTCTCCGACGTCCACTTTTTTGGTGTGGCCAAGGAGGTTAATGGAAATGGAAGAATCCCATTTCTATTAACAGGAAATGGACCGTGATGGCATCATGGGCCACAGAAAACAAAGGAATAGAGGCCTCAGCCAGGGAACAGAAGGGAACACTAATCTGGGAATCTTTGCCACTCCCAGGGGAAATCTTGTCACATCTCTCCAGTAGGATTTCAGAATTGCCATAGACCATCAATTTTGTCTCCTCCATTTATAATCACAAATGTTTATTTTAGTAATCCTATGCATGTTATTTTGTTGTATACTGGCTTATAAAATGTTTTTTCAATTGAGTTTTTTTAGTTCAGATCTCTAACCAACAGGAACAACCTCTAGACTTCATGAAGGAACAGCAGGGAACCATTCAGGGGTCTAGACTTCAAGTTGATTAGTGACTGGATGAGTTGCCTTGAGTTCCTTGTTTTTTTTTAATGTTTGTTTTTCAGGGAGAGAGAAAGCACACAAGCAGGGGAGGGTCAGAGAGAAAGAGAGGGAAACACAGAATATGAAGCAGGCTCCAGGCTCTGAGCTGTCAGCACAGAGCCCAACGCGGGGGCTTGAATTCACCAACTGTGAGATCATGAGCTGAGCCGAAGTCGGACACTTAACCAACTGAGCCCCTCAGGCGCCCCTCATTACCTTGAGTTTTTGAATTGAGCTCTTAAGTTCTCTTTCCTGGTCATGTGGGAATAGAGATGTTTTACAAGCAGGAAGAAGACATTATATATTTATTCCCTTAGAAAAACAGACTGTAGTATTATTAAGTCTGACAAAAAAGATTCCAAATTTTCTCCCTTCTTGGCACGTAGGAAAATTGTACTTCTCTACCTCTTTGAGTTAGACATTGTCACATAACTGTATTTGAACCCCCAAAATGTAAACAGATATACCGTGTGTCATTTTGAGGTGAAAGTATTTAATTATCAGGGCAGTGTCAGAGACTGCAGTATTTGGTAATCCTGAAAGTATATGTAGGGAAGTGTCCTCCACCAGCCAGGGTCCCTAATTGACTATAATGACAGAGCACCCTGCTGACCTGCATGGACATGTAGTGTGAGAAAGAAATAAACCTCTGTTATTTTCAGCCTTTGAAACACAGGAGTTGTGTATTGCTCAGTATAACATATCTATTCTGGTTTGATCACAGGCATGAATGCATGTTATCTAACTCTATGCATGCCTATCCTACAACTGTAGAATGCCTTCTCTTTAAGGTATAAGGTAGGGTTCATCTGGCTGATCAGTATGATGTATCATCTGAACCTGAACTCTGGACTGTCAGCCATTCTTTGAGGTGATGGCCATTCCCATCACGAAGACGAAGATGGTGATACTTGTCTCCTTCCTTGTCAGTATGGGCAACTGGTACTTCCCTTCCTGTTGAGGGATTTACATTTAATAAAGAAAAAGCCAGAGACCAAAAATTTAGCAGAATTTCATCCTATCTGGCTCCTCCATGTCCCATCTAGTTGATGAAGTGCACACAAATTCACATCAGTACTTCTTTGTTTCCTCATCCATGAAGTGAATGAGAACAGACCCAACCATCCCTTCGTGGTGCTAATCCAAGTACCAGACACAGATACAAACTTAGTCATAAAGCCTAGATCTGTTGGATGAAGGGACATATATCCTCATGCTCATTGACGTGTACCCCAAATTTCATCTACCACTCTAAGATTGCTTGAAGGAAGTTAGCTCCTTCTCACAAAAGAAGATGTTATGTGACTACACCCAATAAGAAGAATAACTTCATCAAACAAGCTAAGACCATGTTTTGGTTTTAGCGTTAATGTAAAGCTTCTTCAGTGGCATGTCTCATTTTTTGTATCCCACTTAGTCAAGTAAAGATAATGCACATTGTGGGTGGTTGTTGTTTAATAATTCAGCTTATTGGTATGAAGGACCACTATGTAGTTGGTGTTGTGCCGGGGATACACAGGGAAGGCCTCTTTAGGAGAGTGACATTTAAGTGAGAGTTTATGAGTGAGGAACTTAACCAAGTGGGAGAAGAGCATTCCAAGAAAAGAGAATAGCCTGTGCAAAGCCTCTGATGTGTGAAAGTTCAACTCGTTTGGGAGTTTGAAATAAAGCCAATGGGGATGATGTGGCAGGAACAAGTGTGAGAGCAGTTGGGGTGAAGTCACAGGCAGGGGTCTGTTTATCCCCCACACTGTAAATGTTGCAAAAAACTTTTAAATTGCGTTAGAGGACAATGGAGAGACATTCAAGAGTTATTGACGATCTTATATTGCCCAGGTTCCATTCTTTTAAAAATCACCGAATCTTAGAAATTAAAAGGCTGTTCTTTGTGCTCCATCCTGCCTGTTATGCAAGAATCTTTTCTATAGCAGATTGGAATTCCCAGAAATCTGTCTGTTTTCCAACTCTACTGAGGGTCTTCTGCATGTCAGACACTCTGCAAAAGAGCTACAGGTAGAGATATGCCCCTTAGATTACAACGGTCAGGTAGTGTACAATGAGAGCAAAAACGTTTAAAAAGGAAAGGAAAAAGAATAATCCCTGTATTCTGTACACTCCTGAAACAGTAATGCTGCTTTCTTTAAGTGGGAGAAAGCAAAATTCAAATTCTAAGATTAACAAGTTAAAAACATGTGTTTAATAAATAATCCATGGGAGTCAAAGGGATAAATACATTGAGCTCCTTAGAGAATGATAGAAATTGGATAGATGACAAAATAAAAGGAATAGACCTCATGATTCTACTGACAAAATTCCTTTAAAGAGCCAAAGTAGAGCAAAATAGAAAACCGAAAGCTTGCTGCAGTTGCAGAATTTCAAGAGATTTATTTAACATTCTCCGGGCATAGTTCTAAAATATTCATGTGAGTTGGACATAATTATGTCATTTTATTGTCCACTGTGTGTCAATGAAATGTCATTTTTTCACTGCAGCTTATATCACTTCTCTGACAATTGGGAAATGCAAATGATTATAAACAGAGAAGTCTATGTGGTAGAGAATTTGTTTTATGAATCTTCTACTGAAACTTTTAAATCTGAATGCTGTACTCAGTGAATGATTGAAAAGCAAATGGGCACATTTCTCTATACAAAACACAGAGTGGTCCCTTTATAGCAGTCACATTTAAAGGAACATTGAACTAATGATTAAAGGGGTCAGGAAGTATCCTAGTGAAGATTGAGGAGCAAGGAAATCGCTATTTCCAATCTAGAAATGGCTATTGTTCTGTGTTGT
The DNA here is from genome assembly GCF_018350155.1 of Leopardus geoffroyi. NCBI lineage: Eukaryota > Metazoa > Chordata > Mammalia > Carnivora > Felidae > Leopardus > Leopardus geoffroyi. The sequence goes on from NC_059342.1 coordinate 78,572,126, forward strand.
TTCGGAAGACTCCATTAGTGTCAATGAGCAGAAGTTGCAAAGAAGCAGATTCTGTTCCAGTTCAAGGAAACATCCTGTGGAATTCAGCTTTTTGTAAGACTTTGTTAGTCCTGGTCTAAATGGTAGGTCAGCAGAGGGACCCTCTTCTGTAGAAGAGCTTTATACCTTCTGCAGGAGGAGACACAAGAAAACCTCCGGGGGATAGTTTGGCCTTGTAGAAATTGCCTGAGCTCGGACGTCAACCAGATTGGGATTCAAATCTCAATATTCCCCCCTTGCTGGCTGGCTGACTGACTGATAGCATTCACTTAACTCTTCTGAGCTTCTTTTTCCTCATCTGAAAATAGGAGATAATTGACTCAGACTTGTCGTAACAATTAAATGAGATGTTACCTGTGAAATTCCTAGCAGATATCCATCAAACGACAAGTGCTTTATAAAATTATTGGGGAAAATGGGGCTCACAGGCAGGTGGTACAATTCCTGTCACACAGTATGTGTTCAACCAATGTTAGACCCCTCTATCTTTCCATATCCTTAATGGTCGAGTGGCTCTAATTTCTGAAAGCTCCCAACTGCCATGTTTACTTTTTGTATCTAGATCATGAATGCAGGAGAGGGTTGTTTCACTGCCTTTCTGGTTTAATGTTCAAGCCCTGTCTGTTTTCTCAACCGCATCTGTGCTTATTTGTATAAACAGTGAGGCTCTCACCAGGTCTTACATGTGCTTCTTTTTACCCACCTTTAAAATTGCGGATTTTTCTCGGAACTTCAAAAGAAGATGAAAATGCAACATTCTTCTTGACCCTTGTCTCAATTTTAAACGAAGACCCAAACTAGTGGTATTAAATCCAAAAAGAGCTTTGGATCACTCAATCTCATTTCATTGGGTGTCAGTAAGTGGGACAGGTGCATTCTTATAGCATTGGTTTAATTTCCCTTTGTTGCAAAGAAATCCAACTTCAGTAACTATGCTACCCATGGCTGCCAAATATGACACATGGAACTAAAAATGACCTCGTGTAGCAATCAGCCTTAAAATTCCTCACATCGATTTATTTCCTCCACCCTATCTTTCTTCCTTCTCTTTTGCTTGTCATTGTCTTTACTAAGAAGTGTAAGTAGGCTTTTGTACTGCAAATGGCAATGGACTAATTAACTCTGAGCATTAACTCGAAGCATTAACTCTGAGTCATGTCAGTCATCTCTATTAATCAAAGTTTTGGGAACTTAGGGAGTCTATAAGCACCACTCTTTTCTTCTACTCTTGTCAAAGCGAAGTCTCCTGCAGGGGAGGCTTTAAATTATGCAGCTTGACCTATAACTTGCCAGATCTGTTGGTTAGAATGAGCTAGGTCATTCTATGTAACAAATAACACCAACATTCCGATGACCTAAAGAGAAGGTTTAGTTTTACCTGCTATATCGAGTGTCCACTGAGGGTTGGCAGAGGGGCTCTGTACACTGTAGGCTCTCAGGAGGTCCAACCTCATGTTGAAATTTGAAGACAAATTGATAGGTGAAAATAATAGATCTTAAATAGATAGAGATCAATGTATCACTGTTATTACTGACAAAAGCTGGGTTGAGGTATGTAGATTAAATTCACACTTTGTTTTATTTTTTTATGTTTATTGATAAACACATATATTTTGGAGAGAGGGAATGAGCTAGGGAGGGGCAGAGAGAGACAGAAAATCCCAACCAGACTCTGTGCTGTCAGCACAGAGCCTGACATGGGGCTCAAACTCACGAACCATGAGATCGTGACCTGAGCCAAAATCAAGAATTGGAAGCTTAACCAACTGAGCCACCCAGGTGCCCCAAAATGCACATTTTTAAAGACAGTGTTCTTTTTCACATTTAACGCTGACTTCTCTCAGGTAATCAAATCATCTCCCAGCCAAGGATGAATACAATAGTATCCATGAGTGCTGCCCCAGAATAAAACATCGTACAGCCCTTATAAAGATGAGCATAATGCTAATAGTCATACATTATGGGGGACAAAATTTCAAACTCTGTGAAGCCATGTAAATGTAATCTTATTCTGTCCTTAACAGGTAGATACCATCCTTCTCTCTATTCTTTAGAAAAGGGGAACTTTTCTCAGAGGAAGAGTCATTAGTTCAACACTAGAGATTTAGTAAGTTTTAGAGTACGGTAGTAAATAAATACATGCATTATTGATAAGAACACATATTAAAATAATACTAATGGCTTAGATACATGTGGGTATTTAAAATTTATGAAGTGATTTTACTTGCATCTTCCCATCTGAGTGAGACTCTGTATAACTGTGGGAGGTGAACAGGGCAGGGAATGTTGCACTCATTTCGCAGAACAGAAAAATCGTAACTAATATTAATGTAGCACTTTGCAATTTACAGAGCATGTTCACATACATCACCTCACTTAATCTGCACAACCTGAGGAGAAGGAGAAGAAGAAAGGAGAACAAAGGATAGGAGGGAGGGAGGTCGTGGCAGAGAGCTATAACACTTCTTATTGGAGAACTCAAATCCTCTTGGGGAGTTTAAGTGAATTACCTCCTTATTCAGGAGGAAACTCCATTCCCATGGAATCATGCATCAGTGCTGGAACTTTTACTTGAATAAATTATGACCTTTCTTTTTCCTCCTTACTCTTCAGGGAGGGGCTTATTTAGGTGGTGAAAGGTGGAGAAGACATTGAAAACACTTAACTTTCTGTCCTTCCTAGAAGTACGACTAATGCTGCCTACATGTTGGCCTGCTCTGTTGTATGTGGTGAGCTTGTCATTGCCAATTCTTCTGTAAGGAAGGCTTAGAGCTTTTCAGTTTAATCTGTGGCTGGTTAGATGTATCAGTCAGGATTGGCTAGGTTATGTTGGGTAACAAACACCACCAATGTTTCAATGGATTAAAGAAAAGGTTTAAGGGGTGCCTGGGTGGCTCAGTCGGTTAAGCATCTCAGGTCATGATCTTGTAGTTTGTGGGTTCGAGCCACCCATCAGGCTCTGTGCTGACAGCTCAGAGCCTGGAGCCTGCCTTGGATTCTGTATCTCCCTCTCTTTCTGCCCCTCCCCAGCTTGCTCGCTCTCTCTCTCTCTCTCTCTCTCTCTCTCTGTCTCGCTCTCTCTCTCAAACATAAATAAACATTAAAAACATTAAAAACTTTAAATAAAAAAATTTTTGAAGGTTAATTCCTGCTTATACTGTACAACAGGGATGAGCTGAAGCACAGTCTGATGGAGGCTTCCTCTCAGCATTTTCTGCTATGATTATCAATGTGGAAAATGAAATGTGTCAAATCACATAGCAGCTCATAAAGCCTCCATCTTTAAGTGACTCATGACACTCCTATTCATAGTTCATTGGCCAAAGTAAGTCATCTTGGCATGCTAATCCCAAGTGGGGAAAAAAAATCAGTCCTCCCATGTGAATAGCACAATGAGTGCCATAGTGGATCAGTATAAAGTGTACGACTCAGTGTTTCTTAGTATGTTCAGTTATGCAACCTCACCGCAATCAAATTTTAGAACATTTTCATCACCCCCAAAAGGAACTCACACACATTTACAATCAACCTATACACAAGTTTTAAACAACAACTAATCATAAAAAAGAAAAAAGTAAAACATTATATGTCATTGGTAAAACACATTAGATTTTATAAACAATAGAGTATGTATTAAGAAGGAGGAAGCATCCAGTTCCTTTGAGTTAAAAAAGCAATGTCTAGGTCCAAAGATGAGAGTAAGGCATGGGGTGTGTGTTCCTTTTGTCCCTGGTTTTTCCGTAGATTACAGGTCTTTTGACATTGTGTCTTTTGGATCCTCTTAGTTATGCTCTGCTTCTATTTTCTCCTAAAACAGTACTTTGTACTCATATTTTGCTTCTAATATCCCATGTTCTTTTTTTCCCCACTTTTATCACATTGCAATATTAAATTATTAGCATGACAGCATAAATGCATTTACACAATACCTAATAGTAAAATTAACATTAATACCATCCCCCTATATATGTGCAATTACCTATATTTATACCAAGTGCCATCACCGAACTTGGCTCATTTTAACTTCACAGTAAGTCTGTAAGATACCTATAATTATCTGAATTTTGCAAATGAGAACATAACAGTCATAGAGGTAAGACCTAAAACCAGGTTTACTGATTCCATGTACAAGGGTCTTCCTTATAGTGCTTTTAGTGTATTTTTCCTCATAGAACTGCCAAAGAAATAAGCAAGACTGATAATCAGCAGTATCCATATACATCCCAATGTTAAATTAACTGGAGTTATTCAATGTTTGTCTATCATTAGATCCAAAGTGGTTGATTAATGGGGGATTATGGGTTCTTTTGCTCAGGAATACTGAGAGAAACTGAGAGTAGAAATGATGTGGTCAAACCGGATCCAGGGATCATGAGAAACCTCACCTCAAGACACATAAATGAGGTATTGGTGAGAACATTAAGGCAGGTGGGTCAGGCACTAGAAAAGCACAAGTCCAAACAGAAAATGGACTTAAGGAATGGTAACATGCCAGAAAGATGGTCAGAACTATAGAAATTTTCCTGACTCCAGAAAATGTAGCAAGACAGGGAAGATGAGGAAGATGGGACTGAGTCCCAGTCTCTTTCCTGTTAAAAGGGGGATAATGATATTTATCTCAAAGTTGTATTGTGTTCCATGACCACATCAACTAGATATTCTAACTAGGTGAGGCCATAGCATTCTACAATTCTTATTAACTGTCATCACATCTACTCACCTCCATAGTATAAGTTGGTAGTGACTGTGTTACTGATTATTGCTGCATCTGTAACACTTACTGGCAAATAAAAGTGATTAAAGAAATTTTTATGAAATGGATTTCATTAAAATCACATGGATGAATGGGATGCCTGGGTGTCTCAGTTGGTTGAGTGTCAGAGTTCGGCTCAGGTCATGATCTCGCAGTTCGTGAGTTCGAGCCCCACATAGGGCTCTGTGCTGGCAGCTCAGAGCCTGGAGTCTGCTTCAGATTCTATGTCTCTCTCTTGTTCCGCCTCTCCTCCACTCATTCTCTGTCTCTCTGTCTCTCTCTCTCTCTCTCTCTCTCTCTCTCTCTCAATAAATAAACATTAAGAAAAATTAATAAAAAAATAACATGGATGAAGTACATGGCATATAGTAGGCTGTTGACAAATGTTCTATTTCTTTTCCTCTAGAGAAGTTTGCAACAAACTTTTTCTATAAAAGGTCAGATAGTAAATAGTTTGGACTTTGTAGTCCATACAGTCTCTATCAAAATTCCTCAGCTTTGCTGTTGCAGTGTGAAGGCCGCCATAGGTAATATGCAAATGAGTGAGCATGGCTGTTTCCAATAAAACTTTATCTGCCAAAATAGGTGGAGGGCCAGATTTCGTCCTATAGCTTAGTTACCCACCCCTGCTGCAGAGAATACATTTATTTTTTTTTTCAATATATGAAATTTATTGTCAAATTGGTTTCCATACAACACCCAGTGCTCATCCCAAAAGGTGCCCTCCTCAATACCCATCACCCACCCTCCCCTCCCTCCCACCCCCCATCAACCCTCAGTTTGTTCTCAGTTTTTAAGAGTCTCTTATGCTTTGTCTCCAGAGAATACATTTATATATTACTTTCTGTAGCAAGGGCTACTTTTAAAACTTCTGAGTAGAAGGCATTGCCAGGAAAATAAATTTAATATGTGTAACAAAAAGTGAGCAACAAATGACCCCGACTACTAAAGGTAAGCATTGTTCTACCTGTCCACTCTCCATCCTCCACTTCCTCCACATTAATGTACTTTACATTCTTAATTTCCATAGAAAACCTTTTTCTTCATAGGTAGCACCAACAGAGACTTCAACTTAATTCAGGTTGAGCAATTCTGAATAAGTATACATTCAGGTTTATACATTTCCATTCTATCATTGTAATTGCTATGAACCCTGCTTATTATTTTTATTGGAAATAAACTGGTGTTGGAGTATAAGGTCTCAAAATACTCCCCATTTTCATCTTAGTCACGAATATCTTTTGTTTCAATTATAAGTAAAAAGTTTCCATTTGTCATGTTAATAATCTCTTTCCTTATTTTTGTTTTTTTCTTTTTCGAGTCTCTGGATCCAATTGCAAGACATCTTTAAAAAATTTTTTTTATTTATTTTTGAGAGAGAGAGAGACAAAGTGCAAGTAGGGGAGGTGCAGAGAGAGAGGGGAACACAAAATCCAAAGCAGGCCCCAGGCTCCAAGCTGTCAGCACACAGCCTGACACGGGGCTCGAACTCACAGACTCTGAGATCGTGACCTGAGCTTAAGTCAGAGGCTTAGTGACTGAGTCAGCCAGGCACGCTGCAGGGCATCTTGATACATCCAAGTTGGGCAAAATGACAGAGATACCAGTATTTATATCTTGTGCCTTTTGCAACAATATAATAAAACAATGGCAATGCATTGATTGCCTTTTATGTGTCAGAATCAATGACAGGGAATTTATATACGTCTTCTGATGTAATCCTTCTGAGCAATCATTCCCATTCTACATGGCACAAAGTGTCGACTCAAGTGGTAGCTTACCCAAAAGCTACAATACTGGAACCCAGATTTTCAAATACCAAATGTTTTTACTTAAAAAAAAAAAAAAAGAAGGAAATCCATCACATCTTTTCAACTGTACTCTGGATGTTCTAGTGTGTATTTATATATATATATATATATAGATATTTTTTTTAATAAATATAATTATATATAGATATATAATAAATATATATAATCTGATATATTTTCTGATTATATATGTATATATAATCAGAAAATAACAATGACCCTCAGCTTTTATATGAATGGTCCTTTTAGAGCTTTTAAGTTTTATCTCATTTAATCATTATGCAAACCTTATAAATTAAATACCATGAAAGAAATGCAGAGTTCTGGACACATCCCAAACACACTAAACTAGATTCTACATTTTAACAAAATCCCAAGGTAATCTGTGTTCATATTAAAATCCAAGAAGCACTGACTGAGTTAGATAATAGAGATCAAAATCTTGAAAAACAGAATTTCTGGATTCAGATTGTAAAGGTCTACTTAGATTGTTTTCAAGGAATTAAAACAGTATGCAAAGAAAATGTAGAGGACATGCTAATTCTCACCAGCTCCCTGCTTCAAAAATCTCACTGTAGCAGCAGAGGATATGGAGAGAGAGAATATCTGAAGTTCCTTAACAGAAGCCTCACCTACAACAAGGGAAACACTAAGAACTTCTATCTACTGCCCCCGCCCAACGGGGAAGAAAATCAGTCTATTCTAAAGGGGAGCTCTGGTCACAGGAAAATTCTGTTACATGTGAATGCCAGTGTCCATTTTTCAAAGTAACTATTATGTCATATACCAAATATTAGTTTGATTAAAAAATAGTTGGAATTCTTTCACAAGAGGAACATTCTTATACATCCGGGTAGAATCTTCCTTTGGAGATCATAATACAGGCGGAATAAATCAGTGAGAAGAGAAGATTAATACCAAGAATCTTCTTCTCTTGCCTTCTCTCTACTCTGATGTTCTGTTTTTTCATCCTGTCTTGCTTTCTTCTCCTCTATCCTGTCTCACCCTTCTTCACTGTTCCCCACTCTGTCTGTACGCATAATGTTATCTTATCCCTCCCTTGTCTGGCACCCACCCAAACAACAATGCCATTTCTTTACAATAATGCAGTCTGAAATGAAAGAGGAGAAATAATAAAAGATTTCTGAGCAGATAAAAACCAGTATCTCAAAATCTATGCAGTGATGTCCATACATTTTTTTTTTCATGAGAAAGAAGATCCTAGGTCCCATTTGTTTTCACTTTCCTTTTAAGTAAAACAAACAGATTCATGTCTCTGTTTTTTTATTTTTATTTTTATAAGAGGCAAGTCATTTCAGCACATGTTTAAAGGCAGTCTTAGGCAAAGACACAGTGAAATCAGTAAGGACAGTTCAGGCTGTGTAACTGATGGGAAAGAGTAAGAAATGACACAAAACAAATAGAACCAGGGGAAAATAACAGAACGTACAATGTGCTGAAACTTCTAGAGGGAGACTGAAAATGATTCGGTATGCACATGAATGTATAATGATGATTCTGTCTCATGAAAGTAGTTCAATTATGTGCAAATATGTTACAATTAGTTTTTCAAAAAGGAAATTAGTAAAATAACTTATAGAAGCCACTCTCTAAAATGTCAAATTAAAATTTAAAAATCATTTTTTGGTCTTTAGATAGTTATATCTTAGCCAGCTGGAGAATACGAGATATATTTTGGGGGGAAGAATAAATGTGATAGGAGCAGTATCTTCTAGTCTTCAGACATGTTGAATACGATTAGCACCTCCTTTCTTGAGAACTCTCTCATTTTCAAAGTATTTCTGAAATATGTATTTTAGTGTATCATCAGAGGAACCATTTGTGATTGGAGAATAAATAACAGTGTACCCATTTTATAGATGATGAAATTGAAGTTAAGAAAGTAAGTTGTCAAGTGTAAAAACAGTAAACATGTGGATGCTATTATCACCTAGTACTGTACCCAAACTACTGCCATTCATATTAATGATCTAGTTTTACTTTTATTTTTACTTTTTCCTTTAATAAATCTCTCAAACGCAAGCACGCTATGTTGAAATGGAGTGATAAGCGTGTAAAGAGAGGCATTACTCACCTGCACAATCACACAAACATACACATATACTTGCATACACACGTGAATTTTATGGCCAAAGATGGAACAAAACTAACTGAACCAATGTTAAACAAGATTCTTTTCTACAAGCATTCTTAGGGCCTTTGTAAGATGGGGACACACTATTCAGCATTGTAAAAATGTATTTAACCTGATAGATTAGATTAGATTAGATTAGATATTACATTAGGTTGATTAGAGATACATATAGACAGATTTAGATATTTTATCCCTTTATTCATTTATTTGTTTGTTTATGTATGTATGTATGTATGTATTTAGAGATGCATCTCTTGTAATTAGTGTTGCAGAATCACAGAGGGCATTTAAGGAGTTTATGTAAGGGAAGTGGTCTGAGCATGTTTTTGTTTTTGGAGGATAAATGGTAATTGGGAAGCACAACTAGGGACACAGCCTGGGTGGGAAAGAAAAATGGGTGATGATGATATCAGATTATCACACTAGTAAATGGAAAATTAATGGAGTGCTGTATTAGGGCTGTGGCTCAGAAGATGGTTTGGAAGGATAGAATTTGTAGCCTAGGTAGAAATGACAGCTGTCATCCAGATGAAAGTAATATTCTTTTTTTTTCAGGATTTAATCAATTTATTATCATCGTTTTATTTATTTTTTCCATCACAATACGTGTACTCTTTAATCCCCTCCACCTATTTCACCCATCCCCACACACCTCCTCTCTGGTGACCATCACTCCATTCTCTATAGTTAAGAGTCTGTTTCTAGATTTATCTTTCTCTCTCTCTCTCTTTCTTTTTTTTTTTTTTTCAACGTTTATTTATTTTTGGGACAGAGAGAGACAGAGCATGAACGGGGGAGGGGCAGAGAGAGAGGGAGACACAGAATCGGAAACAGGCTCCAGGCTCTGAGCCATCAGCCCAGAGCCCGATGCGGGGCTCGAACTCACGGACCGCGAGATGGTGACCTGGCTGAAGTCGGACGCTCAACCGACTGCGCCACCCAGGCGCCCCTCTCTCTCTCTTTCTTTAAAGTTTATTCATTTATTATTTCTGAGAGACAGAGCACAAGTGTGATAGGGACAGAGAGAGACAGACAGACAGAATCCAAATCAGGCTCCTGGCTCTGAGCTGTCAGCACGGAGACTGACACTGGGCTCGAACTCACAAACCATGAGATTATGACTTGAGCCAATGTTGGTTGCTTAACTGACTGAGCCACCCAGCTCCCCACCTTTCTCTCTCTCTCTCTCTCTCTCTCTTTTTTAACTTTGCTCATTTATTTTGTTTCTTATTCTACATATTAGTGAGCTCATGGTACTTATCTTCCTCTGACTTATTTCACTCAGCATTATACTCTCTAGTTCTATCCATGTTGTTACAAATGGCATGATTTCATTCTTTTTATGACTAAATAATATTCCATTATAGATCTATGTTGATAGATAGGTAGATATAGGTAGGTAGGTAGGCAGGTAGATAGATAGATAGATAGATAGATAGATAGATAGATAGATAGATAGAGATATATCACATCTTCTTTATCCATTTATCTACTGATGTATCTATGGACACTTGGGCTGCCTCCATAGTTTGGCAATAGTAAATAATGCCGTAATAAGCATAGAGGTGTATGTATCTTTTTGTATTCTTTGGGTACATACTCAGTATTGAAATTCCTGGATCTTGGGGTAGTTCTATTTGTAATTTTTTGAGGAGCCTCCATCCTGTTTTTCCATAGTGGCTACACTAGTTTGCATTCCCAGCCAACAGTGCAAGAGAATTCCTTTTCTCCACATCCTCGCCAATAGTTATTTATTGTGGTTTTGATTTTAGCCGTTTTGACAGGTGTGAGGCCATATCTCTTTGTAGTTTTGATTTGCATGTCCCTATGGTAAGTGATGATGAGCATATTTTCATGTATCTGTTGGCTATGTGTATGTCTTCTCTGGAAAAGTGTCTGTTCATGTCTTCTGCCCGTGTTTTAATTGGATTATTTGTTTTTTTAGGTGTTGAGTTGTATCAGTTCTTTATATATTTTGGATACTAGCCCTTTCTCAGATTAGTCATTTGCAAATATCGTATCCCATTCGGTAGGCTGCTAAAATTTTTGTTGATTGTTTCCTTCACTGTGCAGAAACTTTTTATTTTGATGTAATCCCAATAGTTTAGTTTTTATTTCCCTTGCCTCAGGAGACATATCTAGAACAGTGTTGCTATAGCTGATATCAGAGAAATTACTGCCTGTGTTCTCTCCTAGGATTGTTACGGTTTCAGGTCTCCCATTTAGGTCTTTAACCCATTTTGAGTTTATTTTTGTGTGTGGTGAAAGTAGTGTTATGGTTTCATTCTTTTGCTTGTGGCTGTCCAATTGTCCCAACACCATTTGTTCAAGAGACTGTTTTTTTCCCATTGTATATTAATTCCTTTGTCAATGATTAATTGACCATATCATTATGAGTTTACTTCTGGGTTTTCTATTCTATTCTGTTGATCTATGTGTCTATTTTTATGCCAGTACCTTACTGTTTTAATTACTACCACTTTGTAATGTAACTTGAAATCTGAAATTGTGATACCACCAGCTTTGTTTTTCTTTTTCAAGACTGCTTTGACTATTTAAGGTCTTTTGTGCTTCCATACAAATTTTAGGATGACGTGTTCTAGTTCTGTGAAAAATGCTATTGGTATTTTGATAGGGATTACATTAAATCTGTAGATTGCTTTGAGTGGTACAGACCTTTTAACAATATTTGTTCTTCAACCCATGAACAGAGGATGTCTTTCCATTTATTTGTGTCTTGACTTTTGTCATCAATGTTTTATAGTTTTCAGAGTACACGTCTTTCACCTCTTTGGTTAAGTTTATTTGAGATATTGTTTTGGGTGCAATTGTAAATGGGATTGTTTTCTTAATTTCACTTTATGCTGCTTCATTATTAGCATATAGGAATGAAACAAAATTCTGCACATAGATTTTGTATACTATGACTTTACTGAATTCATTTATCAGCTCTAGGAGTTGTTTTGGTGGAGTCTGTGGGGTTTTCTGTATATAGTATCATGTCATCTGCAAATAGTGAAAGTTTTACTTCTTAAAAATATGGATTTTATTCCATTCTCTTGTCTGATTGCTGTGTCTAGGACTTCCAATGCTATGTTGAATAAAAATGTAAAGGTCTTGTTCTTGACCTTAGGGGGAAAGCTCTCAGTTTTTCACCATGAAGTATGATGGGTTTTTCATATAAGGTCTTTATTATGTTGAGGGATGTTCCCTCTAGACCTACTTTGCAGAATTTTTTTAAATCATGAATGGATGCTGTACTGTCAGATGCTTTTTCTGCATCTACTGAAATGACAATATGGTTCTTACCCTGTCTCTTATTGATATCATGTATCATGTTGATTATTTTTGCAAAAATTGAAACACCCTTGCATCCTGGAGATAAATCCCACTTGCTTGTGGTGTATGATTTTTTAAAGTATTGTTGGATTTGGTTGGCTAATGTTTTGTTGAGGATTTTTGCATCTATATTCATGAGAGACACTGGCCTGTAGTTCTTTTGCATTTGTGTGTGGTGTCTTTATTGATTTTGGTATCAGGGTGATACTGGCCTCATAAAATGAATTTGAAAGTTTTCCTTCCTTTTCTATTTTTTTTTTGAATAGTTTGAGAATAAGTATTACCTCTTCTTTAAATGTTTGATAGAGAGGTTCCTGTGTGGCTCAGTCAGGTAAGTGCTGACTCTTGATTTTGACTTTGGTGATGATCTCACGGTTTGTGGTTTCGAGCCCCAGGGCGCAGGTGATGATGTCATGGTTCGTGGGTTTGAGCCCTGTGTTGGGCTCTTTGTTGGCAGCCTGGAGTCTGCTTGGGCTTCTCTCTCTCCCTCTCTCTCTGCCCCTTCCTCACTTGCTCTCTCTCTGTCTCTCTCTCTCTGTCTCTCTCTCTCAAAAATAAATAAATAAACTTTAAAAAATGGTTGGTAGAATTCACCTGTGAAGCCATCCAGTCCTGGACTTTTGTTTTTGAGATTAATATTCTTTATGCCTCATCACTTGCCCTTATTTTCTTTTTAAATTTGTCTATGGAATAATGTCCATCCATTAGCAGAATTATATTATAAAAGACATACTCCTTAAGTATGCACTAGGCTTGGGATTTCAACCTACAATGGACCTGCCACAAAGACTCTACCATGCACAATTCCCATCCACTAAGCATCAGAGTGAAGCCATTATCCACAGAGTAGGAGAGGTTGCCTTTGTAAACTGCAGCCTTGCATATTTGTGGAACACACGAACTTCGGCTTCTAGAGCCCCCTGAATGATGGAAAGTTTGGCAGCTCATGGGTCACTGAGCTCCTTGTTCTACAAAGAGCTCCAAAGTTACTGAATAGTCCACACAGAACCATAAATTACAGGGTAGTTATTTCTTAGTTATTTAGCGGTTACAGTGCAATTAGTTCCACTTAATGTCAACTTTTGCCAATATGTCTTCCATTAGCCTGAAAATTATAGCTTGGTTCTATAACAGTCATAATGTTCAAGCAGCTTCCAGACTCCAGCTTGCATTTGGGAGGGGAAGGCAGAGAGGAAATTGCTAGGAAAACAAAGTGGATTTGCATGTGGATGTATGATCTTCATCCCCAACCATCCGCTGACAACCTTACAGCCCCTTTCTGTGTCCCATTCTCTATCAACGGCCGAGCAAGCAGGTCAGAGGAATACAATGCCCACAGTCAGGAAGTGTGGTGTGAGAAAATGATAGGAATACATACCACAGGAACAGGATAGGAATACACTTGTCAGTGCTGAAATTCCAGGATCTGACAAGATGAAATCCAGGCTGTGCCACTCCCTACGTATAGAGAAAGCTTGGATTAGTTTGGGTTTGTTACATAGTTCAGAGTTTATCAACATACCATTTCATATGCTAGACCAATCTCTCACTGAAGGTACAAGGGAATTACGAAAAGCAAACTTTCTTTCCTTGCTTTTATGCCAAATTTAGATAGCCTGTATATTTTCCACTTTATAGCATAACATTTTAAAGAAACATGGCTCATCATTTAACATATATACCGGGAGTCATCCATACAATGGAGTATATGTTTTCCAAAGTAGTCTATTTGGGCACTCTCTTAGCTTAATCCTTCAGAATGCTTTTGGGTCATCATTTTAATAACCCAATCATAGCATCTGTTTACCAGGCAATTATTGTGTGCCAGACATGATGCTATTCATTTTGCTTGAATTTCTCATTTCATCCCTGAAACAACCTCAGAAGGTTTGTATCTTACTACAGTTTCCCGTTTAATAGATAAGGACTCTACATATCAGAGACGAGTAACTTATCCATGGAATAGTATTTGAACCCAGGTCTTCTGGAATTGAAAAGCCATACTATCTACAATAAACTATTTATTAATATTTATTGAATAGCCATGCAGTATGAGCCAAGAACTGTGAAAACACCATGATCCTAGTGTAGAAATGGAATGGTATGGAGTTTCCAAAACAATGCGCTTGCTTGTACAAACATGGGCATGCCCACAGTGCAATTTATAAACTGACTCTAAAATCACTCACCAGCAGGCCATCTGTTTTGAATGATGCCAGCTTTGTTGAAGCATGTGTGACTTCTGACTACAGGGTCAGCAAGAGCCTGAACATCTCCATTCTGTTTTCCTTTGTTTCGGTGTCTCTTGTGATCCTCACACCATCCTGCTTTGAATTGCACCTCACTATTTATGTCTGCTGCCTTCCACTTACCTTCGTGGGCAGAGGCTTGATATACTTCATCTCTATACCCACCTCAACACATGTACTCAGTAGGGCAACACACATAGTGGCCCAGGACCCAGGCTCTGCTTGACCATAAGCACATTTCATAACTTTTATAAACCCTAGTTCCTTAATTGGAAAAAATGGGGATAATGACATTCACCTACTTCACAGGGGTTTTGTTAAAGTTAAATTGATCCATCCACAGACAAGACTTAGAACAGCATGTGGCACAGAGTGAGTTCTCAATGAATGGCTTAAGTTATCATTCATAATATTATCATGTTGATAGTGGTAATATTTGCCTATCCAGATATAAGAAGGAGAGTGAATCAAGGCAAATTCTCTATGTTTTCCAGTTGACTAAAGAGTTAGCATAAAATTAAACACAGTCAAGAAATGACCTAGGCTGTAGTGCATCCTGCACTCTTATCCACATCTTTTTCCTGTTTACTGAAATGTGTGTGTCAATGAATTGTTTAGTACTAGAGCACATGACATCAATCAACGCAGCTTACAGAGTATGCAACCCTAATGTCCGTCTCTTCAAGTATCCAGAGCAATGGTGATTGGCTTCCCCAGATTCAATCAGCAGATTTGCAGTAGGTCATAGGGATTGCCCTCCTTGGGCTCTACACTGGATTTCATTGTTATTAATAACAGTGTTACGACTGTGGTGGCCATGTTACTTCCATTATCTCCATGGCTCCAAAGACAGCCAATATGATAAATAAAAATTTTATTCTTTCACCCATTCACCTTCATGTTCCCAGGTATCCAACCTGGTAGCTCACACTTTCTGACAATCAATGAATATTTGCTGAATAAATGGAAGTTAAGTATAAAATAAGATCTGTGGTAAGTGACAGAAAACAATGAATCAAGTGATCAGTCAACCAATACTTATGATAGTCTTCCCCTAGAGAGGAAAGGAATTATAGGATAGGTACTGTGCCTTAGCAGTACTTTCAAACATTGCATTAAAATTATTAAATATAATTTAAAAATGGTACTAAAATTAAGCATGGCCACGAGTAGTCTGATTCTACTTGTATGTGGCATCTAAAGTTGTCTAATTCGTAAGAACAGAAAATAAAAGGTGGTTAGCAGGGCTCGGGATAGGAGCATAAGGACAGCTGTTGTTTAAAAGGTGTAGACGTTTAGTTTTGCAAGATGAAAAAGTTCTAGAGATATGTTTAACAACAGTGTAAATATAACCCTAGTGAACTACATGTAAGAATAGTTGAGGGGTGCTTGGGTGGCTCAATCAAGCATCCAACTCTTGGTTTCGGTTCAGGTCACGATCTCACAGTTAGTGAGTTCAAGCCCTGTGTCAGGCTCTGTACTGACAGCGAGGAGCCTTCTTGGGATTCTCTCTCTCTCCCTCTCCCTCTGCCCTTCTCCTGCTCATGTGCATGCTCTGTCTCTCTCAAAATAAATAAACAAACATTTAAATAAACAAAAATAGTTGAGATGGTAAGTGTTATGCAGTTTTTTTCTATAATAAACTTTTTCTATAATGAACTTTGAATAGTTAAAAATGCAAGGTTAAGTATAAAAGGCAGGAATGCATCTCTTCCTACCATTGTTTTTTGTTGGTTGATTGGTTGGTTGTTGTTTGTTTGTTTTTTTTATACTAACTGCAGGGTTTAACCAGAGAAGAAGAACCTTGTAGGGTAAGCACACACATGCGTGTGCACATATATACATACACGTACGTCTAGGAATTATTACATGAAGTTGGCTCATGCAATTGTTGGGGCTAGCTAAGAAATTCTAAAGTCTGTAGGACAGGCAGTCAGGAAGAATACAAGCAGACCGAACCCACAATCATGAACTGAAACTCCCAGTGTAGAGGGAGTGGTCAGGAAGGAAGTTTCAAGAACAAACTGATTAAATCAGGCCTACCCTGGATAATCTCCATCCTGATTAAGCCAAAGTCAACTGATTAGGGTCTTGAATCATATCTGTGCACTCCCTTCACAGCAGCATCCGTATTAGTGTTTGAGTCACTGGGAGAGACTTGTACGTGCTACAAAATGACCACCAGCTTCCTTTTTGCCCTCCAGCTCCCCTGAGAGCAGACCCCTTTAGCTGTACCTAACTGAAGACATTTGAATAGGGCATCCTGAGGACTTTAGGTCAGGCTAGCCAAGCTGACATGTCAAAAAGGCATCACAATGACATCACAATGGTACCATCATCTGCATGATATTAATACTTGGTTTTATATCAGAAAGATTCACCACACTGGTACAGAAGAGCTCATTCTCTTTGGCAGCTGCAAGATATTTCAAGGCATGTGTATAATATAATTACTTCTGCTGATTGACATTTAGGTTATTTCTGATCATTTTTCTTCCAACAGTGTTTCAAGGTTCACGTTGTATACGCATACATCTTTTCTCACATGTGCCAATATATTTATGGAATGTGTTCCTATAGTTGGGAATGCTGGGCCAATCATACATGCATCTTCAGACTGTGCCAGGTGTTGCAAAATGTCTCTCCAGGGAAGGTGCAGCAGCAGCTTAACTATCCACCAAATATTAGACATTTTCCGTACCCAAGATGATCCTGCTTCCTTCTTTGCTGGGACTCGCCCAACTCAGCAGTGCCCTCTGCTTTCCTAGGTAGAGATGATGTCTCCAAAGTGTGGGGTTTCCTATGAATCTACATTTTTACCTTGCATTTAACCGCTTCTCTTTGAGTGATTAGAGCAAATATTGAGTCCAGTATTCCGCTTTACAAATAAGATATGCTAGCTAATATACGGTAAACGTTTGAAGAATCACAGACTCTTGGGGGGAGGAGACACCAAACCCCATAGCATGTATCTGTTCAATAGTGTACAAATTATTCACAGAAACGTACGTATCCATATTCTAAATCTATAAAGCCACCGGTGCTCTGTTTGATAAATTTTGCACATTTATAATGCTTTAAGGCAGTTTTATTTAGGCAAATGTCCTAATTAGAGAAGGATTGCACTGCTAATGGTGAATGCAGCTAAGATGATAGATGTAAGTGTTCAAAAAGGTTTTGACCTTAGAAAGTGGAGGACGCGACATACATGTGACAGGAAGAAGGAAGTAGTTTGGGCATTTTGCTTGTATCTTTCACTTTTATTTAAAGACCTGTACCTAGATCTGTTCTTAATTTAACAGTTTTAACTTTTCAGGATGAACTCAGGGCCCTACTAATGATGTGACCTTTGTTCAGTGAGGTACAGGACAGGTTGTTAAAGACTTAAAAAAAATGCCTGTGCACTTTCAGGAGAGGGAGGATGAACTGGCTCAGATGTTCTGAGTTCACAGATCTGCAGCTGTTTGAAAACCCAGGGAATTGAATGGGAATAAAATTGTCCACATCAAACAAAAGCTGTCCGTGGCTTTTGTGCCCAGGCTGATCCTTTGGAGTATCAAAGAAATCCTTTCCCTCCATGGACAAAATAACCCCATACAAATCAATAAAGAAAGAGGCAGAGGGAAGAAAGTTTGCCAGATTCAAGCAAGTAGATGGAGTAAGGGCTGAGGAGGATCCCAGAGAAGGAGCACAAGTGAGATTGGAGGAGGCGGGGAGAAGGGGAGAGAAGGCTGATGCTGTTAAAGGGACATGTCAGGCAGTGAAAGTTGCAGATGAAGATAGGAGCAAATGGAAGAGAGGGAGAGAAAAGGACAAGCTGATATGACTGAGAAACTATAGGGGAAGGAGACACAGAAAAAATTAATCCACTAAGCTATTTGGTACATTTTTACGGGGTGTTTGTTACAGAGGGATGATTCTGAGCTCCTTACATGTCATGACATAGATACCTTACTGGCCTCAAACCAGTCCTGGCCCTGCCATTTAATGCTCAGAGAGAACTGTCCCAGGCCCCAGAGACGTAGGGATGAACAAGACAGGGCCCTTGATCTGAGTAGAGAGGACAAAAGGAAGGTCAAACAGGTGACTATAATCCAGTGTGATATGAACTAGGACAGGGGCGATTTGGGGTATTATGAGAACATGTAATAGGGGCATAACCTCCTCCAGGAGGGGCTGAGAGCTGAGAGAGACACTGGCAAAATGAAAAGAGGAAAGCAGGAGAAAGACTAGCATTTTGTTGTTGCTGTTGTTGTTGATGCTGCTGATGAAAACGATCGTGATTATTTAACAGCCCATTTTATTTTTTAGGCACTGTGTGTATTATTGTCTCCTAAGACATAGATTCTTCACAGATGTCATCTCACATCAGCACAGTTTTGCCCAAACTTTTTTATTGACCCATTTTGAAGATGAGTAAATCATGTATTTAAACTTTAGGCAATTTCCCCAAGACCACAGAAGGTAAACCCGCCCAAGTCCATCTTATATCCAAGACCATGGTCTTTGCAGGGCACTGAGTTCCTGAAGCAAGGAGTGGAGGGCAGGGAAGGACGAAGAGGGGAGAGTCTCAAGGAGACTCTGCAAGGAGAATGTGAAGCAGGATGTAAATGGAGAACAAAGGGAAGAAGGAGACGGCGGAGGGAAGATCCACAGCAGGTGAGAGAATGGGGACGCATACTCAAGAGGGAGGAGTGAAGGGAAAGGGCGCCTGATGAAGACAGAGGGTAGTCTTTAGAAAATGGAAGTCTCCTGGGCAAGGAATGGTCCCAGTGAAGGAGCAAGCAGAGTGAGTGTGCGTGACGGGGACAAAATGTGAGAACGCTGCCTATGGCCTGAAGGTCTGAAGTCTCATACATGGAAAAAATTGGCAGAAGAGGACAGTGACGGGGGGCAAGAGTTGGGGAGAAGTGACACTGTGGAGACTCGTGGACCCAAATGGCAGCTGTGAAAAGCCTCCTCTTGGACAAAACTGGCCCCCTTGGGCACCAGCCTCGGCTCCCCTTGGCTTGGCCCCCACCGCACAAGCCACATTTCCTCTTCCCCTGAAGGTCCCACAACAGGGAGGAAGACACGCAGACTGAGATGTGAGCCCCACCATTGCTCCTACCATCTCTGCCGCCAATATGAGTGCCCTGGGCACAAACGGTCCCCTTTCCTGCAGTCGTTAGGAACGGAAGGACAGCGGAGAGGGATTATGAACACTGAGAAGGAAGGGAAGAAGGAAAGAGTGTGTGTGGGCTATGGTGTGGGGCGGGAGGAGTGGTGAGGATTGCAATGAGGAGAACCACCGGGGCCAGCCTGTTAGAACTTAAGTGAATTCCCAAGACCTGCTCTCTGATTTTATAGATGGGGAAACTGAGGTCTGTGAGGGATAAAGAGCCTGACTGAATCATCCAGCAAGCTGAGGCCAAAGCCCAGCTCTCCCCAGTCTTCTGCCCGGTGTCAATTCCGACACCCCATCTGTGATGGGCAGGGAGAGAAGAGACTTGGGGAGAGCAGGCACCTGGTAATTAAAACAATGTTCAGGGCCAGCGTCGCTCTTCTGCAGTTCCCCGTGGCAAGCGCTTTCGCCTGCAGGCACATCTCGTTCTGGGAGCTCAGGTTGTGAGATTGCAGATTGAAGCAGGTGCTGCTATTTCTGTCCCGCTCTATTTTCAACCTCAGGATGCAGCCTCCCTCGGCTGCGGGAAGGACTTGGGGAAACGTAGATCCATTGCTACTTCCTTTCTTCCTCCCCCAGCCAGTGTCCCCTTTTGCAAACATACCTCCAACTCTGTACATAAGGGGTGCTTCTACACCCCACAAGCCCTGCCTATGACCAGCTGCTTCTTGTCTAGAATGAGTCACTCTGGCTTCTGCAGGAATAGGTAGGGAGGTGACCTCGTGTGACCTCTGTGTGAAGGTACCCTGGAGATCCCTTAAACTGGTACCAGTAAGCTTCTTAGCACAGAATAGCAGCTCAGGATATGTGTGATGGGTCAATGAATAGATGAATGAATGAATGAATGAATATTGAAGTACTCCTCCTCAGTTTGTAGTAAGTACACTTAGGACCAAGAAGGGAAAAGATTTGGCTAATATTTCACAGCAAGTGAGTGGCAAGGCCAGAACTAGAAGGGGTTCTGGCTCAGTGGGCAGGGATAGGGGGTAGGGACCATCTAAAACATCTATGTCATAATAAACCACGAAGGCTGTGTTTCTTCTAAAGTCTTCAGGCTCCATCCAGGCTAGTGAGTTCAGAAGTAAATCAAGAAATCCAGGCATGATAAGACCCCAGAGACAGGAAAGAGAGTGAGAGCATGAGTCCTTAAGTCAAACAAAAGAGGTCAGTGCTTATAAGGTGAGGTAGGGCAGGGAATATAGTTGGAACTATATTCTGAAGGGAATGGCCAACAGGACGAATACATACACTTGGCGACAGTGAAAACTCATGTAGAAGGAAGACATTTGGAACAGCAGCTGATGTCAGAGTGCTGCTTGAGAAAGGGTTTCATTCTAACAGGGTGTGGAAGAAAGGGTGGTCAGTAGGCTGTAGGATGGTCTGGTCAGTAGCCTGGCCTGCTTTCCTGACCCACCAGGAACAGAGAACAGACAGGTGATGCCTCTCCATTATCTGGGCTCAAAGTAGATGTTCATGATGGAACAGGGAGGGACTGAAATGGTCTCTCTGGAGCGAGAAATCTTGCAAACCAGTCTGAATGTAAAAGAGCCAAAAAGTAATTCCAGAAGAGTTTTTATTAGTTTGTTTCCCTAAAGTGACTGTAGAAGAATAAAATTAATACAAGATGACAGCACATCACTGTTTTACAGGAGGTAAGAGCTAATGTGTTACAACGAGCCCTGGATAAATATGCTCTCCTTTTGGCACCATCTGCGAATTGGAAAGAAATCACTTCCTGCCTTGAAGCCTCCATTTCCCAATATGTAACATAATAATAGAGCTATAAGTGGCTACTGAAGCTCCTCGCTCCCCTTCCTTCCTTCCTTCCTTCCTTCCTTCCTTCCTTCCTTCCTTCCTCTCTTTCACCCTTTGCTCGTTTGCTCGTTCTT
Source organism: Leopardus geoffroyi (assembly GCF_018350155.1). Classification (NCBI taxonomy): domain Eukaryota; kingdom Metazoa; phylum Chordata; class Mammalia; order Carnivora; family Felidae; genus Leopardus; species Leopardus geoffroyi. The sequence continues at coordinate 78,593,525 of NC_059342.1, forward strand.
TTGTTCATTCATTTGCTCCTTCCTTCCTTCCTTCCTTCCTCTCTCTCTCTCTCTCTCATTCTTTCTTTTTGGTAAGTATTTATGACATCCATTGTTTCTTCTTACAAGAAATATCTGGGGATAGAAAAATCACTTATCCTCATTTATTACTTTTATCTGGTGAAAAAGAGAGAGAGAGAGAGGCATTTCAGAGAACCAGGAACCTCTGGGAGGAACCTAGTTTAGAAATGTGTTGGTAATTGCTTAGAAATCAGTCAGATTCTGAAGTCCTTGATAAGTAAGCTAAATGTTGAGAAGGTTCTGGATGCTTTGATATTTCAGTTCTCTACAAGCCCCCTTCCTCATACGCATAAGCAAAATTGCTTCTTTAACCAAGGTCAGGTTAAATTGACTGGACAGGGGCACACTCTGCATTTGGCTGCAAGCCAGTGGGAGCTTAATAACCGTCACATTTCGTCCAGTGAACTTTGTGGCTCAGGTCGGTTTCACATTTCTTTATATACTTTCTCTCTGCAAATGCCTTTCCTCACAAAGAGCATTTCCAAAGGTTGAATATAGTGATTAGTGACACATATGCATTTAATCTCCTCTGGTCTTTCCCTGTCTGTGCCTCCCCTCCTCACTTTGAGTCCTTAGAATTTTATGCCTGTATCAAAGAAATGTTTTCATCTGCCTCACTGCTATTTTCTTTTCTGTCTTATAAATCCTTAAAGAAATGTAGTGTGGGTGAATTCAGTGAGAGGCTGGATAGATGGCTCCAGAGAATGAATTCTCTTCATCTGAAAACAGTCTCTATACACAGAGAAGCAAACAGCATCTTCCAGTTCTGTCAACGTGATTATTAAGCATTCATAGAGCTTTTCCCCTCCTTCTCTAGAATAGCTACAAGCAGTTTAATTAGTCGGTTTTCACCCCAGAGTTGTAAAGATAGACGATTCCATTTATCCAACCTTAGATTAAATGCACATTTGAACCTAGGCTCTCTGACAGAGTACCAAGAGTGCTTGGCTTGGAGTCAAATGCCCCAGGTTAACCTTTCAGGGCTGAAGTTCTTAAGCTATGTGGCCTAGTACAAATCACTTCATGATTCCAGGGTCAACGTGAAACAAGAATGCATATCATGACACCAACGGAGCACACGTGCTCAAGGATAATGATGTACTTCCCCAAAGGGGTTAAAATTGGTTATTATGGGGCAAGCAGGCACAGGTTTACATAGTGTACAGAAGTGGGTATTTAATGTGTTTGTAGCATCAAAGTTTTTTTTGGGGGGGTGGGTGCAATTAGGGAAAAACATGTCTAAAATTCTCCAGTTGGAGGTGGCAATACAAAAAAAAAAATTGAGAAACCAGGCGATGGAGAATAAGGGACGAAACATCCATTGAACACCCACTATATTCCAGTTCACGTGCCTCCGTTAGTCCGCACAGTCTTATAACAAAAATGTAGGTATGTCTCTTCATTTAATAAGAAGGCTCAGGATAGGACACAACTGAGATGATATGCGCAAAATACCCTTTAAACAATAAAGTGCAAATATAAGATGCTATTATTGGTAATTTCTCAATATACATAGGTTAGCAAGTGGTAAAAAACAAACCATCCAAAAGCTAGTGGCTTAACACAATATTTATTTAGCTCACAATTCTGTGGGTCGGTAAATTAAGCTGGATTCACCTGAGCGGTTCTGACATTGGCCCCGCTCCGTCTCGTGTCTACCTGCAGTAAGCTGCAGGTCACTTAGGGAACTCTGTTTCTGCAGGATGGCTGGCTGTTGGCAGATTGGCTTTGGGGATGCCTAAGACTGATGTCTGTCATCATTCAGCCGGTTAGACCTGGTTTGGTTTCACAGGGCATCGGTGGGGTTTCAAGAGACCCAGATGAAGTTCTGAGCTCAGAACCAACACTGTCGCTTCAATCATACCACATTTGGCAGAGCAAGTCCTAAAGCAAGCCCAGTTTCAAGCAGTAGGGGGATGACCCCCATCTCCTGATGGCAGGGACCACGAGGTTACACTTCAGTGAGTGTGGATATAAGGAGGGGAATAATTGTAGACCTCTTGATCAACAATCTTTCTCAACATAAGCATGACTGCATAATGGTCAATGACTTATCTTCCTTGTGAGCAAACAAACACCCTTAAAATTGTAAACTGTGATGTGAACGTTATCACCGTCCCCTGGCCTTTGATCCTTAAAGCCATGCTTGGAATGCGTGAGTGAAAAAGTTGACACAATGTCCTCTTTTATATAAACATCACAGAAAGTGATGTTAACGGGAAACAAGTCAGTCCCAGTAGACAAGTACTTCATGATTCCACTTCTGTGAGCTATCGAAGGTAAGAAAACTCAGAGAAGCAGAGAAGAGAATGGTAGCTGCCAGGGGTTGGGGTGGGGGAAATGGAGAATTGACCAATAAGTATAAAGGTGCAGTTTATACAAGAAGAGTAAGTTCTAGAGATCTTCTGTACAATATAGTGCCTACAGTTAGCAATATACCTTCGTGTAATTAAAAACTTCAGAATAGAGATCTCATGTTCAGTGTTCTTAACACACACACACACACACACACACACACACACACACACACAGAGGGGACACATAGAAACTTTTGGACTTAATGGATATGTTTTTTGCCTTGGTTGCCACAATGGTATAAGGGATGTATGCATATGTCCAAACTCATCAAAATGTATACATGTACAACTTTTTAAATATTAAGTATATCTCAATAAAACTGAAAAGTAGGAGAAAAAAAAAGATTTGAAAGAGATACAGTTTTTTTTTCCAAAGCTTGCTTAAAACACCTCCATGTATAGAAAAGAACGTTAGTGGACATGCTACCTAGCCATTCATCCCAAGGCTCCAAGTTCTATTCAAGCATTAAGTTAGGCCAACCGTTATATCAGCCTCGCACAAAATTGCCTGTCCTGAGTTATGATTTAATGTCACACCCTCTGACTTTATGGAAGGCCAGTCTGTGAATCGCCCAGGAGAACAGTGTTTCTGTGTATTTTGAAAAACTCTGGTTGTAGATAAAGTGCATGGAATGATGTGGGTTTTTTTTTCTTTCTTTGTTTAAATACTGATATACATGTTAAATTTCTTCTTGGGTTGAGGTCCAGAAAAGGATTTTCTCTACAGATGAATTTGTATGTTTTCTACTATTGTGTAATTCAAAATGCTTCTCTTTATAGCTTAGCTGCCAGAAAATAAACTAATTGTCCCTGTACTATAATCTTCTCAACTCAAGTGGCTGAAAGTGCCAATTCTACTTTTTTCAAAAATGCATTTTCAAATAACCTTAAATGTTATTTCTCCTACTTGTTTTAACTGTGAAGTCACCTTAAGCCATTTCAGAAGAAGTCAAAGGACATATTTAAACTATTTCTTTTAAGTGAACTAATGTCCTGAGGAGATGTTTGCATAATTATAAGTTTGGGTTTGAAAGATTAGCCCTTCAGATTCTATTTTTATCACCCTGCATCCAAAGACTGTGTGAAGCTGCCTCCACATGCATGGGGGTGCCTGTGTTTGCTTTGGTCCCAATAATCTCACTTTCCTAAACTCTGGTTATCTGCACTATAGAGACTTTCTCCTGAGCTATACTTTTTTTTTTTTTTCCCTCCTGTAACAATAGAATTCTTTTTTAAGACTTTAAGGTATTATGTTTACTAGGATTACTAATTATATGTAATGATACACAATTTAGATAAAGATTTAAAGCACCGTGAAATGTACCCAACTCTAAATTGGTTCTTTTGCTAGCCTTCAAGTTGATCACAACTTTAGAAATGATAGTTATTGTTCTGATTGTGGAAAGCTCAGTAACTCTTCTGGGGCCACTTTAGTTTTGAAGTCAGACAGGTAAGTTTCAAAAGGGTAGACACTTTGGGGTGCCTGGGTGGCTCAGTTGATTAAACGTCTGACTTCAGCTCAGGTCATGATCTCGCAGTTCTTGTGTTTGAGTCCTGCTTCGGACTCTGTGCTGACAGCTCAGAGCCTGGAACCTGGTTCAGATTCTGTGTCTCCCTCTCTCTCTCTCTCTCTGCCCCTCCCTATTCACGCCCCCCCCCAAATAAATAAATAAATAGATAGATAGATAAATAAATAAATAAATAAATAAATAAATAAATAAAACATTAAAAAAGAGAGGGTGTACACTTTGTGTCTGGGGTCTGCTGTTGTTTCTCTAGGGCCTTGACCACAGAGCCCAATAAATATCTACTGAGAAATTAGAGTTACTTCTCTCTGGTTGAACTATCTCAACCATGCAATGGGCATAAAAGTATGCTTGATGAGTTGGTGGCAAAAACTGCGAAGATAATGGCCATGAAGAGAGGCGCCTACATGGCTCAGTCGGTTGGGTGTCCAGCTTCGGTTCCGGTCATGATCTCACGGTTCATGAGTTTGAGCCCCGTGTTGGGCTCTGTGCTGACAGCTCAGAGCCTGGAGCCTGGAGCCTGCTTCAAATTCTGTGTCTCCCTCTCTCCCTGCCCCTCCCCACTCATGCTCTCTCTCTCTCTCTCTCTCTCTCTCTCTCAAAAATAAATAAACATTAAAAAAATATTATGGCCATGAGAGCTACAGTGAACTATGAAACACAATGAATGGGGACATGTGTGAGAAAGAATCTTCTTCCCTTTTGGCTTTCTCTTCTTCCTCATCTCTACCATTATCCTTATCTTGACTTGTGACATTTCCCTTTCTGGAAACAGACTCAAGGTATCATCTTCTAGAATTGCTTTTGGACCAGCACTCATGAGTGTTCTGAAGTTTTACAGACCAGCACACTTTCCTAGGAGGTATTCTACATCCCGGTCATTCCACCCCTGCTGGCTCAGTGAAAGCCCAAATTCTTACAGGTGTAATCTCTGCTATTCAATTCTATACATTGCCTTCTGCTCCACAGCCCCATTGAGGCTGTTGTGCCCTTTGACTGAAAGAAGCACGAGGTGTTGGTCCCTCTTTGTCATATTCCATAAACTTCCTTCCATTGTGAGGAGTATAGAAGCAGGGAAATGGAGAGGATGGAAGAAGTAGAGGCACTTGAAGACAGACAAAGGCACCCAAGCCTTCCATTCTTCCTAGTTTAAAAAAATCTTACAGGGTCATTCCTTTTAACACATATTTCACAATGACAAGCTAATGGCCACAGCAGTGTGATATAGAAAGAGAGAGAATTCCTTAAACACACACACACACACACACACACACACACAGTTGTTTTAGAAGAGAGTAGAATATAGATGATAAAGTCACAACACGTGGAATGATGGAGTATTTCAGGGAATCTTTCTGGCACTGTAAAAAGAGCACTTTTAGACACAGGCCGGGGTCCTAACCTTGAATAAGATTCTGTGGCTCTTTGAACCTGAGTGTTTTTCATCTGCAAACTCAAAGTTCAGTGTAAGGTGGTCTCTAGGCCCTTATACAAATCTAAAACACCATAACTGTGTCCACAATTTTGTGAAAACAAAGGCCACACATTTTTGGTGACATGATTAGAGCTAGAACAAATGTATTAAAATGGCAGTGGTATCAGTTGCTCTGGAGTTTACTCTTTCTTTGTGATTTTTAATGTCACATTTCATGTATTTTTCTGGCTTTCAAAAGGACCTCTGTAGTCCCCTGTGCTTTTCTCACTTACACTGGCTATTGAACGGTATGGGAAAGAGGGGCAGGGGTTTGCTGTTCGGGACTTTCTTAGAGACCTTGACCAGGCTACTTTAAAAATGCATTTTAATAAAGTCACCGTTGGTTTGGTGTTTAGTTGCTGCATTTAATTTATTTGTTAATTACAAATAATTGGTGATGGATTGTGGAAGATGTTTAGTTATCAAAGGGAAGCATAGACTTTAATTAAAAAGTAGAAACTAGGGGCGCCTGGGTGGCGCAGTCGGTTAAGCGTCCGATTTCAGCTCAGGTCACGATCTCGCGGTCCGTGAGTTCGAGCCCCGCGTCGGGCTCTGGGCTAATGGCTCAGAGCCTGGAGCCTGTTTCCGATTCTGTGTCTCCCTCTCTCTTTGCCCCTCCCCCGTTCATGCTCTGTCTCTCTCTGTCTCAAAAATAAATAAACGTTAAAAAAAAATTAAAAAAAAATAAATAAAATAAAAAGTAGAAACTAAAAGCATATCACATCCTACTGAAAACTGTATGTTTCTCCAATGCCAGTCCATGGACTGCTCTTCAGTGGTAGGAAATATAATTCTTTTTTAGCATTTCATCCTCAGCCTAACCAATGGTGGATTCTCAATATTTGTGGAAATGAACTGAATCCCTCTTATCTGTTTCCTAAATAAAAGCCTATTTGAAAAATAAGGCCACTGCGTTTATGTGAGACGGGATGAAGACGGCAAGCAGAATAGATCTTTAATCCTATGAACTCCTTTATCTTGGATTTTTTTCTCTCAAATGCTTTTATGAAGGAATGGATTTTTTTTTTGTAGCTATAAAGTTTTCTAAAAAAACTGTGAAATCTTTAACAAATAATAATTTTACACTGTACAGTTCATCAATAAAATCAGTTATGGAGAATTATGTAATAAATTACATATGAAATGTACTTGGAAGTAACAACACTCTGAGGTATCAGCTACGCATCACATTCGAGCTGAGGCAGACAGGTATACTGTTTATTGAATAAACAACCATAATGGACAAGCTGAGAGGGGACAGACATTCAAGAAATGTTTTTGTCTCTTGTTACCAGTGCTCCAGAATTGAGGTTGTTTAAACCAAGCAAACACTTGTTGAGACAGTATTAGGTTGAACCATAACAAACTACTCTTTATGTAGGTGAAACATAATTGGATCCTGGCACGTTCACATGGCGACAGAGATCCTGTTCCCAACCAAACTGAAGTCAGGTTTCTCTAAACACTCTATCAACTATGTTCCATCCTTGGGTGTGTCCTCCCAGAGGCCACTCTTAGGAAGAGCCTTGTCAGGTCAGGTTGATTTAGTCAGAATCCCCCACCCTCAATATCCGATCTTCCCCCTCCTCCTTCAACACCCCCCAGTGAGATGTCATTATCCTGGCCTGCCTTCAGCAAAGAACCCTCTTAGATCAGTTTAACAAGAACTATCTCACCTTCTTACTCATCTTCCACCCACAGATTCCCCAACCCCACTCTACTCCTTAGCTATAAACTCTCTCTTTTCCTGGTATTCCAAATTCAGTCCAGTTCTATACTGAGGGGCTTCTGTTTCCCTCCATTGCAATATTTCCTGATTAAAATCTCTTTTTACTGCTTTAGTTAATTTCTGTCCAGCTCTGGTTTTCTTTAACGGTGATTCCATCTAAATCTGTGTACATAAAGCAATGTAGAAATTAGGGGATTCCAAAGATGAACATAGTCTTTACTGCAGTAACACATTTATATTCGGTTTTATTTGATTGAGGATATGAGGGGACTTACCAAAGATGAACAATAAAATAGAAAAGAAACAGTTACTTAAGAGGGAATCTAAAAAGTATATGGAAATTAAAGACCAGAGAAACTTTAAATTATGCAGATCCTATGCACTCATCACTAGTAAAGCTGATTCAGAATATGACTGTGAGTTTCCTAGCAGCCAAGACTAGGGAGAAACAGTGAAAATAACACTGATTTTGCATGTAAGTGAAAAGCCTGCAAAAACAAGGTTTATGTCACATATGTCTAAATCACACATGGAAATGAGTGATCTGTTTAATAAATATATTTAATATCAGGAAGATAATATTTTTTGTTATTATTTTTGTTCTTTTGTGGTGGTGGTAGTGATAGTGGTAGTATTTATTTTATTTTATTTTATTTTATTTTATTTTATTTTATTTTATTTTATTTTATTTTAATTTCCTAATGAGATACAAGAGAACAAGGATCCAAAGGGGGAATTTTGGAAAATTTTATGGAGAATATGTCATTTGAATTACATTCAAAAGTGTATAGGATAATGATACTTAACACGTGTAATATTTAAAGTGTACAAGACATCCTTCTAAATTTTTCATATTATTAGCTCATTAATATTTTGAGGTAAGAAATATTATTTCACATTTTACAGATGCGGAAACTGAGGCATCAGGCAACTAAGTAACCTGCCCAGGACCATACAGTTGGTAAGTGCCAGATCACGTTTCAGAGCTGGCAGTTTCAAGCCCATACTCTCCCAAGCTACCATTCTGCCTCTCTTATTTCTCTACCGTCTTACACGTTTATAGGCCTTTAGAAGGAACTTAGAAAGCATGCACCCAGCGTCACCCACCACACACCCAAAGGTAGGAAGCGAATGCATGTGACCCTGATGAAGAGTTGTTTATACTACACGGTGTTGCCAGGCAACAGGCACTTGGAATAGATGTGGAGGCAACTTAGCAGGTTGTGGAATATGGTGGTTAGGGACATGGGTTCTGAAGCCAGAAAGACCAGGGTTTGAATTCCTTCAATTTACTGCCAAGGAGATCCAGGATGTTTTCTAATCTCTCGTAGCCTCAGTGGCCTCAGTCTTAAAAACAGGACAATGATTTCTCTGTCACCAACTTTGTGCATGGATTACATGATAATCATGAAAAGTGTTACTTAGTATATTGTCTGGGAGCTTGCCACAAAGGGTACCAGCGAGGGTGGTGGTGATAATTAGGCTGGAGGAACAAGTCCTCAAACAAGGACGAATGAGCCCAGTAATCTGAAACTCTAGGAGTTGGGTAGAGAGCATCCATGTTGATCCATCCAGGTATGTACAGGTTGGTTGAGAGACTACCAAGCCCCAATATTTATCAATGGGCAAAGAAGGAGCAGCAAAATGAGCCTTCATCATTATTTCAGAGAGCTTCCTTTTATAAACTGGAAAGAAAAATTACAGGGGCGCCTGGGTGGCTCAGTTGATTAAGCGTCTGACTCTCAATTTCAGCTCAGGTCATGATCTCATGGTTTGTGAGTTTGAGCCCCTGACCATGTATAGAGCCTCCTTGGGATTCTCTCTCTCTCTCTCTCTCTCTCTCTCTCTCTCTGTCTCCTTGCCTCTCCCCTACCCATGCTCTCTCTCTCTCTGTCTTTCAAAATAAATAAATAAACTTTTAAAAAACTTTAAAAAATTACATAGCCCCCTCCAGGTTTAGCATACCCATTTTATAGGTGTCATCAAATTACAGGGCATGATAGCTGAAGGAGTGCAAAGAGTTGAACCAGTCCAACTTCTCCATCCCAGAGTACTTGGAAAATTAGGCTTAGAGAAAAACAAGCTACTCAAACTTCTAGGGCCAGTTAATGGCAGACCTAGCCAGTACCTCTTTCTCCAAGGTTCTTTTTGCTGCTTAGTTGGCCTCACTGAAGCACTCGTTCACTGCTGATGATTAGGGAGGGGTGCCCTGGGCCAGGTGCTAGGGATACAGAGATGAGTGTGCTTTTTCCTTCATACCTTAGGGAGACATGAATCCCTGAAGCCGACTTGGAAGAAAGAGAAAGGATTGATCTACAGAAGCTATAGTGATATTCACTAATTTTATAAGAATCCTGAAGAGCCACCCAACCTTGTGTGGCATGAGGAATGGTCAGGAATGGCTTATGGAAAAGGTTAATGGTTATGCAGAGAAAGAATAAGGTAACTAGAAGAGGAAGAGTCTGCTTTTTCCAGAGGGGGGTCTGAAAAGCAATGAACTTAGCTATGCCCACTTAGAAAGCACAGACCCCACCCCCAGGGAAGAAGTGAGACACTTCATCACAAAAGCACGGGCCAGATGCCTCTTGATAACAGTACCCACTACCTTGCTCCCAATTCTGTGCTGAAACAGGACTACTATTAATTGTTTTCCAGATGAAGAACCCTTAGTACAGAGAAGTCAAATAACCTTTCTGTGGTTTACAATGACTACCAGAAGTTGGATTCAAAACTCAGGCATCCTGGCTCCAGATTCTGTACACAATCCTAACTGTTCTAACTACTGCACAATATCCTTCTGTGAAATCAACTCGCATGTGAATCTATCTCAATTAGAAACACAATTCCAGAGAAAAGCATTGAAGAAGTTCAGTTTGGCAAAGGAAATCAGAATGTGTGCATTTAAGTTTATTTTAGCTTATATAGTCAGAATTTATTTGATAATTTTAACTACATGCTAATTCTTAAAATGATCAGAAAATGAGCCAGGTCTTGATTTTTTAACAGTAATTTTTCTGACAAAATTGTAGGATCAAATGAAACGAAATCCTTCACTTTGCATTTCGCTTTCATATCATGATTAGGAGGAAGGTAATTTTTGTAAAAATATTTGAGAGATTCATCATTTCCCCCTTAGGCTTCTCCTAATCCTTTGATATTCAAATATTTCTCTTTTGAAGCTTCTAATCATCTTCCTTGTTGATTTTCTCTTTTCCAATTGTTAATTGGTCTAACTCAGCCTAATCCTCCTTTGCCAATGGCTCAGAATGCGATTCCTGAGAAGCCCGGCATCACTTTCCTCAAATCCGTGGCACTCTGCAGCTTTCCCAGGATAATAATTTCATTTTGCATTGTATTCTCACCATGATATGGGTGCTCAACATATTTTACAAAACCAGCGATGGTCTAAACAACAGCAGTTCTTTTGACACAATGGGAAGAAACAGGGTAAATAAGTTGGTGGAGACTAATTTTACAACAGCTAGTGTTTTGCATATTTTTAGGTGGCAAAGGCTTTTTTTTGCACTACCATCACTGTCTAAATTCAAGTAATGAACACTCATATCCCAAGGATCCCACATATATAAAGGTACCTTGCAATTCCCCAGGGTTCCAGAGCTGGCAAAGGAGGAAACAAGAGACCCCATCTGCTCAGTTTGAGAAGTAGAACATCTTGGGAAAAGAGGCAGGAAAAAGATTTTATAAATAGAGTTGTATTTTCTATGTACATTCTGCATATGGAATACAGCTCCTAATAATATATTTCACCAAGTTTATGGGAAGAAAAGATTTTTTTCCTGTACTTTGATGACTTAGTACATGCTGTGAGCTGCCCAGAGACAGTGTTTTTCTAGGGAGTTGAACTGCATGCAATCCCAATGATTTTGTTGAAGTTCCCATTGCCTAGAGTGGATAAAGGACTTCTGAAATTCAGCACCTCCCAGGCATCGTCCTTCTCCCAGGGAAAAATAAATAATTAGTTCTGTCTCCTTAATCTGCAGCTTTCTTGTGGAGCTGGGGAGCCGACACTTTCATGAAGAAACTTTGAACAACATCAGTGCTACCTACTGGTAAGTCTGGGTTTAGAGGTCATCCCAAGAGTGCAGTCAATTCCTTGTTGTCAATGAAGAGAAGTAACAGGAATCTATTCTTCAATTCAAGGAGAGTAACACTGGTGGAGATGTTCTTTCTCCCCTGCTATGCCCAGAGCCTTTCTTCAGAGCTGGTTTGTGTGCAAAGAGCTGGCCATCTGTTGTGTCTAGGGATGCAGTGCGTATGTCTGAGTGCAGGAGAAGAAATGCAGACTCTCAGCTTTACAGAACTGAGTTCCAGAATTTCTTGTGTCTCAGGAGCTTCCTGGAGCCAAGAAGTAAAGGAACAATTGTTGTCAGTGGACTGTTCTTTCGGTTTACATCTTAGCCTTGGAATCCATAAAAACCCTCTATTCCCAGCACATGAGTCAATTCTGTTCAAATCCACACATTTTTATTAAGCCTGGTATTTTGCACCAGCCACTGTGAGAGTCACATAAACACACATGTGCACACACACATCTACACACTAGCTACCATTTTCTGTACATGTTGTATATTCCACTCATCGTGGTAAGAGATTTATGCCCCTTGCCTCTTTCAAGTTTTGCACAAACTCCTGCAGGAAGATCTTTTTATTCCTGTTCTACAAAAAGGACATTGAGGCTAAGCAGGGTTAGGAAACATACTTAAGCTCACAGAGCTAACCTACTGTGAAGAACTAGAATTTGAAAGCAGGTCACCTTGCTTTCAACACCTATAATCTAACACCTATAATCTAATTTTATCTCTTGTATATATGTATGTTTGTGTGTTTAGGTATGTAATACGATAAAATATTTGAAAGGCATACCATGCTGATTACTGTGATGGAGGTGAAAACAACACCCCGTTGGGAACATAGAGGTATAAAGATTCACTGAAGTCTGAACTTACAGATTCTCAGGATTAGAAGGAACATCAGATGGCCTTAAATTATCCTGTACTGAAATATTCTGTACTGATTAGTAATCAGGAAGGGTGACTCCAAAATCTATTTCAACTCTGAGATATTATGATCTTAATTATTACATGATATCAGGTGGTGCTTCTCAGTTTAGAGTATCTTGGCATGGATGTGCCAAGGATCAACTTTACAGGATAATGAGTATTTCAGAGACTATAGAAACAAGAAGCGAAATATTGTTGAATTTAATGCAAAGTGTGTATGACGTTTTACCATAAATCAGGAGTTTTCAAAATAATTTTGCACTTTTAGAATCCATTTTGAACTATACTTCCCCTAGATTCTTATGAGTACATTTGTCTTCTCTTTAGTCATAAGATTTTCCTTGGGGAAAGATTTTCCTTGCTTCCTTGGGAGCAAGCTGTGAGAGACCCTGTGCCTCAGATCATCCCACTGTCATTTCTAATTCACGGAAAGTATGTCCACAGTTTGAGTTGAGATGTCCCTTTCCTTGCAGCTCTAAGTTCTAAACTTCCCCTATGGAAGTGGCCAATCCTTTTACTAACCATGGTTTTCAGAAGAAGCCACATCTTCTCTTTTGTTGTGCCAAAGTCTTAGAGCAGTTTTTATCTGTGCAGTCAAATTGCTCATCAACCATATTCACATCATTTGACCAGTCAGACACATCCAGAACCCAGATCACACAGCTTTCCTGGCATAAAACCAGTATTCAATCGATTCTGTGATGCAGAGAAGATCATTCCCTTCTGGGGCCCAGTCTCTTTTTCTGGGCAGTATAGAAGATACAGACTGTTCATGTCTAACATTTATGGCTATGGATCGTGAACAGCAGCTCAAAGGTAAGCCATTGCTAAGCGCTTGGCATTTTCCTTAAACAGAGGGTCCTACTGCACTCCTATGCTTGCTTTAAAATAACTTAACATCTCCTAGCACCTCTGAAATGAACCGGGCCTTTGATTCCATAGTAAGCCCTACAGACTTATATTTTGGCTGTTTAATTTCTGTGAATAAATATCAGAGGTGAGCAACGTCGTAAAAACAGCATCTCAAGTAGGGTGAGCATTGTTTACTTCAATAAAGAATCTGAACAACAAGCTAGGACTGCCTAGTCACCACTGATATTTTGGAGGGTGTCAGAATGCAATGAAAAGTTAATAAGTTAGAACACCCCACATCCCAGGGTTTCATACTCTCCACCATGGCTAAGTGGCTTATGCACACCAATCATCCCTGGCTAAAGAAACCACAGGCACAAACTCCCCCCGGTCCCATTGTCCTGCCCAGTCCAGCCTCCCCCTGCTTCTAGATGCCTCCTCCCTGTTCCTTGAACATGCTTTCATGCCACTGTGCATTTGCAGAGGCTGCTTTCTTTGCCTCAAATGCTCTTCCCCCAACCTGGCAAATTCCCTATTCATCCTTCCTGATCTAGATAAATTGAGCCCAAGCTTTGGAGACACACAGAGCTGGGTTTGAATTCTTATATTCTAATAGGTGTGTGGCTTAGGTAAACCACCTCTGAGTTTGTAAATTGAGTGCAACGATAATTACTATGCTATGTAATTGCTGTGATTAGCACATTAAATATAATTTTTTCAAATTATTAGTAAAGTGCTTATCACATAGTTGATGTGGGTTATTTTTGTTATTATTAATAGTTGTTATTTTGTTATTATTAATAGTTTTTTTATGGGATTATAAATGGTATCTGTCTCACTCCTAATTCCTTGTTCTTAATTATTACTCAATAATAACTGTTTTATTATTTGGAATTAGGAATCTAAAAACTTTCTACAAGGGGTAGGATAGTAACCATTGTAGGCTTCGTAGGTCATAAGGTCTTTGTGAGCCCTGCTGGTGCAGCATGATGCTGCATTTACTGGGCAAACATTCCACAGGATATGTAAACATCAAATCATCATGTCATACACCTGAAACGAATATAAGGTTCCTTGTCAAGTATATCTCAATTTTAGAAAGCTCACATATGCATAAAAAGGAAAAGAAGTATAATCTCATTGGGTTAATACAAAAAAGAATGGGCTAGAGAGTTTTGAGCTCTGATATCAAATACCAGACTTCATTCATCTTGTGATGCCCAGCATCTAGCTCATGCCCAGCATCTAGCTCAGGTGTCTTTAAACGATGACCCGTGAGCCAAATCTGGCTCTCCCCCTGCTTTGAAAATAAAGTGTTATTGGAACACAGCTATTCCCATTGGTTTATGTACTATCTGTGGTTGTTTTTGGACAAAAAGCAGAGTTGACTACACTGGTTGATAACAGAGACCCCATGACCTTCAAAGCCTAGGACGTTGCCATCTTGTCTTTTTACAGAAAAAGTTTTTCAGCCTAGCTTAATGCTTGGCATCTATTTGTTGAATGAATCGAGAGTGACCAGAAGTAACCAGACCAACAATCTGGCCTCAGGACCTTGTAAGCTTCAGTGAAAACAGATGGAAGGAAGCAGGAGTCATAGATCTCAGAAGATTCATAGATGTCAGAGAACCAGCAAGAGTGGTCATGGTGTAGAGGGTTGTGAGCATTGGTTTTAGGACTAAGACTAGTATCCTGTAGAGCTGTTATTTGCTCTCTATTAGATATTGATGGACCTGGCTATGTCCAAAAGGGAAAATTAAGGCCCAGAGAAAGGAATAGCTTGCCCAAGGTCATATGCCTAGTGCAGCACCGGGTGGGGCCAGGCTGGTTGCAGTTCAGTGCCTTAAAAGTAACATATGCTCCTGATGGAGCCCTACGCCGAAATGCTTGGATCACCGTCAAAATTCTATGGTTATAGTAGAACTTCTAAGACCCTGAAATGTTTGTCTTTTATTTGTCCATCGGCATCTTCATGGCCTATGGTTCAAGATGATCAGCTTATGGTGTGCTTATTTTTGTAATGACTACCCATAAAAATTTAAAAACACATTAGAGCATTTCACAGATGAGCAAGTCTATGACTGATGAGGCATGAAATTCCCATTTAACCATATTTGACCAATATTATTCTCTACCCTGGCCCCCTTTTCTAAAACCCATCATACTATAATAAGGTACTTGTGATAATTCTTTTTGGAAGGTTTTTATGTTGTTTAGATATCCCCCTTTTTAGCTCACAATATCACCATGCGACTTTGGGGTATCAAAGACAAAGTCTTATTTGATCATACCCAGTTAATTAGTTCATGTGGAACCACTTTTAATCAAGGATAAACCATTTTTCAGTTTTGCACTGTCCAGCTGCTACCCTAACCCCTACATCATGTATAAACAACTGTCTCTCCTAGTTAACCAGAGATCCTGTTTCTTGAAGATGTCCAAAGAATGTGAAAACTTAGCAGTTGAATTGAAGCTGGAGGGAAAAATAACATTTCACATTTTTAAGTGTATTTGTTTATTTTGAGGTGGGGAGGCAGAGAGAGAGGGAGAGAGAGAATCCCAAGTGGGCTCTGTGCTGATAGTGCAGAGCCTGACGCGGGGCTCGAGTCCATGGTACCATGGGATCATGACCTGAGCCAAAATCAAGAATTAGAAGCTTAACCAACTGAGCCACCCAGCTCCTCAAAAAATTCACATTTATACAGAAATTTCCACTGCAGGCATTTTGGTGTATGCATAAATTTTAAACTTTGCTCTCTGGAGCAAATACAAACTATCTATCCATGAAATGTCTCATATGATCTGAGAACTGACTACTCAGAGGTATCTAGCTCACTCTTTCTGAGTCCCTCTTCCTGCCAGTGCACACCTTTATCTAATGCATTAGGCTCTCTAAGCAACCCAGCAACCCCACATGTTCCTTAACCTTGCAAAGGACATTTCCAACAATGGAGAATTCAGCCTCTCTGAAGGCTTCACACTCGCCTGCTAGGAAGTCTGATCCTATAAGAGTTCTACCTAAAGTCCATACTCTTGAAGTCTCAGTGGTCTTTATCCTGACTTCTAGGGCCAAATCAAGCAAGTCTTCTCCCCTTAGGATGTAAATCATCTTTACAGGATTGGGAATGACTCTCATACCTCTCTCTCTGTAACGTCTCTCCCTTCAAGTCTTATATCTCCAGTCCAACCACCCATGACAGTTAGTTTGAAGTCCCAGGCCACCTCCCACAGACATAATCCCACTCACCAGTGCTCTCGAAGAGGGCCTAAATATATTGCTTCATTTATCAGGTGTCATATTAGGCAGTGATTGGGTTTGATTGTGTGGTTAAAAGGAACAATACACACATGCACATCTAGTCTTTCCATGGGAACATTTGTTCTAGATTCTGGAGTCTAGAACTGGATGAGCTTTACTAAGACCATACATATCTTTTGTTTTGTTCTGTTTTTCATCTGCTTCTGTATTTCCTGTATCTTTATTTTCTCCAACACTCTTCATTTTTATAAATGATAATAAAATTGCTATGCCCAAAAGTAATAGAATAACTTGCCTGAGTTCATGCTGTGAAATGACATATCCTTGCAAGTATTTAAAGCTAAGAAAATAATATTTAAGTAGAGTCACTGTGTGCCAAGTACTTTGAACATGTTTTCTCATTCAATCTTTGCAGAAAGCTCCATACTTTCATTCCTATTTAACAGATGGTGGGACTGAGGCTAGGAAAAAGGAAAGCTTCACAAATGCTCAACGGAAGTAAGCCCAGACCTTAGTCATTTTTCTGGAAGACCACTCTGCCCTTCAACTCAGAGTCCTATTTAAATCGTGGTCCTCTCAACCTTAGGCCAATGATGCTGCTTCTTTCTGAGAGAAGTAATTATTCATCTTTTCCCGTAATTATAAAATCCTAGAGCAGTAAAAGACCATATGGAGGCTGTCGAGTCCAACTTGATTACTAAGAAGAAAAATATGCTCTAATGTTGGGTTTCTGCATAACTCAGTTTCCTTTCTACTTTCACATGTAGCATTCTGTATTTTTGTGAAGTTTAATATCTTAGATTAAAAAGAATTCATCATCACCCTCGCCGGAACAGGTTGTGTCATTTTATGACATCATGGTCACCATAGCAACAGCTGGGAGTTAGCAGCATATTGCCCTCAGTTAGAGATCATGGCAATGAGTTAACAAAGTATGGCAGCTTCAGATGCTGATGTGAACGGGAAGGGAAGACGTGGAAAAGGAGGAACAGGTGTGCTACTTTTCCTGCCAGCGTTTCTTAGACCTGAGATGAAGTGGGAGTGAACATGTGAATAATCCTTAAGGAACAAAAATAAATCTCCTACTCACCTAGCCAATAAAGAGAAGAAGAAGGGGAGGGGATAGAAGGGAAAGTAAAGTATTCTGGTGTCCTATTTCCAAGTGTCAGAGTGTCGAAAAATCTCAGTCCTTTCTCTGCCTTTTGTCCTTGATCGTGCAGCCTATCAGAAAGATCAGGGGATTCAATAGACCTGGGTGGAAATTTTTGACTCTACCATCTATGAGCTTTCCACACTTGAGAAACTTACCTAATCTTTTGAATCTCAGTGATTTCATCTGTAAAAATGGTGTGACCTTTGCATCCTGAGAGCGTCAAGAAAGTGAAAAGGTAATGCAGCTGAGGTAGCTGACGTAGAAGGCCCTCAGTTTACCTTTTTTTCTTTCTAGGTGGTGCAAATTTAGACTTACAAAAGAGGATAGTCAGTGGTAGGCACATGGATGGCCATTGTACCCAATTATACTTTTCTGCATGTTTGAACTATTCCATAATTGTTTCACTTCTAAATAAAAATGTGTAATTTAAGTCCCACTTAATGTAATAGGGATCAATTCTAGATATACTTTACTCTGTGAGCTTGGTCAAACCCCTTCGCGTCTCTAAGCCTTAAAATTGTATGAAGAGAAGAATAGATTTTTATGCTTCTGTTATTCTTGGCTATTTATATCACACCTTGATTCCATGTAGTTGTTAAACATGCCTTTCTACACCCATGGATTTATCCATCGCTGTAACTGCGATATTGAAATTGGATATTTACTTCTATTCTTCTTTGTTTAATGAATATCTAATTAGACTTTAGCAAGTAGATTTTGCATGTATTTTCCTTCTTGTACCTCCAGGTTTCTGGCACTGTATCTTACACAGAGAAGGTGCTCAATATATACATTTGTTCAATAAGCAGATGTCGAGTAGATATCATTATTTGAGATAAGCACTTACAATGTTTACAAAATATTATTGAATACCTCTGAGTCCACTCACTAAATTAACCAAAAGTGTCTATATATATATATATATATATATATATATATATGACTTTGTCTACATCTCTGCCTTTCAGTCTTTTGTCCTTGAGTCTCTGTCTCAAGCTGAGTCTGCTTCTCTCTGTGTCTCTCTTTCTCTCTCTAAATAGGCCTGCCATTCTCTTCTTTCTGTACCTTTAAAACTCTCCCTTCCTGTCTTCTACACTAGGTCTCCCTTTTTCTGCTCTCTGGTCTTTAGAAGATTTTTCCTTGGGACTCCCCTGCCGACATAATTCTATGTGAGTTACATTCGTTTGCAAAACCTTTCACTGCATGAAGATGTTCTATTAGTAAAAGTTCATTTTTTTTTGTCCCCGACAGAGCATCATACATCACTAAGTCCATAGAGTCATTAGCTATGAAATTAATCAGGATGGAGGAAAGCAGAATAAAATCCTCGACCTCCGTGAAGCTCACCGTGTCTCAGGCTCAGCTGTGCCTACCCTACAGGACCCAGCCCTCTCAGAACCCCTTGGCCATTCCCGCTTCTGAAGGGGCACAGTGAGGGAGGCTGTTATTCACCCCAGCAGATATTATGCTACTGCTGCTCAGGGACAGAACAGGGGACCGGAGGAATGGAGAGTTGAATAACTCGAATATAAAATATCCCACCTGGGAGCTCCCGTTACTGTTTTGAGAGAAAGTGTTTATCTGCCAGAACCTCTTTCAGTTTAGGCAGAAGGTTAACTGCTCCCACCCTTAGGGGATAAAGAAGAGATTGTTTTCACATCACTGCCCTGCCTCATGTATAACATTTAGGGAATGCTGCCTTAAGATTATGATATGATGGGGCGCCTGGGTGGCGCCGTCGGTTAAGCGTCCGACTTCAGCCAGGTCACGATCTCGCGGTCCGTGAGTTCGAGCCCCGCGTCGGGCTCTGGGCTGATGGCTCAGAGCCTGGAGCCTGTTTCCGATTCTGTGTCTCCCTCTCTCTCTGCCCCTCCCCCGTTCATGCTCTGTCTCTCTCTGTCCCAAAAATAAATAAAAACGTTGAAAAAAAAATTAAAAAAAAAAAAGATTATGATATGATTAGGAATACAACAAGGAAGCAGAATGCACATAAACCTCTAAGAAGCACTTGATCTCTGTATAAATTATGTTCATTGGCTACTCTCTTCGTCTTAACGCTCTCTGGGCCTCAGTTCCCATGTCAATAAAATGGAAATAATGATGCCCACTCTCTATTTCCCTGACAGAGTTGTGACAAGAAAAGAAAAGAATAATATTAACAGTGAGATATTAAAATGACCATTTTATTTCTTAAGATTCTCAAAAGTTAACTTGGTCAAACAAAACCACATGTTGGGATTCAAAACAAAACAAAACACGTGACCATTAATCACACACGTTGCATCCACCATGTGGATAGGAAGATCAGCTGTCATGTGACGAAGAGAATACTGGTCACAGCACCTCTCTGCACTGACGATTCGTGTGACTTCAAGTCTGTGAGCTTCATTTATGTATCGGTGAAATGAAGACAGTGGAGGTTACGTATCAGGGTGTTGCTATAAGTCCTGAACATCCACCTGCCTTTATTTCATCGGAAAATAGCATTAGCTAAACATTATGTTCCTGATTGTTTCAGTGTAACTGTATAATCTTTACGGAATGGATACGGTCTAGTATGCTATTCTCTCTTGTCACTTTTCTCTCTCCTAGATATTTGCCTCAGTTTTTCTCTGGAATCCGTCATTCGGCAGCTTTTACTCAGTTTCATGTGCTGTGTAAAGTAGCGTACTCATTTACTCCTCTGAACAGCTGTGTCAAAATTAGGCATTATCTCCAGTACTCTGAGAGTTGGCAAAAAGTTTCCTGTAGTTAGTAAGCTGGCGGCCCAGGATCCAAGCTCATCATCATTCACCTCCAAAGTCAGAGCTCATTCCTCTTTATCCCATATCTTCTCATCAGGCTTTCTCTGGGAGCTGTAGAAGCTCTGAATCTCCTCTGGGATCTGAGATGGGTTTGATGTTCAGGTGTAAGGCATGAGCGAGTCTAAGGTCAGGTTGGATTTCCAAGCAGCAGCTGATGTGCTTGCTTTTCTTTCTTGTTCTTTCAAATGCATCATAACACACAGCCCAGCAGGTGACCAGAAGCCTCCAACTGGTAAATTCTAATAGTGGTAATACTATGCATCAGTATGGTGCCTTTCATCTGGAGGCATCTGAGGACGTCCAACATTAATTAAACTTCACAGCACGCTCCTTCTTTAAGGTCAGGGCTGTACCGATTTTAAAGGGAGATAAACTGAGATGATATTGACTCTCCTAAAGGAAAAATCACGGTGGATTATTTGTCAGAAGACTTTTTAGCAGATGATAGAGGCCCAGTCTCTAGGTCAACTGAAACAATCATTTCATAAGTGTGTCAGAGAAAACACCAGCTGTGAAGTCAGTAGAGTATGGTCTGACATTTTCATTTTTATCAGGGTGAGTAGAGTGAAGCCACTTCTTTTCATTTTCCATGTACCCATCAGTAAAATAAGGGAGCTGCTGGCCACTGCCTTACTTAGCATCATTTATGCTTATGGAAGCATTGTCCTTAATCTGCCCGGTGTCCTAAATGGCGTCTCATGAACTTATGCCACCAAGATGTTTGAGAATTGACTCAGGGATGGAGTGGGGTTGTTAGGAAGCTTATGACATGAAAACTCCCAGGACCTACCCCAGTGATTCTAATTTGGTAGGTCGGAAATGGGTCTCAGAAATGGAAAAATTTTAAACACTCCTCAAATGTTGTGATGCAGCCAGCTTGGGACCCACTGAAAGCCAACTTTTGTTTTGACCTTTGTATTTTCACTCTTTATAGTGAGACTTGGTCCTGCCCCAACTGCCCCCTGCCCCACATCCTTCTCCCATCCCAATTACTGCCCCAGATTTCACCTTAAAATATGGATTATCTGCTCATTCTCAATAGCAATCTAAGAAAAAAAAAAAAAAAGGTTTTTATTGAGGTAAATTGTAGGCAACCCACTTACGTTGATATACCAGAAGGTTCCAAAGGAAATTTTGATTATACAGCAGTAACAGATCATCACTTACTGTATGCCAGGCACTGTTAATTATTTTTACATTTACCAACTGATTTGATCTTTACAATAGTCTAATAGATAGATAACCCATGTTCTTATCCTTATTCTATAGGTGAGGATACTAAGGCACAGAGGTTAAGTAATTTATCCCAAGATAATGCAGTAGAGCTCCAGACAGTGTGGTTCCAGAGTCTTTCCTCCCAAGCCCTATTTATAATATCTCAAACAATCCAGAGAATAGAAATGATTCCAATAATCGCATACTATGAAGTACTTAAAATACTGAGACCTTTAAGAATCTGATGAAAATTATGAAAACCTCTCCCAGAGAACATTGGCTGTCATTTGGAATGGCAACAGACTTACTTCTGTGGTTTTGGGTGAAATTATAAAGACAGCACATTATGATTAAAGACAAAGGAACTGACATTTTTCTTCTTTTTTTTTTCCAGTTTATTTATTTTGAGGGGGAGGGGCAAGCAGGGGGAGAGAGAGAATCACAAGAAGCCTCTGCACTGTCAGCACGGAGCCCCACAAAGGGCTCAAACTCTCAAACCACATGAGATCATGACCTGAGCTGAATCCAAAAGTCAGATGCCTAACCGACTGAGCTACCCAGGTGCCCCAGGAACTGACATTTTTAATAATCAGACCTGTTGGAGATTTTGATAGAGTTGGACTTCTCAAGGAGGTAGTGAGCTAACTAACCATTGCAAGGGGTTCTCAAAAAAAATGCTGAGTGGCAAATTCAGAGAGATGCTACTAATGGAATTTTTCTATAATAAATCAATTGCCTTTCTGGGAAAAGAAAAAAATACAACTTAACATTCTCTAAAGGAGGTTACCAAAATAGAGTCTCAGTAGCATAGTATCTATGTTATTCAGTATATTATAGTAGTGAAAATATTACTAGTTACATGAAAAAAGCTAGAAAATGTGACCCCAAACCTGGAAACTGGCCCTGATACAACCCAGCTATTGAAATTAGCAAAAAAAAAAAAAAAAAAAAAAAAAAAGAATTTAAGGCAACTATCATAAAAATGTCAGTATTTAAAGGAGTATGGACATAATAAGTGAATCTCTAGCAGAGATTTTTGTTTCTAGAAACAAAAATATAATATCTAAAATGAAAAATTCACTGATCTGGTAGAATAGCAGATTGGAAACAGCCACAAAAGAGATGAGTGAACTTGAAGATATAATAATAGAAATTAAAAACAGCAAATCTGGGGCGCCTGGGTGGCGCAGTCGGTTAAGTGTCCGACTTCAGCCAGGTCACGATCTCGCGGTCCGTGAGTTCGAGCCCCACGTCGGGCTCTGGGCTGATGGCTCAGAGCCTGGAGCCTGTTTCCGATTCTGTGTCTCCCTCTCTCTCTGCCCCTCCCCCGTTCATGCTCTGTCTCTCTCTGTCCCAAAAATAAATAAACGTTGAAAAAAAATTTAAAAAAAAAAAAAAAAACAGCAAATCTTTAGTGACTTGCAGGACAATATCAAACACTGCAACAGGCATATAATAATTTGAGTATAAATAAGAGATTATGGGACAGAAAAACAATGGAAGAAATAATGGTGGAATCACCCCCAAATTTGGTGGAAGGTATAAAGACACAAATCCAAGAACATCCAAAAGGGAAATGAGAAAAATTCCCCCAAAAGGATAAAAGCGAGGAAAATGACATCTAGGAACATTATAGTTAAACTATCAAACATTTAAAAAAATATATTGAATGAATCCAAATAAAATGACACATCAGATATGGTAAAACAAGGATGTAAATGATCGGTGATTTCTCACCAGAATCAATGGAGAACGAAAGATGACATCTTTCAAGCACTGGGGATGGGAGTGGGAAACTGTCAAGCTAAAAGTCCATATCCAGTGAAAATATCCATGAAAAATGGAGGCAAAATGAAGATATTTTACTTTTTTTTAAAAATTGATATAATTTGTCTCCTAAAGCTGGAATTCAAGAAAGGCTGAAGGAAGTTCATCCTGCTAAAGGAAATTGACAGATTTTTAGAAAGAGGTAGTGGTAAGCATAAGGGCAAACAGAAAAGACAATTTTTAAAGTTTTCTTAGTATATTTCAATGCATATGATTATTTAAGGCAAATACAAGACATAAAAAAGTAAGATGGTAAACAGAACTCTACTGTTGCAAGGACCTTTCACTTTACTGGAAATAGTGACATTAAGTAGAGTGTCATAACTTAAGGGTGCATATTGGAATCCTTAAGGCAATGATTACCAAAAAAAAAAAAAAAAAAAAAAAAAAAAAAAAGTGAAGAGGTATAGCTGAAAAGCCAATAGAGGAATTAAACTTAAATGCTAGAAAATATTTGATTAACCCAAATGAAGGCAGTAAAGGACAAATAGAAAAGTAATAAGAAAAGGGTAGATGTAAATCCAACTATGTGAATAATAATATTAAATCTAGACGAACTCAGCATGACAATTAAAAGGTTAAGATTATCAAACTAAATAAAAAAGCAAGACGCAATGCATCAGGGAGTACTTCAAATATGAAGTCGCAGGTAGTTTGAAAGTTAAAAGATGCAATAAAAACACGACGCACACGTTAAGATGAAGAAAGCTGAAGTGACTCTATTAATATCAGACAAAATAGAGTTCAAGACAAGGAGCACTTTAATTTTAAAATTGTTTCAGATGTGTAGAGAAATTGTGAAGTGCTTTTAAGAATTTTTGTATACTCTGCACCCAGATTCTCCACATGTTAACCTCCACTCCTCTCAATATCACTCTTCCTGTGTCTCTTTTCCTCTTGTTCCTCCTCCCTCTCCTTTCCCTTCCCTGTGTGACAATCTGTCCACACACACCCAGGCCTGCAGATTTTGTTTTTCCTGTGCCCTTTGGGAATATACTACATACATGATTCTCATTTACACTTACATATTTCATTGTGTGCTCCCCCAAACCAGCACAGTCTCTTACAGAAACAGGAATACAATGATAAAAATCAGGAAATCAACATTGCTACCATATTATTACCTAATTTACAGATCCTGTTTCATTTTTCTCAATCATCCCACTGAGGTCCTTTTTTTCCCTTTTTTCTTTTTTCTTTCTTTTTCTTTTTCTTTTTTTTTTTTAGCAAGTGTAATTTTTCTTCTCATTGAGAATTTAATCTGGAATTAAATGTTGAACCTAATTATTATATCCCTTTACTTTCCTTTGACGTAGAAAGACACCTCGTCCTCTGGCCTTCATGACCTTTAGTTTTTAAAAAAATCACAAGTCTTCTTTGGTAGCATGCTCCTCAAATTGGATCAGTCTGCTGTTTCCCCATAATCAGGCTCAG
The DNA here is from genome assembly GCF_018350155.1 of Leopardus geoffroyi. Taxonomy (NCBI): domain Eukaryota; kingdom Metazoa; phylum Chordata; class Mammalia; order Carnivora; family Felidae; genus Leopardus; species Leopardus geoffroyi. The sequence continues at coordinate 78,618,236 of NC_059342.1, forward strand.
GTTATGTATTTTTGGCAGAAGTACCTTGGTAATGATACTGTGTCCTTTTCTCTGCAAAATATTAGGAAGGAAATGTTGTCTATTTGTCCTGTTTCTGGTGATTAACTCTGATCGTTCAGTCAACGTGGTGTCTGATTTTCTCTTCTAATGTTGCCATTTGTCATTAATAACTATCTTATTGGAAAATTCTTTGAGACCACGTACCATGTGAATATCCTGTTTCTCATCAAGCTCTTACCTACTGGTTTTAGTATCCATTTAGTAGATCCTTACCTGAAACAATTATTACTCAGGTAGTTTCCATTTGAAAGCAAGGAGTATAGCCAAAGATAAAGAGCAACAATTGATATGGTCAATTCATTGGGAAGACATAGTGATCATAAATATATACATGCCTAATAACAGAGCTTCAAAATACATAAGGCAAAACTAACAGCATCGGGGGGAAATACATAAATCTACAATTATCACTGAAGATCTTAAAATCGTGAAGCAAACTGACTAAAGAAAGATAAATCCTGAAGCATAATTGAAGATTTCAATACTGTTCTTCAGTAAGTGATAGATAACAAAAAGTCAGTAAGGATATAGCTATGAGTAACACTATCAACCACCTGGACATAAGTGACAATTATACCACACTATACCCAGGAACTATAGAGGGTACAAACTTCTACTATATATATAATGTTCACCAAGATAGACTATATGCTAGAGTATTAAATAGATGTCAGTAAAATTAAAAAAAGATATCATATAGAGTATGGCCTCTAATCAAATGGAATTATATTAGAAATCAATAACTTTAAGATATCTAGAAAAGCCCCAAATATTTATAAATTAAAATGCTACTGGAGTGCACAATGCATTCGCCAAGGAAGTGACCTTATCAACAAGTTCTAAACATAACTTCCACTGTATGATGCGCTTAGAGGATCTTGAGAGATAAATACTATCATAATGTATTTTGTTATTGCTTGATATTTGCATATTTCAACATTATGAACAGGTAAAGAAAGGATGACAGTTATAACTAAGCACAGATGCAGATGCTTAATCCCATGACTTGGCAAACACTTTTATTGGTGAGGGAAGTAAGGCCTGGGCCAGACCCCATGCCACCCTACTGGCTAGACACAATGATTCCCCCAGACGTATATAGGAAAGAGACCCGGTCCATTTCATAGGACCTGCATAGGACCCCGTGGGTTCAGTGGCTATCTTCTCCATAATTTTGGAAGGAGGGGTACCTAACAACACTGCTTTCCCTAGGTTCCAGCTTTTAGAGAAGTTGACATTATTCTGGCTCAGGGAACTATAGAAATGAAGCAGCCGCCGAAGAATTACCTGGCAGCACATCTCTGCATAAATGCCACAGGAACTTTATTAGAATGGGAACAGAATGCTTCAGAGCGGCTGACCTCAGGGGGTTATTTCTGCCAGTAGACTGTGGAATGAAATTGCATCTATATCCAGAAATACATGTATATATTTTATTTTCTTTTGTTTCACCTCTAGTAACTAATTTTTCTATTATGAACACTATTCTTTATATAAGATACATATATGTGTGTGTCTATAGTTTTTTTTTTTTTATTTTAAAAGGAAAACTGAATTCAATGCTTATAGCAAGGGAAGTTTTTCTTTGTTCATTACCCTCTTAGAACATGGTACTGTCCCTGTTATTTTGGGAGGTAAATCAGTGCTTTAAAATGATTAGGAAACTAAAGGGGGAAAAGTCACACTTGATTTGTTTTTTTCAGGTGATAAACTTCACACTTGGGAGGGAGAAAGGGAACCGAGAATGTATCTGTGCAAGTTAGGAACCAGTGTGCTAGTCAAAATGGGTGTCAGGAAGAAAAAGGCAGAAGGGGGGCATTGCAAATTAAGAAAAAGCAATTCGGTGACGAAGTGACTCAAAAGGTCAGGCTGATAAGAGTCCCTGCAGGGCGAGAACCAGAAATCACAAGATGCAGCCCACGCAGGCCCACATGAAGGACCAGAATAATTGATGATACGGGAGCCAGGATCTGCGTAATTCACAGGATCTTAAACCACCCACAGACGTGCAGCCCAACTGTCTCTGCAAAACTCCCAGAGTCTGGGCAACCGTGGGAGGTTTGGGGACCGCAAGGTGATAGGGGAATGAAAGAGAAGGTTTATACAGACTGAGGCCAGAAACTCACCCGTTTGCCCTCCTATGGTTTGAAGATAAACAGGGACAGTGCTCACACAAGAATCAAACTCCCCACTCAGTGTGAGTGCGTGTGCCAGTCTCTAGTAACACAGGGCAGAAGTCTCTGGTCAGAAGCTGGGATGGAGTTGATGTGTGGCTTCAAAGGTTAAGGAGACATCCTCCTGCTCCTCAAATCTGACTTGAGCTGCCACACTCAAGCCTGCTTGGGGGAGAAAGACATGGCTGTTTCCCAGTGGGGACTCAGGTGTAACTTTTGCTTTCTGCCTCTTGAAGAGGTAAAGGGCGTGCAAAAAGATGCTAATATCTAGTCCCAGCTTTCTAAGGCACAGTAAGCCTGTTTACTATTAACTTGGCTCAATGAGTGACTCAGACTTAACCAATCAGATGAACAACTCTTCCTGCCTTGGAAGAAAGCCAGGCAGTGGGTGAAGAGTGGCCAGCCTGGTGTGGAGAGAGGGGCAGAACTGTCCCCTTATGCCATCCCAGGGAAGGAGTTGTCACCTTCCAGCATGCACATTTCAGCACGCGTGAGCCTGGGTGTTGTTTCCTAACCACTTGTCCCCTTGAAGGGACTCTGGCTTCTCTTGATAGCTATTCTCAGTGCTTCCTAAACCCACAGTCTTGTTACCTTGGACCTGACTCCGATGACCATCTCTTTGCGATTTCTCCAAATCAAAGCCAGGAAGGGTCAGCTCTTGGGCTGGTACAGAGGGAACTTGGGAAATCACTGAAACCCTCTGGGTCTGCCATTTTTATTAATGTTGAGATTCATTCGCCTGGTGCAAAGCCTAGTGCTAGGAACCTTGGGCACAAAGGTGAACAGCTGCTGTCTTAGATGTTCTCACAATTCAGTAGGGGAGGGAACAAAATCATACATACGGTGGCAGGCGCCAGTGGTCTGCTACGGCTGCCATAACAAAATTCTCACAGACTGGGTGACTTAAACAACTGACATGGTCTCAAAGCTTCTCACAGTTATGAAGTCTGGAAATCCAAAATCAAGGTGTCAGCAGTGTTGGTGTCTTCTGAGGCCGCTCTCCTTGGGTTGCAGGTGACCACCTTCTCACTGTGTCCTCAATGATCTTTCCTCCAGGCACACGCTCGTCTGTGTCCTAATGTCTTCTTATAAAGACATTGGTTGTTTTCTATTAGAGCCATCCATATGACCTTGTTTTACCTTAATTGCCTCTTTAAAAGCTCTCTCTCTAAATGCAATCACATTCTGAGGTACTGGGGGTGAGGACTCCCACGTGAATTTTAGGGGAGGGGGGACACAATTTGGCACATAAAATAGGCACTGTTTCAGGCATAAAAATCAAGAAAATATAGTCCCCACCTTTGAGATATTTTCAGGCCATTGGGAAAGGCGAGACGCCCATCTAAATATAAATCCGGAAGGGATTTAGCACTTTAGAAGCTTACATTAAAATTGAAGACATAAAACATGTTTGCAAATACATAGTATTACATGTATATTTGGAAAGTTTTCATGGAAGAGATAGGAAGAATGTTAGGCCTTGAATAGAAGGAACTTTCCCTTCACTCCCTACTAATAACATTGATCCTTATTAGGACATTTGTCTTCCTACCCAGGAGTAAACTGTCAACGCAATAATGCTACTGGGGTAGGTGGGGGGAAGCAGGAGGGGTGAGAATCTGGGCCCTGTAGTTCAAATTAGCACATCTCATTTGATAAATTCAAACTGTCTTTTGTTCAGCATTCTTTATAATATCAAAGATTGTTATTAAGTATTGCCATTCAGCTCAGCAGTCCTAATTCATTCAAATATACCCATGCCACGTAAGAGCTAGAAGGAGCCTTAGTATTCAGGGAAATCGAGAAGGAACGCGGATGGTATCTAGGGAGAGCTGGGATCCTCCAAAACAATAACCGATTTTGTGATTGTGTGCATTGTATTATGGATGGGGTCCAGATTTCTCATTGCATAAAGATCATGTCACTCCTTTACAGACGACCCCCAAAGGCTTCTTTCCATGGGACTTGGAATGAAACCATTCTTGTTACCAGGCCCTACATGATCTGACCCTGTTTACCCTCTAGCCTCATCTCCGACCACTCTCCCCCTCAACTCATTGAACCACAGCTACCCCAGCCTTCTTTCTATTCTAAAAACACACCAAACTGATTGCTGCTTCAGGAAATCTGCACTAGATGTTGCCTCCACATGGAACGTCCTTCCACAGATCTGTGTCTACCTCGTTCCTTCTGGTCATTCAGATCTTAACTTAAATATAACTTAAAAATCACCAAATTATTAACTTTCTCAAGCATTGTTTATCACATGACCCTCACCATCCTCTTTTGTTTTTGCAATAACCCTATCATGATCTGAAATTATTTGCTCTGTAAGTGGGTTAACTTGCTTATCTCCTCTCCTATGAGTAGAATGTAAGCTCCATGAAATCAAGGCTTACGTTTATCCACGACATCCAAGAAACTGCAATTGCACCGGGCACGTGGCAATTTGATGCCTGGATCCTCAAAGTGATCCATCATCCAGTGTTCTATCGAATGCTCATCAAACAAACAAATAGCAAAGAAGTAACACCGAGGAACACTAATTGCACTGAATCTGTTCATTTTTTTTAAATGAGAGGGGCGCCTGGGTGGCTCTGACGGTTAAGCGTCTGACTTCGGCTCAGGTCATGATCTCGTGGTTTGTGAGTTCGAGCCCCACGTTGGGCTCTGTGCTGACAGCTCAGAGCCTGGAGCCTACTTCAGATTCTGTGTCTCCCTCTCTCTTTACCCCTACCCCACTCACACTCTGTCTCTCTCTCTCTCTCTCTCTCTCAAAAATAAACATTAAAAAAATTAAAAATAAAATTACATTTATATTTAAATAAATAAATAAATAAATAAATAAATAAATAAAATGAGAAAATGAGGCCCAGAGTTCATTCATTTTAACAAGCCCTGTATCATAGCGTTCCAGCCCTCTTGCCATCCAGGAACTCTTGTTGGGGTCTGATCCTATTGTCAATATTCTTCCTGAAACATGGCCCCGGAAACACCTCATAATAGGGTGGCTGGAAGAGAACAGAATGATGTCCTCGCTTACCCTGCCCTGCCCCCCATACTTTGGATTCTCTTTCAGTATCTTCCTTGTGCCATCAGGCAGCTCATCCCTTGCAGCTCTTTTAGAAGCAGCTGCCATATTTTCTGTTATTCGTTATTACCAATCCAAACAAGCACTTCAGTTTTCCCAAACTCTAGCAGGAGATATTTTTTTAAAGGCCATCTTAATTATGCATAAGCAATGGAGAATCACAGAGGGCTCATTAACATAATAAACAGAAGTCAGTTTCCAGCATATCCGCAAAGCAAGGTGATATCAAAACAGCCAACCTTTGCTGCTCAGCAACTATGAATTTCTTTTCTAGTCTCCTCCTGGCTTCCTTAGTTTGGGGGGGACTCGCTTTCACCTGAGGGCAAGGGGAGGGCTTTATTTTTAAAAAAAAATTTTTTTTTTCAACGTTTATTTATTTTGGGGACAGAGAGAGACAGAGCATGAACGGGGGAGGGGCAGAGAGAGAGAGGGAGACACAGAATCGGAAACAGGCTCCAGGCTCTGAGCCATCAGCCCAGAGCCCGACGCGGGGCTCGAACTCACGGACCGCGAGATCGTGACCTGGCTGAAGTTGGACGCTTAACCGACTGCGCCACCCAGGCGCCCCAAGGGGAGGGCTTTAAAGAGGAGGTGGAGCTTGATCTTTGCCTTGAGAGAGAGATGGACATAACATCAGGAATTCAGCCCAATAGAGAGTCTTAAAACAACAGAGATGATGAAATATGAAGAGTGGAAATAGGGCACGGTCTTAGCACCAGAGAGACAGGAGATTCAATCCCAGTTCCACGACTCACTAGCAGTATAACTTCTCTGAGTCTATGGCATTATCTCCTGCTTCACTGGGTTATGAGATAAATTTGCAAGTATGGGTCTCCTAGACGAGTGCCTGGCACATCCTCAGAAACTCAAGTTCCCAGTCACCCAAAGTCTTCAGTAGAGTGCGACGCCCTTCCCCACCTCTTCCCCTTATCCCTTCTTGGGAAGTTGACCGAACTTGATTCTTCCCGGGGCCTCGGGGCTGGATGGAGAAGCCTGCAGGCTCTGAGTGGTAACTGCCTGCCAGTTGGCAGGGAAGAAGGGTGTTCTGGAGTGGAGATTGAAGTGTTGCCATTGGAGATGGCAACAGATGCTTCCTGGTTGAGACTGAGTTGGCTAAATCATGGCTCTGTGGTTTGAGACAGAATCCCAATTATTTCCAATTAGGAGATCGCAACGACAGCTGCTCTTTACCCAGCCCCTCCTCTCTGCTGCCGACCTGGCCTCCTTCACTGGAGAGCTGTAACCTGAACTAGAGATTTGTACGGGAGAGCATCTTCAACACACATTGTATTTGAATTCTTTAAATCTGCCTCTCTCTCTCTCTCTCTCTCTCTCTCTCTGTCTCTGGACCTGGCATCCCACATCTCTTAGCTTAACAGTAGTCCTGGGAGAAGGCAAAGGCCAAGAGAAGAATTGGATTCAGTTCCCAACTCTACCACTTGCTGGCTGTTTGACTTTGGGCTTGACCTCGGGGACCTGTGATCCTCTGTTTTCTCATCTGATATGAGGATGATAACTTGAGGCCTGTTTTGGTGCTGAGAGTGAGATGCCCAGTGTGAAAGGGCATTGGGAATAGGGAGGGCCTCTGTGCAGTCCTCCGTGTCACTGGCGGCCCCTTCACTCTGAACTCAGCCTGATGTAGCCAGTGGCAGGTGAACTTGAACTCAGGGCAAAGTCAGATCTGGATGATGCCAATATGCTGCAAGGCTTAAGCCAGTCATTTACCCTCTCAGAACATTTTTGTGTCTTTCAAATTGAAGTAGAATTAATAGTGGGTTGCTTGCCTCACAGGGCTTACAGTTTTATGAGTGTAATGTGGAGTCCTTTGTAAACTGTAAAGTGCTGTGTACACATGAGCAATTATTATTATGTTCTTAGGGCTTTTTTTGGTTTGGCACCAGTTGAGTCAGCTGAATGCTCTGAGCAAGAACAATCTGTTTTCTTTCCTCTTGGCAAAGAGCACAAAAGACAGAGCAGCTCAGAGAAACTGGGGCAGGAGAGAAAAGTTAACTCTGTTTCTCTCCTCCTCTCTCTTTCCCCTAGACACACACACACACACACACACCCCTATTCAGGACTCCCCCACAGATTCCCACAAGTCCAGCATCCCAAATACCACAGAGGAACGTGGGAAGTGGCCTCATTTCTTAACCGGTTTCTGTATCCCTAGTCCCGATGCTCCCTGCTCATGCCCAGATATAGTTAAGATCTAAATTAAGAACCAGTCCCTGGCAGCAGGCCTTGCTTGTCACATTGTGTGCAGCCCTAGACTTGGACCCCAGGTGACCGACTCTGCCACTTTAGCTTCTCCTCAACCCCCTAGTCAATCAGGCTCCAAATTATGTTCATTTTATGTCAGAAATCTCTGAGACCCACCAGCTTCTTTTCCATCCTAACTCAGGCCATTACCCCTCCTCTCACCCCTTCCTTCCCGTCCTCCCCTTCCCTCTCCCCTCAACTCCTCCTCACTCCTGAAAGAGCCTCCTTCCCACTCCCTGTGTCTACTCCAGCTCTTGTCCAATGTACACCCTCCACTCTGCACCAGAGGGAACTTCTTAAAATGCAGGAGTCACTCCTCTGCCTGAAACTCGTCAGTCTCCCTGCTCCTCTATGGGGAACCTACAAAGGCCTTCACAGCTCATAGGACCCTGCATGATCTGGCTCTCTCTGTTTTACCTCTGCAGTATTGTCCTCTGAACACCAGGAATACTGCCCCTCTGTCTGTTCGGGGAGCCCATTCTGTCTGCTTCAATCCATCTGGGGAATGTCTCAGGCAAGCCTCTCCTACCCTGCCTACTTTGGCCCACTTCCAGCTAATTAACCCTGCACTCCTCTGCAGGTGCTAGTTCCCAAGTCCGTCCACCAGGAGCATCTGCCTCAGTTTCTCAGAGTGGGTTAATCCTTGTACCGGACATGCTGATGGCACTTGACCTTTTCCCGTATGGCTGTATCCCCGCTTGCCATTATTTTTGTATTTCTGTGGTGACGTCATCAATGAATCATAAAATCCTGAGCTCTGGGAATGCAGGAATCGTATGTTTGCTGACCACACGGTTGTAGCTTCTCACACACTCCATGGAACAAAATATTTTTGAAGGAATGAATGTGAATTGGGGCAATTCACGTATCCTGTCTCCCTGTCTCCTTTCTCATCTACAAAGTGGAGATAATATTACTTTCCCTACCTATTTGAAACGATATATAGAAGAGACAAAGGAGATAATTCATTTGATAAGGGCAGTGAAAATAAAACATCATCTTTTGTGGGCACCTGGGTGGCTCAGTCAGGTAAGCGTCCTATCTTGATTTGGGCTCAGGTCATGATCTCATGGTTCAGTTCGTGAGATTGAGCACCTTGTCGGCTCTGAGCTTTGTCTCTCTCTCTCTCTCTCTCTCTCTCTCTCTCTCTCTCCCTCCCCTGCTCTCTCTCTCTCTCTCTCTTAAAAATAAACATTAAAAAAAAATCATCTTTTGAACCAGCACAATGTCAAGTGAGTCAGCAGAGGCTGTAGAAGTCAGAGGGAGGAGGCATTGCTTGGGTTTGTATCCCAGCAGTGACACTGTAAATTCAGCATAGGCATCTACAAAATTGGGTTATACACCAAAACTGCCGCATTATTGTGACTCTCAGGGATTATGTACATAATGCAGCTGGCAGCGAGTCTAGAGCATATAGGTGCTCAGTAAAATTTATTACCATTACTGGTACTATTATTATTACTGTAGGTACTCGGGAAAAAAGTTGATTTTTACTTTGCTCCGTTTCTTACCTCCCTCAAAAGAGTATTTCCTGCAAGATGTAGTTGGCATTGCCTTCCTTTTCTGACAAGCCATCTGCATTATGCATGTCAAATTCAGTATCATGAAATGTATGTATTTTTGTCATCCATTAATTAATGTATGTTTACAAATCCTGCCAGTCCTTAAGGGCAAGGACTGTTGTATGGAGCCATTTTATCACTAGCTGCCCAACCCCTAGTACAATATGTGTTGCAGGTGTTTGAAGAACTGATTCAGGAGATAGGAGTAAAGTTAACTCACTAATTCACACTTCAGTAATTTGCACTTTGCAGTGAGTGGGTCAGGAGCTGAAGTGTGTCTGTAGGGAAGCCAAGCATATTCACAGATAAAGCCCGGGTGTTTAAACTGAGGGGGGAAATGGAAGGCTTTAAGAAGAATTTTGGAATCAACTTATCATTAGCCTCCACCAAGAGGTGAATAATTCACAAAGTAGAGCGGAATTGGATCGAAACACAATCCACTTGGAGGGACGTCTAACACAGGTGACGGCAAGAGGTTGGTGAGTCCTCGCTGCAAAATCAGGTGTAAAACTAAATGCATTAAATTTACTCCGATGTCAACCTTGTGAGAAAGCAAGACAGAGATAGGCAGAGTGAGAAATATAAACATTAATATAATTTGGGAAAACGTTCTCAGCAGGCCACTCAATGTGCGCATGCTCGAGGCGCATCAGCAGCTCTCACACCAGGGAGGGAGTCTCAGTCCGCGGTTGCCCCATCATAGTGTGAGCATCTTGGCAGCATGGGTATGCTTCTGGTGCTTAAAGAAATGATGATACACCATGACCCCTAAATCAGGTCAGCTGCTGAAATGAGGAAGGCTATTTTATGGATAAAAGGCAGTAGGGTGTGGTGGTTAAGGGCAGTTCCTGGAGCCACGTTGGTTAGTTAGTTCTAACTCCCAGAAGCACCATTTAATAACAATAGGACACCGACAAATGATTCGATCTCTCTGCGACAACGTTCTCTTCTATAAAATGTGGATGATAATTGGGCTTCCTCATAGGGTTGTTCTGAGGGCTGACTGTACTCATATACAAAGTACTGGGCACATATTAAGTACTCTCTACTTAGTGTTGTTATTATTTGAGGGATTTTCAAGGGCAATTTAGATCACACACAATTTTTGCCTTAAGCATTGACTATGGAAACTTACACCCAAGGAAGGTACACTTCACTAAATCTATACGATAATTACAAATTATTTTAGGTGATTATTAAAGGAGATATTTCATGGACCTGGCTAAGGTAGTGATTTGTCATCCCGATTCAAATAATTGACTTTGTTTCTATATACTCTTTAAATGGTCATAGGATGCACCTGTATTTAGTACAAGTCCATTTTTTTTAATCCTATAAACCTGACTTTTCATTAATTTCTACTTCCTATCTTCCTCCAGTGTCATTTGAAATAATAGGGAAGATTTGTTTCACATTACTCAGCATAAACTCCAGTTGGAAACTTTGTGACTCACTGGGTAGCTGGAAGTCTCTGTGCCAATCAGCTGTAGCAGCATATGGGGAAGAAGAGGCATTTGGAAGGAAATAAAGCATAGGAATTCAAAACAAGTCCTCTGGATTTGGATATGGTAATTAATCCCTGAAGATTAATTTACTTATCTGGCAAATGGGGGATGATAGTGGCATAAGTGTCAGGAGATTTATTGAGATAATAAATGGATATCAGCTGTACAGTATAGCTGATTCATACATACTGTTATCATGAACACCTACCTATGCCTGTGAACATCCCAGTTGTCTGCTATTCATTTAGGAAGTGTTTGCTAAGCTAAATAAAACTCAGAGTTGGGAATCATCAACTAGACAGTTTGGGGAACTGATCTTTCAGAAGACCCTCCTCCCAGACACATCCCTTTTTCTCACAAGGAACATTCAAAATGAGTTTTTAAAAATAATTTTTACACATCTGTACGTCTCCTCTCCTCTAGAATTGTAGAAGACCTTGGGTCAAGAACAGGTTGACTGAGAAGCCCTGTTAAGAGCATATCTAAACATGGGTTTATGCCCTTCCTTTAGGACAAAGTACTTACCAATTACCTGAGGACCTGACAGGTTCCAGACGTGATGTCAGTGTGTTCGTTGCCCAAGAGAAATAAAACACTAGATGCAGATGATCTCAGAGGCTCTGAAATGTCCCTTCCTGATCCTCTCCATCTGACAAAATAACACCTATTTCTTAAAACACAACTCACTAGCCACCTCCGTGTGAATTTATTACTGATCATTTCCAGCCTAAACTGAGCACTGCTTTCTCTGAAGTCTTGCTCAGCACATGCTGACCATCTTCCATGAACACCTCTTGTATGCTTCATTGGACCAAAGTTAGACCCATAGATTTTGTATCTTTGTATATTCTTTTCAGACATCTGGATTTAAATCCCAACTTCTTTACCTGTTTGCTGAGTGATGTTGAAAAAGTTAGAGCCTAAGCTTCTGGAAGGCAGATGACAGGGCCTCACCAGAGTTTTCCAGGATGTATCTGATGAAAATGAAATAAAAGGCAACTTTTGTGAGTCCATAGAGTTTAGCTTTTGTAGGAGTCAAATATTTGGTAGTGTTTCCACAGAAACCTTGGCAAGTGCTCTCTGATGAATTTCTGGAAACTACACGTAAATAAGGTGTGGGCTCTGATTTTGTACTTTTTTTTTTCTTGAGCTCCCTTCAGTCTCAAGGATCTGCATGAACATCCTTAGAATTGGTAGACTTGGGATCCTATCCCACCTGCCAACTTTTTCATTTACTCTAAGACCTAGATTAAGTCTTGGTTTACTTATATGCAAAGAGGAATAATTTAATTTTAATTTTTAACTAAATATTTAACCCATAAGATCCTTATGAAAATTTATTTGGATCAGCAGATCCTCAAGAATGTTCTGTAAAATGTTATTCACAGAGCACACAAACAGATATTTTATTTGGCGTGACCAAATGTATTTGCAGGTTGCTGGATTAAAAACACAATTAAGCAGATTTATTTAAGGTAGAACTTTATAAGACTTTTATTGTCAATATGCATTATAAATCTCCAGAAATGATATGTAGAATTCAATGTCTTCCAAAAATACTGTTGGTAGAATCTGTGGTCACCAGAGCCCTTGATTACAAGTGACGGAGACCAACTCAAAATAGAGGGAGAGACAGAGAATGCATTTGCTCTTTAACTAAAAGGTCTCCAGGAAGGGCTATATTCAGAAGATCCAATGTGGTCATTAGAACTGAGTCTGTTTGTTGTTAAGTTCTGATTATTCTTCAGTGTTTTTATTCTGTAGATACAGAATTGGGTTCTTTATCCATCTCTGAACTAACCAGTGATTATAGTCAGATGGATTTGATGCTCGAACCCTGGAGCCTCAGATAAGCTACTTTCTTTATTACTTACATAGGTTAACAGTAGGAAAGGAGTGGCTTGAGGTCCCATTATTAGAATGGGTGCAAATAGGTTATACATAACATGATATATACTACCGAATTATGCCCTCTTCTTTTGGGTAGAAAATGAAATGACACAAATATACAATATTCCTTGGGAAATATGAGTTAGATAGGTGTTTAAAGGGCCTGGCCATAGTCCTCATGAAATATCCATCTCCTTTATTATTTTTTTTCAGTCCCCATATGTTATGTCAGTGTCTGGATGGGCCAATCAAACCATGTGGAAAATTCTGTTAATACCTAAAACTCAATCCAAGTGTCAAGTCTTACAACGTAAATCAAACTTCCAAGCACTTGAGAAATTCTTTAACCTTGGTCATGAGATCAGTCCTATAGGATGCCTGACTATATTCTACTGAGTATTCTTTAATTGAATACCAGAGAAATAGCCATGTTTCCAAATACCACACATCATACAGCCCCTAAGAGTTATACATATTTATTACTTTAAATGCCACAGGAAAGACTTTCACAACTTTTTTCCATTACTAAGGGTGTTTTTTTTCCCCCATTCTCTCTGAAGACATTAATACTTCAAGGTGGCCTTGACCTGTTTCTCCTTTCTTCTCTTCCCTAACTGTTTTGAGCTTCCACTTTACCTTTCTCACCTCCCCTGACCCCTCTCGATTTACGTCTTGCACTCCCCTTGCCCAGTCTCTCTCTGGCATCAGGGCAGCCTCTGCCCCTGCCTTCTTCTTGATCTTTATCTATTTTTGCCATTGTGTACCTCCTCTTGGACCCTTTGGACGCCTTTCCTCTTGAACTTCTTTCCTCACCTTAGGCCCTCATGGCATTGCATTCTTAAATATTGTGTCCCCCAAATGAGAGTCATATGACCTTTTGTTTGCAGAAATCATATCCATATTCATAAGTAGCAAGGCATATTTTATAAATCATCGTGAAATACATTAACCCCCTCCTGCTGTTTCAGCTTGCCCAAAAGAGGAAGCTGCAGTCTCTTGCAATTTTGTTCCAGGGAATACAGGCAATGTTTGGCAAATGAGAGCTCAGTCTAGCTCCTGCTATAGGGAAGATGCCAATAAATCATACTCTGCTAACCTGCTGGGGCTTTTGTCTCCTTAGTAGTTGCTCTGAGTGCAGGTAAATAATATAATGGAATGGAGTTCCACATACAAATACATTTGTCATCGGGAGGTTTCCCTCCTTATCCTCAAACACCTTCGCTTCTGGAACAGTTGTCAAGCCTCCAGCTCTGTTGTCCAAGAACCAAGAAGGAACTAACAGCCAACAAAGAACTAAGCTAAATTACTGACTTTTACGGTAAAACACAAGAGGAGATAAGAATTAGTGTTTATTGAATATTCCTTGGCAGCAGTAGGGTAGATATTTGACCTTATTTGAGCCTTAAAATTGTATCAATATGTATCTGTATCTATATCATCTGTATCTATGTGTAGGTATGTAGAGATATACATAGAGATCTAAATAGATCTTAGTCAGCGTAGGCTGCTATAACAAAATACTGTATACTAGATGACTTAAATAATAGGAATTTATACCATACAGTTTTGGAGGCTGGAAGTCTGAGATCACGATGCCAGCATGGCCCTATTTTAGGAAAGGCCCTCTTCCTGGCTTGCAGATGGCTGTTTTCTTGCTATGTCCTCACATGGCAGAGAGATCAAGCCCCAGGCTCTTTCTCTTCTGATAAGAATCCCGTCATGAGGCGTGACCTCATCTAAACTTAATTACCTCCCAAAGTCTCACCTCCTAGTATCATCACACTGGGGGTAAGGGCTTCAACATATGTATTTGGTGGAGGGGAGTGGGGAGGAGCACAAGCATTCCCAGCGCATAACAGTATAAGATCCCAGTTATTACAGAAGAGGGAACTAAAGCTCTGACAGAGCCCAAGATTACACAGTGATGGAATAGGGTGAGTTCTGAGCCCCAGTGTCTCGGGCCTGGTACATTTTAGGGCTGATTCCTAAAGAGAGAGAGAGAGAGAGAGAGAGAGAGAGGTAGACAGACAGTATAATAAAATAAAATAAAATAATTCAAGTTCACTGTGAATGTTACAGTGTTAGGGAGCACACTTCCTCTCAAGCCACCCTGGTGTTTTTATAGCGTGGGCATTGAGGCATGGATTGAGAATTGTTCTCACCTAGTGTTTAGACTTGCTGCCTCCACCAGTTCCCTCTCTGGGGCTCCTCATTTCCTAAATAAAGGGGTTAGGAGGTTCTGTATAAGGTCTTTGTTCTGAATGCTTAAAGCTCTTATTTGTAGAATGGTCACAATGCACAGGGCTTAGTAAGTGCTCATTTAAACCACCTACTGGCAACAAACCATTTTTCAGATGAGGAAAACAGGAGCTCAAGATGTTAAGTAACCAGGCCAGGTTAATCCAAGTAGCAAATAGAGGGCATTGGAGCCCAGATCTGACATCAAGCGTGAACTCAACCACAATTCCAAGCAAGAGTTTAAATATTCTTTCCCAAGGAATAAAAATTCCTCTCAAAATGTAAGAGGCAGAGCCAGTGTGGTCTTCCACATGGAGGTGGCCAGTGAACCATCACCCCATTGATCTGTCTGCTATAAACACAGACCCTCAAAATGAAGGACATATGCAGTCTGCCTCCAAGACCAAATCCAAGCCCCTGCTGAGGCCGAGGATGATTGTAGTCCATTCACCCAACCACAGCCAGAGGATGAAAACATTGAGGTTTCTCTGCTGGGATTGGAACCTGTGCCTCCCAGCCACCTCAGGTGTGTGCAGGTGTTGTGCTAATTAGGCCCTCCCACTGACTCTGCCTGCCTCACTGGCTGTATGTCATCTTTGTTAGTTCCCTGCACACCATGCCTATACTGCACCAAAACTGTGCACTCTGATAAAACCTTTCATCTTCATATCTCAGGCTGCTTTACAAACAGTAATTAATTAGGCCCCATAACCCCCTGATGAGATTATTATGTATAAACACAGTCCTGTGTGTGGCCCGGGGAATTTTGTCATCAGGAATTGTGAGTTCAATTCACACCTCCACCATCGACCTCAGGCTACCTCCAGAAAGGCAAAAAGAAACATGAGAAAGAGTGACATTGGGATTCAGATCATGAAACCCCTACTACTGAGCAAAAACAGAAGTATTTTTGAGCGCACGAAGTCCATCGGTAGCGTGACGGTCATTCGTGAAGCACTGGAGTTGGAGGATGGAAGAGGACCAAAGTCACAGTAGTGATGTCACCAGTGTGGTCTCGGGAAAGCTCATTAAAGCCCCTAAGCTTCAATTCTTCATTTGGAAGTGGAGATAATGAGTTCCTGTTTTTCAGACTTTGAAGAAGAATCCTTCAATCAAGTCAGGACATAAATAACAAAGTGTTTTGGGCCTGTGAAGTGTTACACAAACATGAGTATTTGCGTATCATTATGATCTGAGCTCAGGATAACCTGCAGGACAGAAAGATCAGTGTTGTTCCATTTGCCATGTACCCACAGAGCACCTGGGAATCCTTGCAGTGCTTTTGGACACAGAAGGTGTAGAGATAAATCGAGTTCATTTTCTGAGGGCTTGCTGCCTCCTTGGGTCTATGCCAGGATACTATGGAGACAGATTTTGGAATTTTAGTCAGCACTCGTTGCAATTCTGTAATCATTCCCTTGTTTGCTTTTTGTTGTTGTTGTTGTTGTTGTTTTGCTATTCATAGACGCTGTGAACACAACCTCTAGGTGGGGTAGCTATAGTATGAATATTTCTGTCCCCTCCCCCGATTTATATTGAAAATTTAACCCCCAAAGGTGATGGTATTAAGTAGGTGAGGACTTTGGGAGGTGATTAGGTCATGAGTGGAGCCCTCATGAATGAGGTCAGTACTTTTATATGAGTGATCACAAGGAGCTCCCTTGCACCCTCCACCATGTGAGAATCCAAGAAGTCTGAGACCTAGAGTACCCTCACCTCACTAGTTTCTGTTGTTTCTAAGCTATCCAGTCTGTGACTTTTTTAGAGAAGCCCAAAGGAATACAGCTAGCCCCTGATGGGGTTTTGGAGTGATGAGGGTCTGGAGCCAATGACCCAGAAAGAACTTTCCAGACATCTGTGGTGCAAAAAGGTGATTTTATTGAAGCATGGGGACAGGACCTGGGGGCAGACAGAGCTGAACCGTTGTGAAGAATGACTGGTTATTACTATGGAGTTGGGGGAGATAAATTCAAGAGGAAGTTTCCTAAAGGGATTTCCATATGCTAAAGAAGACTCACAGATTACTGCAGGCCTAGCTATTGTCAAGCTAAGGTTGTTTTTCCCTCTGGCAAACATTATCATTAAGACAGTAGGGAGTTCCTGGAGATTACGCTATTGATAAGATTTATAAACTGATGGAGACTCTATCAGTTTAACCACTTGTTTTCTGTCCTTTCCTTTGTTCTTGGGCAGCCAGGAGTGCCTGAGGAGTGTTATATATCCCACCTGGGGAAGGGGGTGGTTTGTGGGGTGTCAGCTTGCCTTATGCTCCCTCATCAGCCTCCTTGGCAAGGCTGTGCACTTTTCTATAACATAGGACAAGATCCTACTATCATATGACAGAAAAGGGAAGCAGTATATATCAAAAATCTGTTATTTGTGGTTGGAATATAAATAGCTTCTCTTGCTTAATAACATACTACCTGTATTGCTCACTTTGAATCTTTTTCATCAGATTCATGGTATTTTAAACTCTACGTATATAGCATTGTGCTGAAATTTATTTTTACAACAATCATAAATCTGAGGACTTCATATTTCTGAAAGCGGTTGGGTGATCAATTTAATATGTACAATGACCCCTCTCGTGACTCTATTAAGAAAAAAGAAACAATTTCTCACAGAGAAACTTGTTGTAGAATTATTTCATGGAAAGTTGAGGTCCTCTGATTCCATTATTCATTATTAATAAGGTAATTAATTAAGAAATTATTAACTTAACAAATATTTTTTGAACATGTGAAAATTAGTAGCCTCACTAGAACAGAGTCGGGAGTTTTCAGCAGGGGGCGTTCTCACCCTCTATCACTCCTAGTCAATTGCAGACCCAACAGGAAGAGAGGGACTTGACCTTATGCGGACTTGACCTTGTGGTTGGATACTACTCTACTACTCCAGCCAGAGGAAGAGATGCCTTCCTTATCCCCACCACAGGGCAACAATGGCTCAGCCAATGAAAAGCCACCACACTTCAAACTCCCAGTTTAGTCCAATGAGCTTTTAGTTTATAACAGCCTTCTGGACTCACCCTTGTCTCCTTTAAAAAGCGTGCCTCTGCTTTGTTCCCCTGATTTGCCTATGGTTTTGCTGCAGCTGCATTGTCCCTGACTGCGATTCTCTTTTAGTCATGAATAAACCCCATCTTCTGTGGGTAAAATAACTGTCAGTTTTCATTTTTAGGTGAACTAGCAAACATTACTGGTAGAAGGTGCAAAATGGCACAGGTTTTGACAAACGGTTGGGGAGTAGCTTATAAAAATAAAAATATCTGCCTACCCTTTGATCCCAAATTCCCCCAATAGAAATGAAAATATCTCTTTATCCACCCCCTGCCCATCCAAAAAGAGAAAATAACTGTTCACAAAAAAAAAAAAAAAAAAAGACTTATACAGGAATGTTTGTACAGCTTTATTTCAGCTTTATTTAAAATAAAGTTTATTTATTCCAGTTTATTCCAAGACCTGGAATAATGTCCAACAACTGGTGGCTGGATCAACAAATACGGTATATCCATAGTATGTGACACTAATCAGCAATACAAATAAACTCCCAATATATGCATCACATCAGTGTGATGGTTAATTTCTTGTATCAACTTGATTAGGACCCAGCTAGCTGGTTAAACATTACATTTGGGTGTGTCTGTGAGGATGTTCCAGATGAGATTAGCATTTTATTGGTAGACTGAGTAAAGTAGATGGCTCTTTTTAAAAAAAAAATTTTTTAACATTTATTTCTTTTTGAGAGAGAGACAGAGTGTGAGTGAGTAAGGGGCAGAGAGAGAGAGAGAGAGAGAGAGAGAGAGGGAGACACAGAATCCAAAGCAGCCTCCAGGCGCTGAGCCGTCAGCACAGAGCCAGATACAGGGCTTGAATTCACGAACCATGAGATCACGACCTGAGTGGAAGTTGGATGCTTAACCGACTGAGCCACCCAGGTGCCCCAAGCAGATTTCTCTTACTGGATGTGGATGAGCTTCATTCAATCTGCTAAGGACCTGAATACAGCAAAAAGCAGAGATATGTTGAATTTGCCGTCTGCCTAACTACTTGAGCTGGGACATCAATCTCTGACCCTCAGATCTTTGACTATATGGCTAGCTTTCCTTGATTTCCAGCTTATAGATAGTAGGTCTTAGGACTTAAATCCTACATAATTCTGTGAGCCAATACCTTATTAAAAGTCTCTTTATATAGATACTATATATGTATGCTACATAGACTAATTACTATACACTGTGCTATATTATACTATACTATACTATACTATACTATACTATACTATACTATACTATACTATACTATACAATACTGTGTATATATCTATATCTGTCAATCTCTATATATCTATATATTGTGGTAGAGCCCCTCCTTAAGGAATGTCGTGAAAACTTCAAGACAAGGGGAGGCAACCTGGCTATGTGTGCATGTGTGACATTCCTTACATCTCTGTAACATAGACCACCCTTTCAGACTGTATCCTACCATATATGGGAGACAAAGGAGCAAAAATTGTACAAAAGGCTATACCCCCTGCTCTTGGGGCTCAGGTTTTTTGCGTATGAATCCACTGAGCCCATGCCGGCACAACAAATAAAGTAGCTTTCTGGACAGAAAAGCCTCAGTGTCCCATTTCTCTGTGAGAATTCTGCTACAATACACACACACACACACACACACACACACACACACACACACAATTTCTCTGGACAACTCTGACTAATACAGTCACTGAATCTCAAAAACAGTATGCTGAGCAAATGAAGCCTGACACAAGAGAATATTCTGTGTGATTCCACTTACCTAAAGTTTTAGAATAGATAAAATAATCTATTGTAATAGAAGTCAGATTAACAGTTGCCTGGAACAATGGGTGGGGAATTGACTAGAAAGGAACAGAGTGGAGCTTTTGGGGATGATGGAAGTGATCTGTCTTTTGATTGAGGTAGTAGTCTTATTGTTGTGAATTATGCCTCAGTAAAGTTGATTTTAAAAGTGTAGACAATGATTTTTATCACATTAAAAATTGTCAATAATATTGGTTTCTTCCTCACAGTCTAACACATGACTTATTCATTAAAAGAGAGCTTTTAAAAAGCACCCCCCCACCCACCCATTGTGAGTTTCTATTGTATCTAATAACCCATTTGAAAGTCTAGGAATTTGAAACTCCACATGGAAATTTTTTTTTTTTTTCATATACAAAGGGATAAGCTGACAGCACCTGGTCTGAATTGTCAAACCAAAGTTATTTCTCCCATATGGTATCTCACAACTTTGGGAACTGAACCAAGCCTTTCAAATAGTACATGCACACATTCAAAGTATGTTTTGGGCAGGGGCGGGGGGAGGGCGTATATATATGTATATACACATACACACACACACATACAGTTCTACCTGTAAGTACCTGCTGTTCAGGTGTGCTTAACTCACGGAAGATTAAAATATCTCATTCTTAAACTTTCTCAGCAGAATGTCATGTTTTAAAAAAAAAAATTTATGTTGATTTGTTTATTTTGAGAGAGTGAGAGACAGACCACAAGCAGGGGAGGGGCAGAGAGAGAGAGAGGAGAATCCCAAGAAGGCTCTGCACTGTCAGCACAGAGCCCAATGCAGGGCTTCATCCTGCAAACAGTTGAAATCAAGAGCAGGACACTTAACCAGCCAAGCCACCCAGGTGCCCTGAATGTCATCTTTAATCGACCCCTCTTCTGTAAGGTATCTGAAGCATAAAGTTCTCACTTCAAGGCTAGGGTGCTATATAAGCTTCAGCTCTGGATAACAAGTAAAATTTGCTGAGTTCTTACTCTGTTCCAGGCACTATATTAATAATCATTTTATGGACATTACCTGATTTATTTCTCAGAGCAACTTGAGAAAATATGATGTTCTTCCCTTTTTGAGTGAATAAAGTGACTAGTGGAAGAACACACAGGGCACATAACTATGACATACCTGGATTCCAATCCAAGGGGAGTGGTGACAAGCATGTGTGTAAACCATGGAGTAGCCTCTCCTTCCTTGACGACACAGCATCTGCCAGAAGCTGACTTACGACTCCTGGTTTTGGAGACAGCCAAGATAATATAACTTCTATCCCTGGATGAAGTCCTATCATCTGAATAAAGTTGTCCAGAACATATGATCTCAGGCCACTGGCAGAAACATCATTTCTGTGATTCTCCCCTCAGTTGTATCCTCTGATTTGGCCAAGGCCAGGAGACTCCATTTTAACTGCATTTGTGTTTATGTTTTTTAAATAAAGCCATAGTAGAGCATAAGATCAGCAACATAGTTTGCAGGGATAAAGGCAAAATACATTGTTGGGTATTGGCCAAGGGTGGAAATGTCAGTCTCCACTTCCCACAGGTCCATTGCCCCAGCGCATGCCACAGAGGTTTCACTCTAAGAGATTTCCAATCCTCACTGACAACAGAGGTGTGTTAAGTGCTTTCTTGGATCATGGGTAAGCAAGAAATCACTGCTGTGACTTGCCCAGTGAATGCATCATGGTGATGCCAAGGCACGGCAAGATACCCACTACCTTGCCCCATCCCAAGATTCCACAAGACACATGCCTGACTCCGGCCTGCCCTGTGACTTCATGCAGGCCCCCAGTGGGGACAGGAGGTGGTGGTGAAACATGAACTTTTTGCTCTGTCAGTGTGATCTGGTCACCACCCTGGGTGAAGGGTGGCAGTGGCCAAGAGGTGGGGTCGAGAGGTGGAGTCTGGACAAGGCCCAGGACACCATGGATAGAAAGCTGAATCTGAGAACACATCTCAAGGAGGTGGAACCACATGTAAGCAGTGGCTCTCTACCCTCCAGACACGCTCCATCATCCCATCCACCTTCACTCACAAAACAGAATTCAAAGGTAAAATTACGAAGACTTTGAAGACAGCATCAACAGAATATTAAACCCCACACATGGAACCTTTCCAAGTCAGAGGAGGTCTCCGTGTGGTGTAAGTGCATTGGTCACACATCCACAAAGCCACTGGCTGAAGGCAGGGTACGTGATGAGTAGGAGCATGAATTTGGGGCTAAGACCACGTGGATTCAAATCCCATTCCGTGATTTAGTAGCTTTAAGACTTCTGGCCAGTTCCTTAACCACACTGTGCCTTACTTTTCTAATCTGCAAAATAGTGTCATTAAGAAAACTTCAATGTATAAAATGCATTAGGCTCACAGGCTATAGTACCTGGCACATAAAAATTTATAAGTGTTAGCTATTTACTGATTTTTTATACATTTTTCCCACATAAATGTCCCAAAGCCCTTGTATGCATGTCTCTAAGCGATTTTTTTTTACCTCTAACTCACTGATGTGAATTATAGCAAGCGTGCTTCTGTATTTAGTCATCTCCTGCTGCATGTTTTTATTATTGAATAGATGGTTTCAAAGCAATATTAAAAAACAATTTGTAAAAGGGAAAAACAAATCTTTAAGGGTACACCCGTACATAATTACTTCGGTGTTTGCATATAAGATGCTAGTAGTTGCCAATATGCATGCATATTTTTACAAGGCTTCTATAGTACTGTATATATCATTTGATATGTTTTTCACTTACCATGAAATTGTAAGCGTTTGTTCACGATGCTGCATTGTCATAATTATCATTGTAATGGTTGCATAATACCTTATTATGTTGATACATCATAATTTAATATAAATTATTCCCCTATTGATGGACATTTAAGTTGTTCCTTTTTTTTTTTTTTTTTTTGGCAATTACAGCTAATGCTATAGTGATGGGCTCTTAGCTTTATCCTCTTGTTGAATTATTTTATAGAGATCCATTTCCAGGAGGGGGATGGCTGGGGCAAAAGGAATACATATATATATATGTGGGTCCTTACTACTGAACCATTGTTTTCCCAAAGAGTAACTGCAGTAACACTAATAGTAATAATTATGGCAATAAGGGGCATTTCATCTGCCTTACTCTCTGTCCTAAACTCTCTGTACATATCATTGCATTCTATCTATGGCCCTAGGTACTATAATCCCCATTTTACATCTGAGGGAACTGAGGCCACAGTTCAATTACTGGCCCAAGGTATATACTTACTAAGTAAAAAAGCTGGAAAAGGAACTAGTCTAGTCTGGCAGTAAAGCCTGGTGGTTAAACCAGGCACTGAAGCCCTGAAGCCACTGACGTACTCCCTATACTTCTAGCTGTTGATATGGCTAGGATCTTATAAATTATCTCATAATTTCCCTTCAGACTCCCCAGAGAGAGCCCCCCCTAGCACTCACTCACAATGAATGCTTGCTCCTTTGAAATGCCTTCTTATCCTATGTAATCTCAAAAAATAATGACAATTATTTGTTCTGCCTTCTTCTCTTCCTTTTCCCTCCATTATCCATCATTCTTTTCCTTTCCTTCTTTCATTCTTTCTCTTCTTCCTTCCTCTCTGATTTTCTTCCCTCCTTCCTTACTGCATATTTGAAGTATGCATCTTTTATGTGCTAAATTTCATGAGAAGGTGATATGACATCCTTATTTTCTTTGTTTTATTCAGTGGCCATCGCATTTTTTCCCTTCCAAGTCTTTAAGCAATTGTGCCAAATGTTAATATAAATTTTCATCTACTTTGCATTTACTTTTTGCACTTACTTGTAGTCCTATTAAAATTTAATTGGTAAGTTCATATTTTTCTTTAAATACTGTAAGCTTTTAAAGAAGGTTACAGAAGTCTTGACTAATTTGTATCCATCTTGGGACTTGTTTTCCCAAAAGAACATTTCATCATATATATCACGTTTTCATCATATATATTTTCACAAGGTATGAGAGAATCAGTCTAGATGTAGGTAGACTTTCTTCACACACCTTTTAAGAATAATCATTTGAGATATTTTATTCTACAAAGTTCATACATTGTCTAAACATTTTCAGCATGGAGTTGCTCTAGTCCTATTGTTTTTGATATCATTTCTTTTTTTTTTTAATGTTTATTTTTTTAGAAAGAGAGAGGGAGAGAGAAAATCCCAAGCAGGCTCCATGTGGTCAGCACAGAGACCCATGCGGGGCTTGAACTCACAAACTGTGAGATCATGTCCTGAGTTGAAATCAAGAATCAGGCATTTAACCAACTGAAGCACCCAGGCACCCCTTGCTATCATTTCTGTTGCAGGAAGGGAATGTTCAGATGGCTGTGAGCAAACATTTACTTAGCCTCTATTATGTAACTTGTAAATAACTATGAGAAAAAAGAGATGGGGAATTAAGAAGTTAAAAAAGGAAACAAAGAAACAAAACACAAGAGGGATTTGAACAGGTTGCAGAATGTCCTGAAGTTGAGGAATCATTGCACGCCCAGCACATTCCATTACAGGTGTTCCAAGGGCACTAGAGACAGTCTCTCAACGTCCAACACATAATTCAGTAGTGAACTTTAGAACTAAGCCCAGCTGAGAAATAACTTTCTGGATCACAACGCCCATCTCTTGGGTCTCACACGTCCCTCTATCTCATTCCTTCCCTCCTCACCTCTTTCCCCCTTAATCCCCTTTCAATCTACAGCAAAATGAAACATTCAAATACATTATTCAGTCTAGGAGAAAATGTCAGCTCTTTCTTTCCTCTCCCTATGTATTGTTTTCTCTGGTTTTCCTCCCAGTCCTGCTGCAGACATGGGTCTCAGTGGTTTTTGCGTATGATAGTTTGGAACAGAAAAGTTGCAAGGAAATATTTCCCTAAGCACAGGAGAGTTGAGTGCTGAGAAGCAGAAAATCAGAGATTTCTCCTAGTGCCCTTTGGCTGTGGTTGTAATAGGGTGCCAAGGAGACAGGATGCAGATAAAAAAAAAAATAGGTAAATCTGTTAGCCTCTCCTAAGACCCAAGTCATCCTCAGGCCCCAGGGGATACTGGGGCCAAATTATCTTTTTCAAAAAAAGCCTTGAGAATACCCAAAACCTGAGAGACGTTTATAGAGCAGTAATAATAGTCAATTCCAATGGTTTTCTACCCAAACTGGGAGACACTTCAATTTTTTTTGTTTTTGCAATGCTCAATGCCTCAATGTCTCTATAATATTTGCATCTCATTTCTCCATCACATAGGAGGTCTCCACATACAGAACTGTGCTGGGTTATCTTTGAATACACAGAGAGTGCAGATACACCTTTGCTGAATGAACAGCCATGGGAGGCTCAGTCTCACAATTGTGAGATCATGACCTGAGCCCAAATCAGGAGTCAAACGCTCAACCGACCGAGCCACCCAGACGTTCCAAGGCCCACATGATATTTTTAAGGGAAAAATTTTTTCTGCATACAATATACAGAATTAACCAATTGTTCATACACACTTGGTTGTGAGCTAGAATAACCAGAGCCAGAAGAATGAGCTAGAGTAACTAGGAAGTTGTCTGTGTGGGCTGGTGTGCATCGTGTCATTAGGTCCTCGCAAGCCATCCCGAGAGACAGGTCGTGACATCCAGTCCCAATTTTTCTTGAAGAAAATGAGAACCAGAGAAGTGGCGTCACTTGCCCAAAGTCACACAGGTCAGAAGTGGCAGTGTGGAGACACAAACCCAAGAAAAAGAAATCCAGGGCAGTGCCACTGGCTACCAGATGCTGCCTGCCAACCACACTGTAAACAGTGGCGTCCCTGGGGGTGAGATCGTTGAGGAGCATTTACTTTCTATTTCGTGGACTTGCATTTTATTTCGTTCATTTTGACTTTAAGTATTGTGTTTATGGTAAAATAATTTGTAGTTTGAAAAATTAGAAAGCAAAATACAAAATGCTTTAGGGGTTAAGATAAACCATTATCCTGGTGCGGGGTGGGAGGGTGCAGAGTTTACAATTTCAGTGATGGGAGGAGTGAGGAAAAGAAGGGGAAAGTGAAGGAGGGGGGAAGAGGGAGGAGCAGTGAGAGCAGAGGGCAGGGGGAGGAGGAGTTGAAGCAGTCTCCTTTGCTTTCTCTATGGCTATGGGGCTCCAGGGAAGCTTAAGAGGGCCCTAAAAGAAAACAGCAACATCAACAGCACTAGTTTGCATTAGCAAACTACAACTATCAATTTCGTAATATTTATTTTTGAATCCTACAAAACCTCTTCTTTTCTTCCCTCTTCCCATGTGCCCTTTGTCACCCCCACATGACATGCCCTTCCATGGCCTGTTCTGCACCATCTGTGATGATGAATCCAACTCCAGGCTTTAAAAACTAGACTTTTAGTTATTTGTACAGTTCATTAACACAAGACTTTGTTGCACAATAACTGGTTTATATTATTTTTAATTGAATGAGGCAACCCTGTGTGTAACGTAGAACAGGAATTGGCCTCGCCCTACAGTGATGCCCAAGGAAAAGAAGGAAAGGAAGCAGTGCTGAGGTTGAGGCCAGGCAGGGAAAAGGGAACTCATACCCAGCATCCCTGTGACCTCGAGGGAACCCTCCTGTGCGGGGACTTGGTTGGCTCAGGTGATTGCGCTGGCACTACGTGCCAGCCTGGCACTAAATGGCTCCCCTGGCACTAAGATGCCAAGGTGAAAGCTCAAGTTAAAATGTAGGATAGGAACTCTGTCCTTGGACCGTGCAGCTGAGAATGAGTCTGACACCCCAAGGGATGCGGATAAGTAAAGGCAATTTACTTATTCATCCATGAGCACATGACTTAACTAACCTGGGCTTCCATGAATACAATGGGTCTAATTGCCCACCTTTCCAGGACTGGCACAAATACCAAGTCGGATAATACATGTAATGCTTCTGTTGAATAGTAGGTATAAAACGTTGTTCATGCTCCCCTTCTCCTTTCTTTGTGACTCCTATGCCCATGTCTTGCCAATGCCTGTTTCCCCCACCCAAGAGCTTCCCACTTCTCTTTAGGAAAAAAAAAAAGAAAAGAAAAGAAAGCCCAAGTTCTCCTTTAATATATGATTTAGAGCCTAGATTTCTGAAGCTTTTCTGGTCTAACACCAAGCAGCAGTGGTGCACATGGAATTGTATAGCCACTCCAAGACTCAGTTTCCCCACACGCAAAGTAAGATGGATTAAGGGAATAATTTGAGTCTTTTTAGATATTAAAATCCCTTAAATATGCATATTTTTGTTTCTCTTTCTCTCTTCCTTCCTCCGTGTCTTCCTGCCACTGTCTCCTCTCTGCATCACAGTCTGCTAGTGAGTAGAATACAAACCATAAATCAGCTTCAGGTGTTTACTTGCATCAGTCACAGATAGAAGATCCAATCGTGCAAGAATAGGTTCCCCTTTTTCTGATGGAATTAGTCAGTTCTGTGTCTTCCTCCTCCCTCCCTCTGGATCTTCCTTTCTTTCTATTTTTAGATAGACAGTCTGAAAAGTCTTAATATATCAATGACATTTATAACACATGTTAATATCTAAAGCGTCAAAGCTCTATTTGTAGAAATGACGGCTGATGTGATGAGATGCTTTCATTATATCAGTGACTTTTATGATAAATAGGATGAAGCTGTGCACTCTTTTTTTGGAAAATTAAATAATAATAGTAAACTATTCTCTGTCCCAGTTTGTCCAACCATTAGCTTCAAGTACTAGGTTTTACTTTTTTTGGTGCACTTTTTTATAAATTGCTCTTTACAACTTCAGGGTGAATATCTGTCTCCTGGAATAGATGACAGCAGGTTCTTCTGGAAGAATGCATTAGGGAGGTAAGTGCAGACACCGGGGGATCCATTTTATAATCTTTGTAGCTTTTCAGGCTCCCTAATGGGTCCCAGCACCTCAGAACTCTGGGGGTGGCCAGTGCTGCAATCTTTATATAAAATGTATAACCCCCACCTCTGCCTCACCACATTTCCCCTATCATTAAAGTGCATTTCACAATTATATGAGTTGGAAGTTAAGAGCATCTGTTTTGGGAGCACACAGACATGGGCTGGAGTCGCTGCTGTGTCCCTTACCAACTGTGTGATTTGGATAAGCCATTCAACCTGTCGGAGCTTCATTCTCTTCATCTGTAAAAAGTGGGAAGTCAGTACAGGTCCTCCAAAGAGATGGTGGGAGTGTACGTGAAGTAGTGTATGCAAAGTATTTACCAAACATTCAAGGTTCAGGGGTAGTAGCTATTGTTTATTTGGGTTGTAATTATGTTTATCACTGCCTCATCCATGAAGAATGTCTTTCTCGCTCTGCCACTCCCTGCAGACCTGCTACTCATCTGGACTTTCACTGACTTTTGGTTAAACATCACTTGTCACTTTCTGACTGTCCAAATTTGTGTCCCTTCCCAGACCAGAGCAGCAATGTGCACGTATCTAATCCACATTCCAAACATACAAAATTCCACTTTCATTCTTCAGACATGCCAGGACTTTGTAGACCCTCATGATTTGTCTTGCTTTCCCTCTGCCTACGTGTCTCCCTTTCTCGCCTTAGCACACTCTTTAAACTCAGCTTGGCTTTGAAGTTCTCGCTCTTCTGCTCAGAGGTTAGTCTACCTCTGTGATCCCACAACGTCCCCTGTGACCTCTAGCACGGCTTTTGCCAGAGTTTTCCATGCAATTGATTGTGTCATCTCCCAGACCATGAGATCATGGAGGACAGATCTTCTGACTCCCTTGCCTTTCAATCCCCAAGTCCTAGCACACAGACCACAATAAATATGTATTGATCAACGGGTTTCTGTGCATTTCTAATTCTTCCTGATTGATTGTGCAATTCTTTAGTTTGTGAATTATTACTCGGCTTTTGCTGGCCGCCATTGTCGCTAGCACAAGTCTTTATTTATTCAGCAAACACTCTTAAGCATCTTTACTCAGTGTGGACCTAACACAGATCTGTGATGAGGTATGGTGATACATAATGTAGAAGAAGCAATACTTCAGATTCTTCTGTCCATGGAAGCTGTGAATTGGGCACCCGGCAAGGCAGAAAACTATCTGAGTGGCAGAAGGAGAGACCAAGTCCCTTGGTGGCAAGATGACCATGCCTTAAATGCTTGGTCCCATACTTCTTATGTACTCAGTCAAAGAGTAAGAGGGCCACGAAGGACAGTCTCTTCATTTGTGCTTTTCCTTCTATTCCCTGTGTGGAATCTGTAAACTGAGCCACATGCTACTTCTTAGATGTGGCAATGGCATTGCCCATCCCCCATTTAATTCCCTTCAAGAAATCATAAAATTTCAATATTTACATTGGTAGGGACAGTGTGCGATCGAAGAAGAAAAAGGCTCCATGTAGACCCGGAACCATGGTCAGGTGCGTCAACTGAATCGTTACCTAGAGTATTGCACTGCAGCACGAGGTGTGGGGACAGTTATTAATAATTTAGTCCTGTCCTGTTACCATGAGTTGTTTATCTGGGAACTCCTTGGGGCCCCATGGAAGCAGAGGTGATTAACTCTACAGAAGCCTTACATTCCTAGATTTCTGATCCTGACACCATATGATAGCACCAAAATTTTAACCTGGATTTAGAAGAAATAAATCCAAGCTCTTGCTTACTTCAGTTGCCAGTGGAGACAGCCTGAACACAAATAATGCTATCACAGTGAGCCAAGTATACAGAGTGAGAAGAAGTATCAGTGTATAGTCAAACAGCATTAGTACACGAATGATTTTAAGGATCGAGTCTTACTCTCCCAGGCTGCCACTTTTATAAGCTGCGCGATTACGTTCCGCGTTTGGGGACCCTACAGGGTATCAGCTA
Source organism: Leopardus geoffroyi (assembly GCF_018350155.1). NCBI lineage: Eukaryota > Metazoa > Chordata > Mammalia > Carnivora > Felidae > Leopardus > Leopardus geoffroyi. The sequence continues at coordinate 78,647,672 of NC_059342.1, forward strand.
TTTGTCCTATGGCCTTTACAAAAGTTCACATACTTTCTAAAGGAGAAATTGTTCCAAACTGGCTCTCGATCTCGGCTTCCCTCCTCCCTCCAGATTTCAACAAGTTCATAAAAGCATATTGGATGTTACTCGTGCCTTCAAATGTCCCAACTCCGGAAGCCATGGCGAGTAAACTGATACAAAGAAAACGGGGAATGATTGTGAAATAGTCTAGCAGAAGGCACATTTGGCAAAGATGAATCATAGTGAGTTAGTTAGCTACTGCCATAATAATGATGTAATAACCAACCACCCAGAATCTCAGTGGCTGACAATAGCAAACATCCCTTTTCTCACCCCGGAGTCTGTGGGTTTGCTGGGACAGCTCCCAGTTCAGTCTGCAGATCTAATGGGGATGCTCCTAGGATTCAGGTTGGTTTTGGTCTGCTCCACGTGTCTCTCTGCTCTCCTTGAATCAGCACCTCCTGAGATATATATTTGCCATGGAAAGTCATAGGAGTGCAAGTGAACAAGCTGATGTGCCCAAGCACGCTTCTGTCTCTGCTCACATTATGTCTGTTAGCATTCTGCTGACCAAAACAAATTACATGGCCAGGCCCGTTACCAATAGTTAGGACTATGTGCACAGTAGGAGGGCATTGCCAAGTGGCGTGGCAAAGTGTATGAGTGAGTCATTGGGAATGAAGAATGGGGACCGAATATCCACCCCAGCACATGTGTATTCTGCAGTTCACTCCCTGTGCACACAGGGCATGTATCATTTCTCCATCAAAACAGTCTTTCCTTTGTCTTCTCAATGCACCGAAGGATGGAAGTTGCCATTCCTGACGCTGGTTGTTGTTCTTGCCAATAGGCAACCTCTTTCTATCTGTGTCTCTTTAAACAACTCATTTCCTCTCACCAGGTCTCACTTTTCTCATTTGTAAAAGAAAGTGGATTTGATGTTTTCTAACATTTCTTCAGCACCTGTGCTTTGGGGACTTTTATTCTTCAGATGGCAGTATGATACAATAATCAAGAGTGAAGGCTCTTAAGTCAGACTATCTGGGTTTGTAACTGGGCATCAAAAGTTTGTGCAACTTCAGACAAGCTATTTACTGTTTACGGTCCACAGTGTCTCCATCGGTAAAAGGGGAACAATAATGGCACCTATTCATAAAATGGTGGTGGGTAGGAAATTAATTGATGCACATGAAGTGCCTAGATCAGTGCCTAGCATGGAGGTAGCTGGCACTCAACACAAGTTCCCTATTATTTGAAGGTTTAAACGATCCACTACGGGTTGCTCTTTTTTCATATTTCTCTTCCCTGTCTCTTTGTCCCTCTCTCCATAGGTTTTTCTTTTTCTTTCTTTCTTTCTTTTTCTTTCTTTCTTTCTTTCTTTCTTTCTTTCTTTCTTTCTTTCTTTCTTTCTTTCTTTCTTTCTTTTTTTCTTTCTTTCTTTTCCTTCCTTCCTTCCTTCCTTCCTTCCTTCCTATTACCTCTGTTCAAATCCCTGTGAACTTGTATATTTTGTGGACCATGGAGAACTCTTTAAGATAAAGAGTGGTCAATAAGATATACTCTGTGATATAGAAAAGTACGGTAAACTCTGTGATAAGAAGTAGACATCAGAACAAAAAATAGAACAGTTCAGTTGGTCATCCACCCACCCATTCATTCATATAAAAATTATTTATTAACTACCTACCTACTGAAATTTGATCCAAATCAAAAGATCCCAAAATATGATGGCTCCACCAAATTGAAAGTTTATTTTTCTAGAATCAAGCTGTCCAAGACTTACAGGGAAGCTCTGCCATTCTCAAACATGTCTTTCACTTCTGGGTCTAATGTAACTCTACAGCTCTCATCCCCTTCCAGGCATCGGGGAAGGGGAAAGGGGCAGTATTGTCTACAACCATTTCTTTTATATAGCATACATCATTTCTCCTCACATACTAATGCTACAATTTAATCCCTTGGCAATAACAGGCTATAAGGGTACCTATGATATATAGTCTACAGTTCAGTGGTCACATGCTGTGGGAAAATTTAGGATCTCTTGAATTAGATAGGGGAGAACAGATATTGGCAAACAATTAGTAATCTCTGCCTTAGGAACTGTACTAGACCGACAACATTGTAAAAGATGGACATGTCCCTACCCTCATGAATTCTTGTGGTCCACTTGGGCGACATACAATTAATCTGGCTGTGTACAGGAGTTAACGAAGAAGAAAGGTCAGTAATAAGACCTGCCAAATGGGGAAGGTGAACCAAGTAAAAGCTGGGGGGAGGGGGAATAAAAGGCATCACCAACAAATGGGACTGCACAAATGTCCGGAGAGAATAAGTGATAGGATACATTTCAGGAACTGAAAGATGTTCTGAATGGAGGGGTAGGGACGGAGGAGAAGGTGAGGCTAGAAAAGCAAAGACAGCAGGAAAGAGGGGTTTATGCCGTATTAAGATCTTTGGTTTTTATCCTGTGATTGGTGGCCAATACTACATTTTCAACAAGGAAATAAGAGACCACAGGGGCCCTCACAAACCAGAAAAGAATTGGATGACCCTCAAAGTTGCATAATCAGGGAGCATGCTTTAAAACTATATGCTTTGTTTGGGAGAGAGGGTGAAGAGGGAAGTAGAATTGGAGCAGAGTAAGAGTAGGAAGACTACGTGAAGGAATTAGGATAGTTTAAGTTTAGCTACTTGAAGGCACTTTGCCAGAGGCCCAGAATCCAGTGTGCCGGAGCCCCAGGGCAGGTGACCTCACCTCACCTCCTGTGTGTTGCTGGCTTCCCCTACCTGATGGCCTTAAAAGATTCAAGAAGGGTGACCAGGGGGAATGGGGGTGGGGAAGCTAGCTGAACTTTCCTACCTTCCCACCACCCTGGTCCATTTGAGAAGTGAAGTGATAGCGGCTGAGGGCAAAGTTGAGACAGGTGCACATATCCTTGCTTGTGTGCTGCTGGAAGGAGCAGGCACCATGCAGAGGTATTGCGGACCCTGCCTCCTTTTGTCTTTAGAATAAACCCCCAAGGATTTGAGATGGGAGTAGAGCAGTCAGTGTGCAGGCCAGCCCCTCTCCCCTCAGAAGGAGTTACAGCAGCGCGGCCCCTAAAGAGAGCAAGCAGAAGGCCTCTTAAAATCGCGAGGATTCTGGCTTGTTTACATCTTCAGCTGGGTTTGGGGGACACTTTGTTCACCCCTCCACAAATCCCCCAAGGAATGCATACATCCTTCTTTTTTTGCTACTGTTCAAGAAAGGAATCATTTGCTTAGAGATCACCCACGTGTGCACGTGTTTGTATGTGTGAGTGTGCGTGTGTGTGTATGTGTGTGCCCGCCCCTCCTTAGCAAAAGCTAGTCTTTTCTTCCCCCCTTCCTTTTCCTCTTTCTGTGGCCCCACATTAAGAGAGCCTCTTGCCTGTCCCTGACAGGACATGTCGCCCGGCAACACCTCTGTTCCTGTAAGTGGTCTAAAAATATTTTGCTTGCCTGGGGGCCTGCTGACCAGAGTTGGGTTTGGGAACTTGGGAGTATTGCAAAGGGAAACTCAGAAAATAACTCTGGATTGGAAACCTTGAGTCCTAAGTATGTAAGAGTCATGAGGAGTGACCTTTAAAGGTCAGGCAGGATTTAGAGGTCATGGTGTAGACTAAAGGGATGTTCAGGTGTTAAAGCACAGATCCTCTGTTTATTTTCTTAAGTCTCCCTATTTTAATTTATTTTTTAAATTTTCATTCCAGTGTACTACTTGTTTCTGGTATACAGCATAGTGATTCAACCCTTCTGTTCACCACCCGGTGCTCATCACAAGGAAGCACAGACCCTTTAACTCAGCAGTTCGACTTCTGAGAATTTCTCCCGAAAGAACGATTGCAAAGGGATACAAAGATAACTAGCAGGACAGTGGTAACCTCATATTTACAATGAAAAAAAAATGAAATGAAATGAAGGGGGGCAAATTTTGCCATCCGGAGCCATGCTTCTTTGGCATGGGAATGATTTTAAGCTGGTTATTTTTAAGAAACAGCAGACTCAGGTGAAGCTCTAAAAATGGAATAGAAGTTACCCTTTTGTAAGAGACATTTACATTAATGAGGGAAATCTCTGCTGGTAAGGGTGTCTTCTTACCAGAAAATGGGAGATGTCAATCTTGGAAACTCTTATCAGTGGAGAAGCCAGGGACTTAAATCTGCATAACAACATTACCTTTGTTTACTGTGCTTTTCCTAGTGACCTCCCCTATCTGACTTCCCAACCCCAATATCTTCTTTTGTCTTCAGCTAAAAAACGGTATTTAAGTGACTTCGGCCATTTCAGGGAGTTAGTTTTCAATCTTCCTTTTTGCTTTTTTCTGGGAATTAAAAATAGATCTTTTAACAAAATGGAATTTAAAAATGTTTGTAAATAAATAACCTTGTTTTTGTACAATACTTTCATAATTACTATTTGTTTGCTCCTCACAGCTATTTATGCAGAAGGAGCAATGGGGGGAGAAGAGAGAAGGCAGGAGGGACACGTGCCACTGGGCAGGAATCTATCATGGGCCAGGTGTTTTACATACTTGACCTCATTTGGTCCCCAGGATACATCAGGGAGCCACAGGTGAATTGTTAATCCTGTTTGCAGTTGAGGAAACTCTCAGATCAGGAGGTTGATGTTCAGGGCAATTTTAGAACAGACACAAGTTTATCAGTTCACACTGAGGGGGAGCAGGATATAGCATTCCAAACTATGCCACTTTGGTATATTGATTATTTTGAATGAAAGTTACTTAAGAAACAGCCTGTGCCAGAGGACATTCTGATCTCCCCTGTCCCTCTGAAAGCAGGAAATATCTCTCCCATGAGAAAGGTGTTCTCCTGTCCCAGGAGGGGCGAAGGCATCCTCCTCACCAGACACAGAGAGTTCAGCACTGTGAAAAGTCTGTATAAACAAACCTTGTTACTTCTTCACTAATATACTTGCCAAGCCCAAATCCTTTTGTCTTATCAATTCTTCACAAATGTGTTGCTTTCTTGTCTGAAAGGTATGAAAGCTGCCTGCCTCACTCATGTCTTTGAGTCTCATATTTTTATGGGTTACCGTATATATGAAATTAATTTTTTTCTCCTGTTAATCTGTTTTATGTCAGTTTAATTGTTAGACCAGCTAAAGAAGCTAGAAGGGAAGAAGGAAAAGTTTTCCTCCCCTTCAGTACCTCCATCAATCCATGAAATTGAGCAGGCCCAAGTGAATTAGGGAACTCCAAATTGATATCCAACACTCCTCAGAAATCAAACACAAAACCAGCCTCTTGCTCAGTTTCCCCCTCTAATCCTCTACCCCATGCCAGTAGCTTTCCTTCCTCTGGTACAGTTTATATATCTGTAAAATGAGGACAGTAATAATTTTCTGAAAAGGTCAGTGGTAAGAATTAAATTAGTTAATACTTTAAAGCTCTCAAATAAGGCCAGATATATAGTAAGCTCTAAATAAATATAATCAATCTATCTATCTATCTATCTATCATCTATCTATCTATCTAATCATTATCATTGTTAGTATTAATTAGTTTTTGGCCCCAGTCTCTCGTAGATAAAACCATACACAATCACCATAGGGTCTTCGATTTTCCTCAGTGTCTTCCTAACCCTCTAATCAGGCACCCAGTCCTGTGGATTCCAGCCTTCATTGTATCTCTCATCTTGATAGCCTACTCTTCGATAACTCAGGGGAAAAAAATTACAGTAGGGATTTTATCGATATGGCAGTTATCTCTCAGGGCTTAAGCTGAAGGATCAATGCTTATGAGGCTCAGGAGGACAAGATGGCCCTCAGAGGGGCAAGATAAAAAATGGAAGGCTGATTAACAGGCAAGATAAGTGATCACTTCGGCACCTAAAGATGTCCCACTTCCCCTGGTTTAACAGGTTAAGGGAGAAAAGAAGATTCTCTATCTACAAAGGTCTTTTCAGCATCTAAACCAACCTCTGTTCTGCTAGCTTATCCAGCTTAACAGAGAGCAATCAAGCTACTCATCCTAGACTTGTGGATGCAGGAGCCATGTAGAAGGTATTTTAAAAGAGGTGGTAAAACAAGCCCAACATTGAAAGCAGAGAATATTGCTTTCATTACTGGCTGTGTGATTTTGGAATATGTAACTTCACCTCTCTGAGACTTGTTTCCCTCCTTGGTACTTAAAGATTATAATATTTATTTCATGGGGCTTATATGAAGATGAAATATATGTAATCGATCTGGCACATGGGAGGGAATCAATAAATGGTGGCTATTATCATTACCAATCATGGTGATAAAATGAGTAAGACACAGCTCTTCTATTCTGGTAGGAACGTGAGAAGCAAGTGAATGTTAATTGAATAATATTTAACGAATGGCAATTACATGTCATATGGTGTGAGTGTATGTATATATTCATACACGCATATAATCAATGCTTATTGTTAATAATTAAGAGTTGTTAAGAGCTAGTGGTTGTTAATTGGCAATGGTTGTTCACAGTGTCTTAGCTTTGACAATAGTATCCCACATTAGGATGATAAAAGTTCTGAACTCAGAGCTCAGAGGGGCTTCCTGGTCGGTGTGCACATCAGTGTTCTGGAAGGGCGATGTGCTCTGATTCCACAGGGAGAGGGCATGGAAGCCCTGTGTTTCAGACTCTTCCAGATCTCACCCTCTATGTGTTCACTTCGCTGTTCCTAAGTCGCATCCTTTATAATAAAACCGTATTAAAAGTGTAATAGCACTTTCTTAAATTTTGTGCATTGTGCTAGCAAAATATTGAACTTGAAGTGGTCGTGGGAACACTGGAATTTGTAGCCAGTAAGCCAGAAATGTGAGTAGCCTGGAGATGCCATGAACTTGTGGCTGGCACCTAAAGTGAAGGCAGTCTATGGATTCTTGTGGGGGATCTATGGTACATCTGAAGGGCTAGTGCCAGAATTAAATTGCAGTACACCCGTGAGTGTCGGAACAGTTAGGGCTGAAACAGAAGAGTTGATCTCAGAATCGTAATCCACCATTCACAAGCGAAAGAAAAAAATCACATGATCGTATCAATTAATGCATTTTTAGAATTTCACAAATTTCAACATTCTTGATAAAAACACTTAGAAAAATGGGAACAGAGGACTTTCTCAACACGAGAAGAAGTGTTTGTTTTTTAAAAAATAAACGATAGCAAACATTATGTGTAATAGTAAAAGGCTGGACCATTTTGTCTGAAGATTGGTAGCATGGTAAACATATCTACTCTCACCACTCTTATTCAACATAGTGTTGGAAGTTCTAGTCTGTGCAATAAAGCAAGAAAATGAAGTAAAAAGGCATACAACTCAGAAAAGAATAAATAAAAATTTCCCTATTGAAGATGACATGATTGTCTACATAGACTATCCCAAGGAATGTGAAAAGAAGAACAAGAAGAGGAAGAAGAAGCTAGAACTAATGAGTGAGCTCAATAAGTTGTCACAGAATATGAGATCAAGGTAAAAAAAAATTGTATTTATTTATACTAACAATGAACACGTAGATGCCAGAATTAATAATATGCTACCGTTTCCAATGACTGAAAAAAGAGGTTTAAGCATTACAAAACATGTATAGGACTTGATTACTGAATGCTACCCAATATAGAAGGAGGAAATCAAAGCTCTAGATAAACGGAGAGACATAGCACATTCGTGAATTGGAAGACTCCAGAAAGATGCTATTTCCCACAAATGGATACACAATTTTAACTCAATTTCTATAAAAATCACCCCAAGGTTACTTTGTAGATATAGACAAGATTATTTTTAAGTTCTGAAAAAAAGAAGAAGAAGATGGTAAGAATCCGTCTCCCTGATCTTCAGACTGACTATAATAAGCTACACCAATTCAGATAGTGTGGTATGGGCACAAGGATAGACACATAGATCAGTAGAACAGACTAGAGCACCTAGAAAGAGAACTACACAAATGTGCCCTACTGATTTTTGGCAAAGTTGTTATTTTAAGCCACTAAGTTCGTGGTCATTTGTTATGCCAGGAAGTGAAGATTAATACAGGGTCCTCACTAATTATTAAGATTATATAAATGGGTCCTGAGGCCAACCATTTGAGGACCACTCTCCTGTGATCTTGGGCAAATATTTTAAATTTTACTAGCCTCATTCAGCTTCCACCCCTGTAAAGTTAAGATAACAATTTTCCCAAAATAATAGGGCTTTCTGAGTACCAAATGAGATCATTCATTTAAAGTAGATAGCAAAAATGTTTGGCATTTGGTTAGTGCTAATATGTGTTAGCCATTATTATTGACAGAACTATAGTTGGTTAGATCAGAGTCACAGAGGAAAGAGGAGGGTAAAGAAAAGTACTAAAAATGAATAAACACAGTAAATAAAAGTCCTAAAAGTATCTTTTTCTTTAATGAACCAGATTTGACTGCAATAAAAATAAACTCTGTTGGGTGACCCTTCTCCTGAATCACTTTTTAGTGTTGTGAAAATATTGATCTGTTGAAGCAGGTTCTCCTCAAAGCGTATAAAATACTATAACTCTTCAAAAAACAACAACAGCAAAACTCACACCAACTCTTACTGATGTGAAATATATTGGCTGATCCTACACTTTTAATTTTATTTCATTTCTGCCCATCTTGGCAAATGTCTTGCATAAGAAAGGCCTGGCCTTTTCACAAATTATCCTGATGCTTAAGAGCACATTTTTCTGAGCCTGATCTTCTGTCTGCATGCCTTAGGACGGATAGACCCCCAAAGATCTCCTTTCTTAAAACCACTGGGTAGATCGAGAAAAAATGAAATATGGCCTTTTGTAGCAACGTGGATGGAACTGGAGAGTGTGATGCTAAGTGAAATAAGCCATACAGAGAAAGACAGATACCATATGGTTTCACTCTTATGTGGATCCTGAGAAACTTGACAGGAACCCATGGGGGAGGGGGAGGAAAAAAGAAAAAAAAAAAAAAGAGGTTAGAGTGGGAGAGAGCCAAAACATAAGAGACTGTTAAAAACTGAGAACAAACTGAGGGTTGATGGGGGGTGCGAGGGAGGAGAGGGTGGGTGATGGGTATTGAGGAGGGCACCTTTTGGGATGAGCACTGGGTGCTGTATGGAAACCAATTTGACAATAAATTTCATATATTAAAAAAAAAAAAACCCACTGGGTAGATCAACTGTCATCATCTGATCTTCGGGGATAGGGATGAACACGTTCTTGTAAAAGCGACCGGCTGGACCTCACAACCCAAAAAGCAAACATACTAACAAGAAACAGAATTAACATCTTTAGCCTTCCACTACCCCTTTTGATCTCAAAACCAAGTTCATGAGGGGGTGCTGTTCTTTATTCATGTCTCCAACCATTAAATATATTGAGCAGGTACCATGTGTAAAATACATTTCAAGGGGCGCCTGGGTGGCGCAGTCGGTTAAGCGTCCGACTTCAGCCAGGTCACGATCTCGTGGTCCGTGAGTTCGAGCCCCGCGTCGGGCTCTGGGCTGATGGCTCAGAGCCTGGAGCCTGTTTCCGATTCTGTGTCTCCCTCTCTCTCTGCCCCTCGCCCGTTCATGCTCTGTCTCTCTCTGTCCCCAAAATAAATAAACGTTGAAAAAAAAATTTTTTAAATACATTTCAAGTCCCTGGGAATGTGCCTCTTGCTGGTGTAGGTCTATAGTCCAATATTCACTATAGTCGAATCCTTATTCACGCACCACGCACCAGTAATTCAATTAAATATTCCATATAGCACTCTGTACCACCCAGGTCCTAAGACAGTGCGTGCTGGTTGTTATCATACAAAGTAAAGAAATGAATTCTTGTCATTCAGACGCTGTTCTGAGATTCTTCTTTTATAACTTGATCTAACCCAGCCCTCTCCTCCTTTCTCTGAGTTACTTTCTATCATATCAACCCAATTTTTTCCTCCTTCTGCTTCTTCATATCCTTTGGAGCTGTCTGAAATTATTTTCTCCACTGGTTCTTCTACTTGCTTATTGTCTATTACCCCCCAATTAACCATAAATTCCAGGAGAGAAGAGATGTCATATAACTTATCTCTGTAGCCACGTGCCCAGATCTCTATGTGCCATAGTTAGTGCTCAGAACACATGAGTGTATAGATAAGGGAATCATTTGCCAATCTCACTTCTTTTGGTCTGGAACTTCACTGCCCAATATGGTAGCCACACATGGTTGTTAAGTACTTGAAATGTGGCTAATGCAGAGTGAGATTATGTTCTAAGTAAAAAATACACATTGGATTCCAATGACTTGGTCCAAAAAAGCTTGTAAAATATTGCATTAATAATTTTTATGTTGGGGCGCCTGGGTGGCGCAGTCGGTTAAGCGTCCGACTTCAGCCAGGTCACAATCTCGCGGTCCGTGAGTTCGAGCCCCGCGTCGGGCTCTGGGCTGATGGCTCAGAGCCTGGAGCCTGTTTCCGATTCTGTGTCTCCCTCTCTCTCTGCCCCTCCCCCGTTCATGCTCTGTCTCTCTCTGTCCCAAAAATAAATAAACGTTGAAAAAAAAAAAAAAAATTAAAAAAAAAAAATAATAATTTTTATGTTGATTCTATGTTAAAGGAATACTATTTTGAATAGATTAGATTAAATAAATATATTATTAAATACGTTAAAAGTTAATTTCACCTTTTTTCAACCTTTTGGAGTGTGGCTACTAGAAAATGTAGAATTTCATATGTAGTTCACCTTTATAGCTCGTGTTATGTGTCCATTGGACAGCACTGGTCTACAATGGTAGCCATTGAAAACAAATTCCAAGAAATACAGAGATGTGGATAGGTTAATTACTACCAGGGCCCAGGAGAAGAAGGAAACATTTGGAATAAATTCAGATTCTGGCTCCAGGCAGCTTAGAGAATGATCATTCCAAATGAAAAGAGGTGGTACCTTTATGTCCAGTGAGGTGTTTAGTAGAAGCCAGACGCCGCACCCACAAGCCGCACTTTTGGGAAAAGTGGGCTAGGATTAAGGCTGCCACAACCACATTCCAGACCTCTTCAGAAACCGCATCCCTCCCCTTGATGTGTGACCCAAATACTATCAGGATGTTGGGCAGCGATTAATGGTGACAGTTTTACGAGCACAGTGGTGCATAGGGATACAGACAAGGAGCTCCCCAGCCGCTCAGGAGGGACTTTTAAAGGCCATTAAATCAATGCTGTGATATTTTATGTTTCACTCCAACGGTCCTGGCTTCAGACGGGCCAATTCAGAGAGGGATCTGTGTATGCATGCGTGAAGCTTCTCTAGAATTACAGTGGAAAGCTTTGATAACAGGCTGGTTCTGCTTTGCCTTAAACACGGGGCTTGGAGAACTTCTCAGGTAAGGAGCCTTGTCTTACGCAGTTTTCCCAGTGGAGAGAGGCTGCCTTTTGTTCAGGGTTCCTGATCTCTATTTTTTTCTTTGGACACTTGAAGTATGTGGACATCCGGAAAGCCAGGGATGGCTTTGGTTGATACGGCTCTGAGACTTTTCTCGACTACTGCTTTTATTTGTTATTTTTTTTTTTTACATTTATTTATTTTTGAGAGACAGAGACAGAGCACGAGTGGGGGAGGGGCAGAGAGAGAATGAGACACAGAATCCAAAGCAGGCTCCAGGCTCTGAGCTGTCAGCACAGAGCCCGACATGGGGCTCGAACTCACAGACCGTGAGATCATGAGCTGAAGTTGGACGCTTAACTGACTGAGGCACCCAGACTTCCCGTCGACCACTGCTTTTAAACTGCAGCGGGAGTGAAATTCCCCCACAGGAGAAACGGCTGATAACGCTCATGTTCTGCTTCCATCCCAGGTCTGGAGCTCAGGAATCTGTTTTTAAGCCCAAGTAATTCTGCTGCTGATGGTCTATGTAATTCACAGTGATCTGAGATATTTGCCTTCTAAGACAATGAGGGACTTGAAGTCCCCATAAGAAAAGGAGCTTGTCCGAATCTCCACTGAACCCCAACTTCTGGGGATGGTGTAGTCATGACGTTTTTAATGGCTCACTGAGACAAACCATGACCAGACTTTCGGCAGAACTGTTAAGCTAAATACTTGGGGGTGGAGGGCGGGTGGCACGTTATGATCTTCGGTGACTTCCCTGACTTGGAGGCTGATCCCACTCCTACCCTATGCTCAATTGTCTTTCAAAATAGAAGCTCTTTGTATGACCTCCCACTCCTCAAAACATGTGAAAGGGGACATTAAATGGTGCTTCCAGGAGACTGAGTTCAAGGGTAAAGTTAGATTTGGAAACTACTAGGTTTCAAAACCAAATAAGATTTTTGTTTCTTCATATATACTCTGTTCACTTATCGCAGGGCTTATCAGGGTCTTTAATACATTCATGGCATTCAATTAATTTAACCTCAGAAATCTCACAAAGCCCTAGGTAGGGAAACAACAAGGACTCTAGCATATTAAATGTTATAGTATTTTAATATTTATTACTTCTTGCAGTTGTGACCACTCTCATGTGAGGGAAGGGTTGCTACTAGGACCTTCCCCAGTTAATGGATGAGGGAAGCTAAGGTACAGGGGGTTAAGTCACTTACCCGGAAGCACAGAACTCACACTCAGGTCTTCAGCCATGAAATCTAGGATTTTTTCCCACTGTCCTGTGCACTGGGTTAGTGGAAAATTAAGGGGTCTTATTCAGGAAAGGGCACTTTCTATTTCGTTCTTCTCTCCAAATTACTTTGCACTTTTTTCCCCCTCCCAGACCCACCTAGAACCCTGCAAACAAAAACGTGCCAGTTTCAACACCCCAGATGTGAAATCTGTGGATGAATAGGTTCGCCACCTGCCTGCTCTCCACCCTTCACCACTGACTATGGATCCCATGCTTTCTTGATTGTCAATTAATATTTAACTTAAAAACAACACCAATACACACACACACACACACACACACACACACACACTAACAAAAAAACAAGAGCATGGAAAGTGCATGATGATTTCAGTGCTGACATTTCGGTGACCATTGTGACACCTCGGAACAGAGGAAAGTTGGGAATGAAGGGACCCTTCTCAGTGACCAACCCAAGCCTCAGACCCTCCATTCCTGTGAGGCTGGCAGTCTCCTCCACTCCAAATCCAGTCCAGTGAGAGTCAGATATGACCAAGAAACACAGTCCTTTTGGAACGTACCAGTGAGCAGCACCCAGGATCAAGCATGAGTTTCTGAAAGTATGTTGACAAGACACCAGCCACTTTGCGATAATGTGTGATGACGGATTGTCTCCTCCCCAGGTCTCTAACCATGGTGGCCTCCATGTTTCTGGCAGCCACACCACACAATGGAGTTCCCAATTTTTTTATTATAAAATGTTTTAGCATTTATTTTTGAGAGATAGAGAGAAACAGAGCGTAAGAGGGGAGGGGCAGAGAGAGAAGGGGACACAGAGTCTGAAGCAGGCTCCAGGCTCCGAGCTGTCAGCACAGAGCCTGATGTGGGACCCGAACCCACAATCCTCGATTGAGATCATGACCTGAGCCGAAATCAGGGGCTTAACTGACTGAGCCACCCAGGCGCCCCTGGGGTTCCCAATTTTTTGTCTCCTATGTACACGTATACCTCTGGCTGGTAGGCCTGAGTCAGAAGCATCATAACGTGGCAGTCTCTCTGGACCTAGATTCCCCATTTCTTTTTTATAGATTTCCATTTCCTTTTATTCTTGTATTTGTATGAGTACGTGTGCATTGTGTGTACATGAGTGTGCATATATGTGTGCAAGTGTGTGCGTGTGCCCCCACTGAGTGCACTGACGAGGAGAGACGTTTACTAGTTCGTTAGTGCCACGTCGTAGACTCGTGTTCTCTCTATATAAACACATTTCTGCAAATGACAAATGCACTCATTAATTATTCAAGACCACAGCTATCCTGGCATTCACCACTGGGAAGCCCTTGTAGAAGAAAGTAACAGACTTGCACAGGGGAAGCAGGACCCAGGGATATTCCCAAACACCCCCCACCATCTTATCTCCCGTTTCTACATCAAAGGAAACCACTGAGCGCTAACATTACAGACTAGTGCTCGATAGCACCATGGTTTAGATGCCCCTTGTGATGAAGAGCTGGCCACCTCGGGAGAGTTCCCCACTACTGTTTCAGGTTCTCTGTAACCGCTTCTGTTGGTCCTCAGTGGCTCTGTAGAGCTTTAAGGAGCTAACCTGTCCCTTCTACCTAATAGCATTTCCTATCTTTCCTCGGCCCCCGGCAGGAAGAAAAAAATTAAGTTTTAGAACATTAATAAACAACACCACTTTTCCTTTACAACGATCAGAGCTTATTAAGAAATGAGATTCAAGAAACACAGCAGTGAAACTAAAACCTCCCCGATTTGTTACTGACAAAGCTTATGTGGAAGGTAAACCAGGTCAGCAGTCATTAAGGGCTTTATTTTACCTCACCTCTGAATTAAATTTACCCACCCGTTGTATGCAGCACTGGGTCACTGAGTGCTCCCCATGTCCTGACCCCAATCTGGGCAGAGACTGCCTCTGTAAACTATCCACTGGGAAAAGGCAGACGTGTAGGTCCTGTGGACAGGGGCCGGCTCTACAAAGAGGTAGCTCAGAAGGGGACGAGATGAGCGAAGCCAGTGTTTTCCTCTCAGACAGCAACCATGTAAGTGAATACTTATCCTCTGGGGAAGAGGGAAAGTAAAACCAGAGAGAAACAGTAAGTCTCTTTCCCCCTTTTTTTTTTTTTTGCAATGGGATAAGATTTCCCTCCCTCGGCAGATACTTGAGTTGTAGAGAAGAGGAACATCCCTCCCCCTCCCTAGCGATTGATATCTCTTGTTCGGCTGGCCTCATTAACTCATAATCCTGGTTGACCTTCTCTGGAAGTCATTTGTGCTTCAAATTTCCCTTTTGCTTGTGAGCCTGAGAATAGATCAAACTATGATGTCTAGGCAGAGCAGGGTCCAGTTGAGGAAACTGAGGTCCAGAGTGATTAAGTGGCTCCTTCAGGATCACACATCCGCACATCAGACCCCTGCCTCCTCCCCATCAGGGTTCTTTTTTTGCCACAGCACCTCTCGCTGCCATGCTGGCTCCCCAGGTGAGGACCATTAGCAGGGCAGACTATTGTTACAGTATTATCTGTCAAATGAAATAATGATTCTGAGATTCTGGCAGCCTGAGCCAGATGAAAACTGGCAGCCCCAGGAGGAGAGAGTATTTGACTCAGCACAGTCCCTTAACCATCCTGTCTTCTACTTCCTCCTTGCCCGGCACAGGGGGAGAGTGGTGATCTGTCTGTATTGCCTTGGCAAACGAGCAGATGTTGAAAGCAAGCTGAGAACTGACGACCGGAAAAGCAAAATGGGGGAGGAGTCTGTATTCTAAAGGAAGATTTTAATTTGATCAAAGGGGAGGAAAATGAGAACAAAGGGATAAAAATGAGACAAAATGGTTTAAAGAGGGGGAAAGTTTCACTGTGCCAGAGCCCGGGAATAAGAAAATAGGGAAAGGTGATCATCCCTCATTAATGGAATCCCATGCCTTGCACACCCTTGGCGGGTGACATCCATGAGAATCTTGTTCAATTGGCCTGGTTTTGCAGCCAATCGGAAGTGAAGCGCTCAACGTGATCTATTTTAAATGTATTGCAGCTGAATTATTTAATTCGAAATTTAGCTGGTGCCACAGGCACTGGAGCGGGAGCAAGAAGAATGAACAAAATTATTTCATCGGAAAACGGTTTAATTTTTAATTATGAGAGGGAGCACTTTGGGGGAATGAGGTGATTGGTCCATGAAAGCTCTGTCTCCTGGATTCATGTGGAGTCATGACAAGCACTTCAGCGTATTTAATTATCCTGTCCTGGTGTCTGTCCACTGATTCTGGGAACTAACAGGGAGAAGAGGCACAAACAGCAGAATTATAATAATAACAATGATAATTGCAACTCATGTTTGTGTGGAGGAAACTTCCATTGATTTGCTTGTTATAGATACCATAAGGTAACCTTGAAGTCTTTTTGTCTTTTTGTATGAAAAGAGGAAAGGTTACAAAGCCCTGTGCAATAGTAGAAAGCACACTTGGGCTGGGAATGAAGAATACAGTATCCTCTCTTTATTATTGCCACGGTAACTATAATCATGCAACCTTGAACAGGTCACTTTACCTCCCTATGTGTCTGGGGACTTTTGTGATCCCTTTCAACGTTAAAATGTGCCTCTCCTATGTGACTCTAAACCAGAATCTGTTCTCTGTAGATGAGGCTCTTTGGGAATCCAATCCATTCTACTAAATATCATTCTTATAATGCATCATTTAATAACTCTTTACTAAGCAGTATGTGGTCCATATGACTTCTCAGAGTCAGGCAGACTTGGATTTGAATTCAAGTTATGATAGTTCCTAGCCTGGTACTCCTGAGCATGTTAGTTGATTTCTCTGAGCCAAAATCTTCCCAAAATAGGGAGAATGGTAGTGTAGCTGACTCTTGAACAATGCAGGGGTGTGGGGTGTCAACACTCCATGCAGTTGAAAATCCACATGTAACTTTCGAGTCCCCCAAATTCAACCACTAATAGTCTTCTGTGACCAGAAGCCTTACTAATAACATAAACAGTCAATGAATACCAATTTTGTATGTTCTATGAATTATATACTGTATTCTAATAATAAAATAGAGAAAAAAGTTATTAAGAAAATCATAAGGAAGAGAAAACATGTTTTTAGTACTGTACCGTATTTATTTTAAAAATTCATACAATCAACAAACTAAAAGACAACCTACTGAATGGGAGATGACATTTGCAAGTGACATATCCAATAAAGGTTCAGTATCTGAAAGGTATAAGGAACTTATACAACTCAACACCAAATCATCATCATCATCATCTAGTTAAAAAGCAGGCAGAAGACATGAATGGACATTTCTCCAAAGAAGACATACAGTTGGACAACAGACACGTGAAAAGATGGTTAACATTACCAGTCATTAGGGAAATGCAAATCAAAACCATAGTGAGATATCACCTCACACCTGTCAGAATGACAAAAATCAAAAACACAAGAAATAGCAAGTGTTGGTGAGGATGTGGAGTAAAAGGAGCCCTTGTGCACTGTTGGTAGGAATGCAAACTGGTGCAGCCACCGTGTAAAACAGTACAGAGGTTCCTTAAAAAGTTAAAGATAGATTACCATATGAACCAATATTTCCACTACTGGGTATTTATGTAAAGGCTACAACACATTGATATATGCACTGCTGTGTTTATTGCAGCCTTATCTACAATAGCCAAATTATGGAAGCAGCTCAAGTGTCCATCAATAGATGAATGATAAATAAATGGTACGCACACACAAACACACACACACATATGCACACACAATGGAATATTACTCAGCCATTAAACAGAATGAAATCTTGCTATTTGCAACAACATGGATGGATCTAGAGGACATAATACTAAGTGAAATAAATAAGAGAAAGGCAAATGCCTTATGATTTTACTTACATGTGGAATTTAAGAAATAAAACAAATAAGGGGCACCTGGGTGGCTCAGTCAGTTAAGGATCTGACTTTGGCTCAGGTCATGATCTCACAGTTCAATTCGTGAGTTCAGGCCTGCATTGGGCTCTGTGCTGACAGCTTAGAGCCTGGAGCCTGCTTCATTTCTGTATCTCCCTCTCTCTGCCCCTCCCCAACTCGCACTCTGTCTCTCTCACTTAAAAATAAACATGAAAAAACAAGTTTAAAAAAAAAAGAAAAAGAAATAAAACAAAGAAACAAAGATAAGAAAAGAGCCAAACAAACAGACTCTTAACAATAGACAACAAATTGATGGCTACCAGAGGGGAGATGGGTGGAAGGATGGGTGAAATAGGTGAGGGGGATTAAGAGTACACTAGTATACTTACCATGGGGCACCTGGGTGGCTCAGTCAGTTGAGCATCCAGCTCTTGATTTCAGCTCAAATCATGATTCCAGGGCCATGGGATCAAGCCCTGCATTGGGCTCCATGCTGACTGTAGAGTATGCTTAAGATTCTCTCTCTCTCTCTCTCTCTCTCTCTCTCTTTCTCTCTCTCTCTCTCTGCCCCTCCTGTTTGTGTGCACACACATGCATGCTTGCTCTCTCTAAAATATATATATATTATATATATATTATATATATATATAAAATATATATAATATATGTATATTATAAAAATATATATTAATATAAAAATGTTATAAGAAATATATATATATTCTTATTATAAAGAGCACTGAGTAATGTGTAGGAGTGATGAGTCACTATATTATACACCTTAAACTAATACAACATTGTATTTTAATTATTCTGGAATTAAACGTGTGTTTAAAATATTTATAAGTGGATTGTGCAATTCAAACTCCTGTTGTTTAAGGGTCAGTTGTACTTGCTTCAAGGTTTGTGGTAAAAATTAAATGATGTTGTCCTTGTAAAGTACTTAAAAGTGAAGTTCAGTAAATACTAGTTTTATTTGTCATTGGCATCATCATCCCCATCACCATCATCACCATCACCATTATCATCATCATCATCAGTAATATCATCACCATCAGCATCATCATCCCCATCACCATTATCATCATCGTCACCATCATCATCAGTAATATCATCACCATCATCACCATCATCATCACCATCACCATCATCATCATCATCATCATCGCCATCACCATCATCATCATCATCGCCATCACCATCATTGTCATCATCATCAGTAATATCACCATCATCATCATCACCATCCCCATCACCATCATCACCATCACCATTATCATCATCATCACCATGACCATCATCACCATCATCAGTACTATCATCACCATCATCATCATCACCATCCCCATCACCATCATCACCATCACCATTATCATCATCATCGCCATGACCATCATCACCATCATCAGTAATATTATCACCATCACCATTACCATCATCACCATCACCACCATCATCATCAGTAATATCATCACCATCATCACCATCACCATCACCATTATCATCATCATCGCCATGACCATCATCACCATCATCAGTAATATCATCACCGTCACCATCATCATCGCCATCACCATCATCACTATCCTCATCAGTGATATCATCACCACCATCATCATCACCATCACCATCACCATCACCACCATCATCACTATCACCATTATAACATGCTAGGTTCTCTCATAGACATTGGGAAAATGGAGCTGAATAAGATGTAGTTCCTATTACCAAAGGGACATTAATAGTCTAAGGAAAATAGACACAAACTGTAAATGTTGTCATTCAGGTTTGAACAAGGGACTCTAAGACTATAGAAGAAGAATGGGAAACTGTGGCCCATGGAGATCACATGACTTGCCCAAGAACATCCAATGCGTTATGCATAGTGCTGGAACAAGAAGCCCAGCATTCTGTCCTCATTGAAAATAAACACAACCTCCCCCCGCCAAAAAAACCTTTATAAGAAGATATTTCAAGAAACTAAATGAAATTAACGTCCTGAGTCTAACCTCTGCAAATTGTCCAATAGTCTCTTCTATTTTCCCACACCTCGGGGACTATCAAACAAAGATTTGTACTATTTTCTATTCACAACTCAGTTTTAAATCAGTAACAAATGGTGCAAAACATGGTACATTTATATACATATGTGTAATCTCGTGTGAATGTGTAAGTACAAATATTCAGAAATGTGTGTCTGTAAGCACATGTAGCTGTATATAGCGATGCATACTTGATCCCTATGCACAAACATTAGTCTGTTTGTGGATAGCCCATGTGCACATCCATATGTGACCATGCATATATTTATACACAGGCATGCATGTGTTCAAACATACATCCACACAGATACATATGCACAGAGGGTGTTTTGACAACACTGTGAACAGCTCCAGCAGCAAACACCGTGGAGATTCCTATAATTTAATTCAGCAATTGTCAGGAAACTTTGATTCTTGTTCGGGAGGAGCTGGGATCTCCAGCTGCACTGGAGCCTTAGCTCTCAATCATCTTAAGTCAATTAAAACAATGCTTTAAAGCATCAGGCTTCTGCCTTAACTGCACATCTAAAATATAAAGTTTGTACTTCGTCCCAAGTAAATCAGAGAATCCTAGATCAAGAATAGAACTTGACAATGGGTCTCAAGTGCTATAACAACTGCAGGAGCATGCTTGAGATGCCCATCACTCATTCTCAGTCCCAGAGACTCTAAGTCCAGACCCAGGGGTCTATGTTTTACAAGCCTCATCGGGGGCTTAGATGTGGTGGTTTGTGGAATATCTTTTGAGAAGGACTGCATTTGAGATGATCTAAGCCTCCTTATTTTGCAAATGTAGATAGCGATCCCAGATGGTGATGTGACTTTCCAAAGTTCTGCTGTTGTTAATGGCAAGATGGGATTTGCAACACAGACCTTGTGCCCATTTCTCAGCAGGTTTGTGTATGGTGTTACTATTTTACCTGTGCAAGTCCCTCATCTTCCAACAGGGTTTTAAGCTTCCCAGGGTAACCTCTTTCTCCTCATTCTCTCTTTCTATTTCTCCCTCTCTCATTTCTATCCCTATCTCTATCTCTATCTCATCTCTATCTCCAGTATTTGAATACACATGGTAAACCAAATGAAGAGAGCAAAACGTGGAGAAATGCATAAGAAAAATAGCTTGGTGGAAAAGGGGGTGGCCTGCATCTGGAAGAGAGTGAATAGTTACTGAGTTTCTATTTTGTGACAGGCAGTTTGTTAGAGCTTTCTATCAGCTAGAACTACGATTGCCTGCAAGTAACCGAAAGCCTAACCAGAGGGCTAAAACTAATAGAAATTTATTTTCGTTGGTCAAATATGGATCCAGAGTAAGGGCTTGACAGTATGGAGACTGGTAGCTGTATGTTAATAGTTCTGTTTGCCATTTCCTTGTCACCTCCTAGTCACAAGATGGTTGCTGCAGCTCCACCCATTGCATTTGAAATCAAGGCAAGAAGAAGGCTGGCTAGACATACCAGTTTCATTTTTCCTTTTTATTGAGGAACAAAAGTTTTCCTAGAAAATTTCATGAGGCTTTAGATTATGTATAACCGGGGAAATATTTAGCTGGAAGATTGTTCTGAGAAGTAAAATGGCTTATTTGTTGTTAGCAAAGACGAAGAAGGATCGGCTTTGGGATATTTTGCATCTTCACACTTATATCATGATGGAGAAGGGAAGGAATAATCCATGTGATATAAAGACAAAACAGTCGGCCCTTCTTTGCCAATGTTTTGTAGGTGATGATGGGAAAATTGTGTTTTCATGCAGCAGGCAGCATTCCAAATTTACTTTACATACCAAGAACTGAACAAATTTCCTTTACATACCAAGAACTAGGTGCTGTAAATATAAGATAGAAATAGACATGATTCAAGCAATGGTTACACTTAAGGACCAACCATGGGAGCAACATTGAAATTCAATATAACATGTGCTACAATGGAAACAAAGTGTTCTATTTTTGCATGCCATTTGCATGCCCCTCTAAGCCTTGATTTGCTCTCCCTATGTCTTAGGACAAAGAACTAAACCCCACAAAGTTCAATATGATCAAAACTGGGACCACCTTACCAGACTCATCCCTTCTCATTCTGGGCACACATCCATCACAAGCTTTCTGTAATTACTGTAATGGGCCAAGCTTCTTTGTACCTCAGGCCCCTTGCACATGCCATTCCCTCTGTTTAGAATTATGTTTTACCCACCTCAACACACTTCACCTATCAATCTCTATTCATTCAATCTCAGCCCTCATATGATATCTAGCCCCTTTGACTAGACCATATCCCACCCTTCTAACACTCATAGTGCCTGTCACATTTTGCTAGTATATGCTTGTGTGACAATTTGATTGATATATATTTCTTGCCCTATATTTTAGACTCTGTGAGGGAAGGGGCTATGTGTACTTGGATAACCATTTCACCTCCAGCACCTAGCACATAGTAGGTACTCAGTAAACATCTCTTAAATTGATGGACACATGAATGAGTAGAATGAAGCCTCAAGTTCTGTTTAGGCTCCATGAGGTCTATAGCATTTGAACTTGTCCTCCTCGATCCTTTATTGTACCACCTCTTAAATAGATAGGACACAGTGATGATCGCTCAGGGGTTTCCCAGCTTTATTTTTTACTGAGACCTACTCCTGAGCTCTGACTCCAACGCTGCCTTTCTATGTGACCCTGGGCAACACGCTTAACCACTCTCAGTCTCAGTCCCCTTCTCTGTGAAACCAGTAGAGATGATCTCTAAGGTTCCTTCCACACCTGAAACATCAGTGAGTTTTTGAAACTCCAGAAGGAACATGAAAACCACAGGATGAGAGCCGGAGGGATTCTGCTGAGTTGTGGGTTTTGCAGGTGTATCTCAGCAGGTTCCCGGGAGCCATTCTTGAAAGGACTCAGCGTGTTACCTGGACTAATTTATAAAGGAAATGAAAAGGAAATGGACTCGTTATAATGAACACCATTAATTCACCACTCCAGACTTCACTGTTTGAACAGCGAGTATCAAGCCATTCAATTGTCATCTGTCGATTGAATTCTGCTATTTTGCCTGTTGGAAATGACCGGCCAACACAACAGCGTGCAGACAACGACATGACTACTAATTAGCATATATATTGTTTGTCCTGGTATAAATTTATGGCAAACAGAAATATTTTACACTCCAGTAAAGTTAATAAATGAAGCTTTGGGCTATAAAAATTTCATGTTCCTTTGTGCAAAGGTCAATTATAAATAGTTAAGCACATATTCATTCAAAAGTGTGAGGCCTCGCAGCCAGGAGAATGAAATATATTCTGGTCAATTTACACTCTGGCTGGACTTGCCTCTCATTTTATAGCTTTGATGACGTCCCTCTTTGCTGGTCCACACTGGCTGGTTCCTAAAGAACTCCCCTGGCTAGAGAGACTGAATGAAATGAGTATGTACATGTTCCCAGGTCTGGTTTGACACCCACAGTGTATTCAACAAATGTTGGTTTAAACTGAAGGGGACAGCCCATGTGAGAGAAGGAGGAAGGGATCCAGAGCAACTCCTAAAACGCTTTGCTCATGGCAAGAACACTGGATAGATAGGGGTTCTGGTCCCAGTTCTGCTACGAATCCACTAAGACACCTTGGCAAAGTGACTTTCTCCTCTCCAGGTCTTTTTTTTTTTTTTCCTCTCCAAATGAAAAGAATGGATTGTATCAGTATTCCAGTAATCTATGGCTCCATAAAAATTACCCAAAGGTAGGTTGGTTTGTTGTTTTTAAAACATTGATCATTTTCGTACATCTCGTGCTTTTGTGGTGAGGAAATTAGACTGGGCTCCATAGCAGATGCTTCTCTTCTGTCTCAGTGGAGACCGTAGTATTTCCCTGGCAGACGGGCTGGTGTGGAGAGTGCAAGACACCTACTTTCATTTGTCTGGTGCCTTGGGACCATGGCTAGAAGGCTGTGCTCCGCTGAGACTGCTGACTGGAGCACCTATGGGTGCACACCCTTCCAGCACGGCATTAGCGGGATCATCAGACTTGGCATATGGCACCTCAGGGCTCTAAGAGAGTTTTCCAAGGGGCAGGAGGTGGATGCTGACAGTTTCTTACAATCCGCACCCAGAAAACTGGCATGGCACCATTTCTGCCACATTCTACTGCAGAAAGCGATCGTAGGGACTACCCACATTCAAGTAGAGACAACATAGACCCTGCTTCTTGATGAGAGCAAGATCAAAGATCTTTCAGCCACCTTTAAGCTGCCACCATCTATGCTTTTGATTTTGCTCCATATTGAGAAGTGTTACATGGAAAAGGATTTGGTGGATAAGTAAACTGAGGAAGTTGAACCATTGTTTTTAAACAACCAGACACCTCAGAGTCTTTTACTTATCCTTCACTCTCTCAACACTTACTGTTCACTTGTGAGGCTACAAAAAATGTAGCAGTGAACAAAATGGAACTTACCTTCTAGGGAGGAGGGGGAGTTAGGCAATAATAAACGCATAATGTCTGGTCCTGGTAGGTATGTATTAGGAAAGCAAGCTGCAGTGACAAAATTTACATTTTCAGACGGGGCAATTAGATGGGTTGAGAAAAGCATATGTCAGGAGTAGCTGAATAGTTAGAATGGAA
Source organism: Leopardus geoffroyi (assembly GCF_018350155.1). Classification (NCBI taxonomy): domain Eukaryota; kingdom Metazoa; phylum Chordata; class Mammalia; order Carnivora; family Felidae; genus Leopardus; species Leopardus geoffroyi. The sequence continues at coordinate 78,671,817 of NC_059342.1, forward strand.
GCCATACAGAGAATCTGCACCGTACCAACAGCAGGGTCCGAGGCCCTCGGGGTGGGTGGGTTATTGGTTGAAATGGCTGGGATGGCCATTTGAAAGAGAACCTAAGAGCATAGCGTTGACTCAGAGAAGTAGGCAGGGCCTTGGGGAGCCAGGAAAGACTTAGGAATTTATGGAAAGGGTAATGGAAAACAACTGGAGGTTCCTGGGTAGAGGTAGGATACAGTTTGACTTTCAAAAGAGCTCTCTGCCTGCTCTATAGAGAATAAACAATGAGGAGTAAACACGTAGAGGACTGGCTAAGAAGTCATTGCAGTATTCGAAGTGAGAGATGATAACGTTGGCACGACCAGTGATGGAAATGAGACTAGGAAGTAGGCGCACTCTCTCCTCAGATGAGTGTATTTTATTTATTTTTTTTTTTAATTTTTTTTTTCAACGTTTATTCATTTTTGGGACAGAGAGAGACAGAGCATGAACGGGGGAGGGGCAGAGAGAGAGGGAGACACAGAATCGGAAACAGGCTCCAGGCTCTGAGCCATCAGCCCAGAGCCCGACGCGGGGCTCGAACTCACGGACCGCGAGATCGTGACCTGGCTGAAGTCGGACGCCTAACCGACTGCGCCACCCAGGCGCCCCAGATGAGTATATTTTAAAGATGGCTCCCAGGCCCTTGGGAAAGACATTTCTGGGTTATAAAACTTGCAACAGTCTGGGAGAAGATTTACATCTCAAAGGGACAGAGAAAGAATTTAAGACTGGAAGTTTTCTGAAGCAAACGCTCTACGAAAAGGCAGGTCGTGTTCAGGAAGAAACCTGTCGAAGGCTTAGTTAGACTAGGGGCAGTGTTAAGACTGCCTGCTCACTCTGTCATCTGCTGCTTCCAGGTTCGGAAACTTTGGCACTTGACATGGAATCTCAGCAGCCTGGGGATGTTCTACTACAGACTGCAAGACCCTGCACAATTACACTAAATTATCTTTGTCTCCACTTGTTAATTCTTCTACCCCAAAGCCTTTGCATGCTGCTTCTTTTTTTTTTTTTTTTTTTTTTTGTTTCCGGAAAGGATCTTCTACCAGATCTTGGGGTGTCTGACCTCCTTATTTCCTGCCAGTCTTCAGTCTTAGTGAGGCCTACCCTGATCACTGTATTTAAAGCAGCAACTGTCCCTCTGCTGTCCTCTCTCCCCTTTATCCCTTATGTACTATTTCACTTATTTATTACATTTCTTGTTTATGATCTGTCTCCTTCTGCTGGAATGGCAGCTTTATGGGCCCTATAATGCAGCCCGTCATAGAATTACTTATGATAAGAAGAAATTTAAAATTAAAAACACTGTAAGGACAACATTAGAGGAAGCGTCAAGGAAGCTGATGCCTCTACTCAGAGGAATAGTATGCAGTCACTTAAATTATGTTTATAGAGAGAATCTATCAGGAAAGCATGCATATAGAGAGGATAGTTTAAAAGGTTCACATAAGTGCTATCTTATAAACACCAAAATTAAAAAAAATAACTATGAATAGAAAAAAACACTGGGAGGAAATGTGTCATGGCATTCATAGAGATTATCTTTAGGTGATATTATATCTATACTTATATATGTATATTTATATCTAGATAAAAAGATGCCTATCTGTATTTATGTAGATATATAATGTTTTATTCTTTTCTTAACTTTAATGTTTTTTTCATTTTTAATATGTTTTTAATTTATTTTTGGGAGGGAGACAGAGCATGAGTGGGGGAGGGGCCGAGAGAGGGAGACACAGAATCTGAAGCAGGCTCCAGGCTCTGAGCTGTCAGCACGGAGCCCGACGTGGGGCTCAAACTGGTGAACCACGAGATTGTGACCTGAGCTGAAGTCAGACACTTAACTGACTGAGCCACCCAAGCGCCCCTAATGATTTGCAACTTTTAAATAATGAGCAGGTTTGTTTTTAGTATGGAAACGTAAAATATTTAAAAAATTAAAGAGTCTATAAGACTCTTAAGATTATAAACTTCTGGTCCCAAATTTGGGACACATCCATGTCATCCAAACTGCCTTGGTGCTTATAATGAGCCATGTCTTAAAATTTTTTAAGTGATTTATTTATTTTGAGAGACAGAGCCCAAGCAGGGGAGGAGCAGAGAGAGGGAGAGAGAGAGAGAGAGAGAGAGAGTGAGAGAGAGAGAGAGAGAGAGAATCCCAAGCAGGCTCCGTGCTATCAGCATGGAGCCCGATACGGGGCTCGAACTCAAGGACTGTGAGCTCATGACCTGAGCCGAAACCAAGGTCGAATGGCTAACCTACCGAGCCACCAGGTGCCCCTAATGGGCCACGTCTTGATGTGTATGAGGTATTGAGAACAGAGAAAGCTGAAGCCTATCTTTTGAAAAACTCCCATGGAGCAGTTTGGGGACAGAAGCATGCCCACAGGGTGCTTGGGGGACCCTGCATACCACAGAGAGGAGCTGGGTACGCAATGCAGCAGGTATTATCAATATTAGCCCAGTAACTAGGCAACTAAAAGATTTCTAAAGAAAGCACAGCATCACGCGATATGCAGGGATGTGTTTTAAGGAGACACGGTGGGGATTAACAGCCCTGTGATTCATGGAAACAGCAATTTGTCACCGGCGCTATCTGCAGCCGGTAGGGGACAAAGGTAAAGACGATGCAGAACTGTGCCAAGGAGCTGAGTGATAAGCACAGACGGGCAAAGCACCAGCATGACTTTGCTTTAATTATTCTGAGCCTTCCTCTGAGCAAAGTCTGGGGGCATTGTTGTCCCACTTTGCTTTGTTTTCCTGTTTGTTTTTAAACACTGAAGTCAGTTTTTCTAGGCTGTCTCCTTGGACCAAAGGGAAGACTCTTGTTTTATTGCATACCTACTAGGTCCAGCCGTTAGCTACAGTGGTATCTTTTAAACCTCTCCGTTACCAGCAGCATGGGCATTACTGTTATTCTTATTTCAGACATAAGTAAATTAAGATTTACCAGAGGTGATGGTGCAGTTTTGTCACAAGATTATACATTAGTAGCTGTAGGCTCTTTGTTTACAATTCCTGTCTACCCAGACTTCCTTAATGTCCGCATCTACATTGCCAATTAAGTTATACTTGTGTATCGAGTGTTTCCTCTGGAGCTGGGTTCAGAGAGACCTCCAAACCTGTTGCTCAGAGTTGGAGAATTACAGACGATTGCAAAAGGAACCACAGCGTTTGGTGTTGGGTCTGTCAGTTGTCCAGGCTGCACACTGATGTGACAAGTTCACAGGCTTCTCCGCGCTCGATTTTCTAGCAAAATGGAAAATGCAATTACAGTATTCCATAAAACATCGTTGTTGGTTCAAATATAATTAAGCATCTTATTAAATCACTATTTTACCGAGTGGGATGCAGAGACTCTCCAGGGCTTCCTTAGAGAAAAACAGAGGCTGCTCTGAAAGGGTGGGGAGGGGGGCGGGGCAGTGCATCTCCAGGGAGTTATAGTTAATAACCAGAGTTCTTAGGACAAAGTGCTGCAAGGCGACTCCCTTATAGGGCAGACTCTCTTATTAAGAGTTTAATGGTAAAGTTGACTGAAGCTGACTCTTTCCATTACAATAGCTTTGGAATTTATTTCCTGGGGATCCACTTTCACTGCTTGACATTAAGGAAGTTGGCTGCAGGGAGAAGATCCAGGAGGTGAAACACCACTTGGGGAGATACTTACCTTGTCAAGGAGAATAAAAGAAACCTCCATTAGAAAGAACCATAAGGACTGAGCATTTACTGTGCACCTACTATGCTCCAGGCACTGGGTAAGGATATTGTCCATTTTATTTAGAGAGAAAGAAGGTGAGCTATTAATGTCCACGAACAGACTCACATGTCACTGAGCTTCTTTTCTGTGCCAGGCACTGTGCAAAGGTACTGATCAGGCAGTTTCTCACTGATGGCCACGACAGCCTGAAGAGGCATTTAGCAGGTGAGGAACCAGATCACAAAGAGATTAACAAATTGCCTGTGCCACGTGGCCAGTAAATAGGAGATATGCTATTGATTTCCAGAATCTTCATCTTTGGCCACTGTTTTTAATTGGCAGCTAAGAAAACTAAAGCTCAGACACTAAAGAACTTATTCCACACTAGAAAACACCTCATGCAACATTACAAGTTTAAGGGAAGACGAACCTCATTTCAAAACCTAGTGCTGTTCTAGGATTGTAGGCAATTTCCTTTGCCTTTCTGAGGCTCTCACCAACGTTACTGACACAACAGTAGTCGTTAGAGTCATGCAAAGGACTTGCTGAAAAGTCCAGATGGCTTGGTTCTACCCCCAGGGTTGTTGATTCAGTGTGTCTGGGTGGGCCAGAGCAGTTGCATTTCTAGCAAGTTCCCGTATGACACCGATACTGCAGACTGGGGACTCCACCTGGACAAACCCCACTCTGCCTTCTCAGAATTCAAACTCTGGTTGTCCCTGGACTTAAAGATAGACTTGGCTGTAGTATCTGGGACATTGATGTTGGAGACTTGGTCTGATCCTTCCTTCTTCCTTGCCTGGTTGTGTGGTCTTAGGCAAACTTACTGGTTCTTCTGAGCCTCATACTGCTTCCTTTGTCACCACCCTGCTGATGAGGATTATAGGGAGTGTTGTATTGGAAAGTATCTAGCCTATGATCTAGCTAAAATATTCAATAGATACCGATTGTCAACATTAGAAAATTATCAAGATTATTTCCATGGTGCATGGCTTCAGACTTTCTTTACTTTTTTATTCACTAAATATACCAAGCGCTGCAACATTTCTTGCAATATTTTCATTTCTTCAGTCTCTGTATTCCTAATTACCAAAATATGCTGTAGGTCCACTGTAAACCATACAGAGCAAACCCTGCACCTACACCTCCCATCATTATTGCTGGAGAAATATTACATATGTAGTTTTAGTTCAGAAGTCATAATTCACAGAATCCCCTAGAAGACAAGGTTCTAAGTGTTTTTGAATCTTAAGTTTCTGTAACCATCAAGGACCAGGAATCACCAGGGAGGAAGCCCAGAGATAAAAGTCAAGTTGGAAGACAGGTAAGTCCTTAATGCCAGAGGGACTGTGTCTCAAATTGAGAAGCTTCTCACCCTCTTCCATTAAGAAGGCATTGCTAGTGAATCTACATTAATAACTGTTGGCCAAACCAGTTAGAAACTCTATCGGATTAAAAAATATCCTTTAGTAGTTAAGATAAAACCTTACCTCTCCCAGCCCGCTCAACCCCAAGCAGAAGCCACTAAATACTACCTTCTTTCTGTCTCATCTTTTGTTCAAGTTGAAAATCAGTCCATCTGGTTCACCCTGAATCCTGAGCTGCATATTTTTAGCAGCATAAGAACCTATGTTGCCAGCATTGCTGGGAAAAAGGCAGAGCCCACGGTGTTCTCTAGCCAGGAGGAGGGCAGGAGGCTCAGAGGAGTTGAGCGCCTGAAGCTTGGATGGTTCACCAGCCTTGATTCTTAACTAAGGAGCATGCTGGCTGGTGCCATGACCGAAGGACCGTGGGCCAGGAGTTAGAATTTCCAAACAGGAACTCTGATCTCAGGCCACCAATTCTTTAATGATCAAGATCAGTGTGGGAAGAAGGTTCAGAGTAATAAAGAGGGCTCTCATGTACTATTATTGTAATTAATACCAAGCAGTATCTATTAAGGAATGGACATGTCATGTAGTAGGAATTATAATAGTTAACACTCATATATGCTTGCTGTGTGCCGCTCACTGTTCTAAGTGTTCTACCTTTGTTGGCTCATTTTATTATCATAACATTTCATAGATGAGAAAAACAAAAAACAAGGAACTGAAAGGTTGATGAACTACCAGGTGCTGTGTCATTAATTATCCTGCGATTTCGAGGGAAGGGTATTCTTGAAACCCTAATTTAGCAGATGAAAAAAAATGAAGGTGACTTCCCTGAGATCACACAGCTTGCTTGAGACAGAGCTGATAGATTCTGAGCCCACAGAGTAGAAATCTTTGCTAGATTAGTCTGAAGGTTTCCCAGAGGGGATGAGGCTTGATAGAGCTTTGAAAGATGGAACAAACCATATTGAAGAGTGTATCTTGTTAAGATTCAGGAAGCCCAAGTTTGGAGGAAGGTTTTCAGGATGGCCCACAGTCCCTGTGCTGGTTAGATGTCCAGGGTTATCAGAAAGGCCAGGTGTTAAAATGGATACAAACTCTGTCTGGAATACCCTTCCTCTGACAGATCCACATAACAAACTCCTGTCATCTCCCGAGCCCTCCCATCAAGGGTCATCACTCTCAGAGGCCATATCTTGCTCTCCTTCAGTCTTTGGGGAAGATTTTTTCTCTTTTTCATTTGCCCCCATGCTTTCTTTACTTACTGCCCTGCAGATCCTTAGCAGGAAGCCCTATGTTCTTCACTAAAGTGAGGAGAGCAGAGTCTTGCCTCATTGGTGTCCTCAACCCTGTCGCTAGCAGGGACAGTCACACAGCCAACACTCGGTAAGTGTTTAATTAATTGTATGAGTGGACTTTTCTCACCCAGGCAACATTTGCCTCTCCTAATGCAAAAGATGGCTAGACCATTAATTGCACAAACATTTATTGGGGTGCTCTGAGCAGGACACTGTGGCAAATGCGGGGGATACACGTGTGCACATGACAGAATAGATATAATTTAACAGAGGACACAGCCAATGAACAACTTATGTTTTTTATCCATTTGCATCCCCCCAAAATTCATATGTTAAAATAGGAACCCTCAAGGTGATGGTAGTAGGAGGTGGGGGCCTTTGGGAGGTGATTAAGACAGGAAGACAGAGCCCTCATGAGTGAGACCCATGCTCTTATAAAATAGGACTGACAGAGTTCCCTTGTCTTTCTGCCATGTGAAGTGATATTAGAAATAACAGCCATCGGGGCGCCTGGGTGGCGCAGTCGGTTAAGCGTCCGACTTCAGCCAGGTCACGATCTCGCGGTCCGTGAGTTCGAGCCCCGCGTCAGGCTCTGGGCTGATGGCTCAGAGCCTGGAGCCTGTTTCCGATTCTGTGTCTCCCTCTCTCTCTGCCCCTCCCCCATTCATGCTCTGTCTCTCTCTGTCCCAAAAATAAATAAACATTGAAAAAAATTAAAAAAAAAAAAAAAAAAAAGAAATAACAGCCATCTAGGGAGCGGGTTGTCACCAGACACCAAATCTGTGAATGCCATAACCTTGGATTTTCCAGCCTCCAGCATTGTGATGAATAAATAAATTAATTTATAAACCACCCAGTGTTTTAGTTACAGCAGTCCAAATAGACTAAGACATCCATATATCCACTGAATCATTCATCAAAAATCATAAGCATTTATTCTATGGCATGGACCATGCAAGGTACTGAAGGTAATCTTCAACGAGATCTAATCCCTGCCCTTAAAATGCTTACACCCTAGCCAAATCCCCAATTATAATCAATGAACATAGCCCTGGGATTTTAGCTACAAATATAGAACTAGCAATTGAAGCAATCTTGCCTGTTATGGCTGCAGCCTGGCTTGCAGAATTTCCTCACAGCTCCCTCTTTCCTCCTGGGAAAAGAGGACCGTGGTTCCCAGGACACCACGCAGCAGTGACATTTCCTCTGGCTATTAATCGGCACCTTGCCGATGAATCTGCAGCAGCACCATGGGGACAGGGGTATGGAGGAGGCCTCAGATGCTATTTACTGTCTCTCCAGAGAAAGTCTCTGACCTCAATTTCATTTCTTGTTTTTATTGACCCATTTCATGCTAGTGGAGTGAATTTCAAAGCCCTTTAGGGACAAATCAGCTTCTCTTGTCCTTGTTAAGTGGGCATACTCCATGCGGTCATGGCTGGACACAGCCTTATCATTGGAAAGATAAGTTCTGCAGTGCTTGATTTGGCTGCAGTTACCCAGAGTGTGTCTAAGTCCTCAGAAATCAGGCTCTAGTGGCTGCATTTCATGAGCAGATCCTAGGATGGGTTCCACATTCTGAGCCTTGTTTGAAACAGAAGGAGGGCAGACAGAATGATTCTTTCCCTAGATTCAAGTATACTCATGTTTCCCCAGGGAGACACCCCCACTGAAGGAAGACTGTAGAAAGGAATTGCACAGGACCAAAAGACAGAACGAAAAGTAGAAAGAAAGAGGTAGTAACAGAGGAGGAGATAGAAGACCTGGGGCGTTGTGATTAAGCAGAGAAGATTCCCAGGAGGAAGAGGCGGGACATTAAAATGAGCAAATTGGATGGATGCATCAGTTAAGGTGGACTGTTTCACTGTAGTAACAATCAACTCTGAAATCTCAGTGGCTTAAATCAACAAGAACTTATTTCCCATTTAAGCCACATGTCTATTGTGTGTCAGAAGTATGTTGTGGCCATTGCTGTCTTTCAAGAATCCAGGTGACAGAACAGGCAGCCTCACAACCACGGCTGGTCATTGTGTCAAGGGGAAACTGAGTTCAGAAGGGTCTCACACTAGCAGTTAAATGCTCTAATAGCGACACACATAACTTTTGTCCATCCTACATTGGATGACCTAGTCACATGGCCCCACTCTCCCAAAAGGGTCCAGAACCATGTGCTCAGAAGTCAGAGAGCACTAACATCTACCCCAGGGGAGCCAGGAATTGAAGGAAAGCCCTCGAAGGCGTTTATGCCAGTATATTGTTTCAGAAGTGGACAGGTCTCCAAACACTCTCTGATTAAGATTCCAGTCCTGGTAGGAACGTGACCCACGCTTCCTTCCAGTTGAAGAGGAAACCGGCAACAAAGCCTAGGAAGGAGCAATAAGTTCAAAGAGATAATGTTTAATGAGCTACCATTCTACTCTTTCATTTCTGTTTTTCTGTGCAAGTTTGAATGCCAGCTACAGCTTTTGCTAATTCTGTGACTTGAAGACTTTCTCACTCTATGCCATAGATTCTTTATAAAAATAGGGATAACCAAATTACCAAATCCCCAACCATTTGTGCATATTAAATAAGTTAATACAGGGCTTAAGACAGGTCCTGACACATAGTAATAAGTATCCCATGGTGTTAACCATTCTTCTTAACAACTCAATGCAGTGGGCTATGTGTTATGTTCAATGGGTTGGGAATCGAAACCTGGGGAGATTTAGAATAGTCAAGATCACGTACATTGTCAGTGGTGAAGCCAAGGTTCATATTCAGGCACTTTGATTCTGGAGGATGAAGTTGATATTCCACATCAAAATTATCATCCCCTCAATTGATCCCCTCAATAGCCCTGTGGGCTAGAGTCAACAATATTTTTCCTATCACCAACCCTCTTTCTACTATTATGGTCGTCACTACAACTTCCAGACATCATTCATAGAGTGCCCATACCTGCCTTCCATAAATCATGTCTAAGCCTTGCAACACTTCCCTGAAGATCGGGATGGATATCCGTCTTTATACAGCAGTAAACTGAGCCTCAAAGAAGTTAAATAGTGTATCAGTCATCTAGGGCTGTCATAGCAAAGTTCCATACACTGGGTGCTTTAAATAATAGAAATCTGTTTTCTTAGTCTTTCTTCCTGGAAGCTGGAAGTTGGAGACGGGTTGGCAGGGTTAGTTTTTATCTATCTATCTATCTATCTATCTATCTTTCTATCTATCTACCTATAGAAAGAGAGAGAGAGCCGGTGAGGGGCAGAGAGAGAGGAAGAGAAAGAACCCTAGGAAGGATCCATGGCATCATTGCTGAGCTTGACCTGGGGGCTCGATCCCACGAACCATGAGATTAGGACCTGAGCCAAAATCAAGAGTCGGATGCTCAACCATGTGAGCCACCCAGGCACCCCTGGGTTGGTTTCTTCTACGGCTCTGTTCTTGAGTTGCACACGGCCGTCCTCTCCCTGCGGCTTCCCATCATCATCCCTCTATGTGCGTCTGTGTCCTAGTCTCCTCCGTAATGACACCAGTCATATTGAATTAAGGCCTACCCGTATGAATTCATTTTACCTTAATCACCCCTTTAAAGGCCACATCTCCACATACAGTCACATTCTGAGGTATGAGGGGCGGGAGTTCAACATATGAATTTTGAGGGAACACAATTCAGCCTATAACAAGTGGCCTGCGTCCAGATGGAACATGGATTTCAACGTAAGATGTTCTGATCCCAAAACTGCATCATGCTTCCACCTTCAAGCCATTAGTACAGCCCTACCTCATGCTCAGCATGGTCCCTGGTGTTTTCCCTTCCTTTTAAACATACAGTCCTCAGGGCGCCTGGGTGGCGCAGTCGGTTAAGCGTCCAACTTCAGCCAGGTCACGATCTCGCGGTCCGTGAGTTCGAGCCCCGCGTCGGGCTCTGGGCTGATGGCTCAGAGCCTGGAGCCTGTTTCCGATTCTGTGTCTCCCTCTCTCTCTGCCCCTCCCCCGTTCATGCTCTGTCTCTCTCTGTCCCAAAAATAAATAAACGTTGAAAAAAAAAATTAAAAAAAAAAAAAAAAAACAGTCCTCAGAGGAAGTGTTGGTTCTTTTGGATAGATGAGAAAATTGGGGTTCAAGGTAGAGGGGAATTTCTCCCAGTCTGGTCACCCTCGATCACCTTGAGATGTGTTCAGATCTTCTCTGACTCCTGACGAAGAGAAACTTTCTCTCGTAGCTTACTCCTTTGGAGGGGAGGCAGTCTTTTTAAAATGATGCCACATCCATTCTGTCACCAGTAGTTAGCATTTTTAAAGTACTACTATGTGCGGTCACGAAGACAGGCACTTACCACACGGAAACCTTAGACACAATGCCAGTTTTCTAGGAAATTGCAACCGAGATGAAAGGACAAGTAGTAGGCAGTAAAACATAAATACCGCTCGATATGCAGTGAGAGGCTCTGTCAGTAAATCCTGTGAAAATCCAGGGGAAGATAGAAGTACTATAGCCTGCGTACTCAGGGAACGCTTTTTGCCAGTGTTTAAGGAATGCATTTGGAGGTTGGAGGGGTTCAAATGCCGGCAGCAACAAAGATGGAGGTTTGTGAGTCGTGTCCGTGGCATGATTTCTGGTCATACTCTGGCTTACGTATGAATGGTTCACCATTGTCTTCAAGGTGAAATCTCCGCGTACATGTTGCATCCGCCCTAGCTTATGCTTCAGCTTTATTGTCCGCCATCTCTGCACTGTGCAACCTTGGAGTAAGAGCCTCGCGTGCCTTTCCTTTCCTGCCTCTGGTCCTTCACCTGTGGACGGACACTGGGGCGTCGAGGTAGGGGCCCGGTTCTCCATCAGGCAGGTCTGAATTCTGGCCCTGCCCCTTACCAACCAGTGGGACATTCGACAGGTTATTTAACTTCTCACTTTCCTCCCCCATAAAGTAAGAAGAGTAATAACCTCCTGCAGGGCAGGTGTGAAGATTTAATGGAATGAAGTCTATAAAGCACCCTAGTTACTGCCTACTCTATCATGCATACTCGGGAATGGTAGTTATCATCATAATAATGATGTTTTTCTTGGGCCAGCAACTCATGACTACTGCTTCTTAGCCTAAACAATTCCCACAGCACTTTTTCATATTTATACCTTAGCGTTGTATTACCGCATCATCTTACTTACAGAGAGAGGCAGAGCAATGTTTAGGGGCTCGGTCCTGGCATCTGCCTGCTTACCATTTATTAACTGTGCGACTTTGGGCTGGTTACTTGGCCTCTCTGTGTCTCAGCTTTCTTATGTAAAGTGGAGATGAAGGCATTGTCTCTTCCACAGAGACAGTTTGAAGATTGGATGAGTTTGCATCACAGGGCCCAGAATTTAGTACATACTCAATAAACGGTAGGTATTGTGACCTCCACTGCAGAAAGGAGGAAAGAAACTAAGAATTTGACCAAAGTTGGATGACAAGCGGGACAAGAACTTTTAGCATCAGAATTTTGAGTCAGATGGCTCCACAGTCTGTGCTCTTAATCACCAGGCGTTTGGCTTCCCCCATGAATAAGAAACACGTCCACCTCCAAGTCCTTCCTCACTGTCATTATCAGATCCACATACTTGACAACTCCTCAGGCCGTGCGACAATCAGACTGGAGATACAGGACAAGCTGCCTCCCACAGTCATTCACTTTAGAGAGAACTCTGCATCGATACCACCCCACTCCCTTTATCCGCCCTCAGCTCGTCCAACTTTTGCACACGAAAACGGAAGGCTCCGAGGTAAAGCAACATGTGCAGGGTCCCATAGAAGACAAATGATCGAGGCCGAAATACAGATCACATCTAGGTGATTGTGTATTTTGGGGCTCCTGCTAATTGTCCTGGCCAGTGTTAGGCACTGGTGTTGGAGACTGGGACGTGTGTGTTTCATCGTGTTAGGAACTGGACCATGATTCCATGGCACATAGTGGGCACTCAGTGAACATTTATCGAATGAATGAATTCATACAGCTATCTACTCATCTCTCTCTCCCTCCCTCTCTCCATTTCTCTATCTACCTACCTAACAAAGCCCCTGCCTCATCGAATGGGGGAGAAAGAAATAAAAGCCACTACTTCCTATATGTTGCATCAGGAGCTGTGATAAGAGTGGGTGCTAAAGGCACCAAGAAAAGCTGTCATGACTAGCAAAATGGTACATTCTGCTCCGCCCAAGGTACCTTCCTGCCCACACCAGCACACCAGAAAAAAGTCACGATTACAGTGAGAGCTTATATAATGCCATAGTTTTGCTTTCAGCAAGCAGCAACAATCGTGAAAAGAACTTTAAATACAAATGAAACAAAGAATGGAAGAAATCAAGTTGCCTTCTCCAATATGGAAAAGTAGTACTTTTAATTCTTTTTTTTTTTTTTTTTTTGCTCTTTTAGGAAAACAGTGTGGTTCCGCATGAAGACCAGAATCTGTAGTACAAAATAAACACTGTTCTTTTTTTTCAAGTTTATTTATTTATTTTTGAGAGAGAGAGGGCAAGCAGGGGAGTGGGCAGAGAGGGAGGGAGAGAGAGAGAGAGAGAGAGAGAGAGAGAGAGAATCCTAAGCAGGCTCTGCACTGTTGGCACAGAGCCTGATGTCAGGCTCCATCCCACAAATTGTGAGATCATGACCTGAGCCAAAATCAGAAGTCAGACACTTAACCACTGAGCCACCCAGGTGCCCCTAAACACTGCTGTTTCTTAATGAGCTGAATCTTAGAGTCCGTAATATTTTTCTCTTGGCCAAAAGGTCTTACTAGGTACCTAAACAAGCTTGACCTCTTTTCTATTTTCTTTGTTAATTTTGGGTTTCTCAACTCTTCTTGTTGCTTACTCTCTTATTTACCAATAGCTTTTCTATCGCTTGTTTTGATCTGGTTTGGTTAACTTTTAAGTTATATCAATGTTTTTAATGAATCGTGCGAGTGTGTGTACTCCATAGATGTCTGGTAAGTAGAAAGCCTCTAGGTACAACAAGGAAAACATTACTTCATCTGTACGTCATGTGTTCAAAATAACATACTGGGGCTTCCTCAATGTTTTCCTCACTTTCATTTCTGCACCTTCAGAGTCACCAAGGCTTGTTACTTCTACACCCTAAATTTCTCTCACACTCAACCCTCTCTGGCCAGCCTTAATAACTGCCTTTTTGCAAGCTGTCACCAGTGCATGGACCATCACAAAGGCATCTGAAATATCCGATCTCCATTTGCTCTTAAGCAATGCCGTTCATCCCCAAAAATGTTGCCAGAGGGATGCTTCTGAAACCCAGATCTGATCGTGCTCTCTGCTAATTCAGTGGTTTTCCATCTGTTGGAAGATTCAGTCTCCTTGCATGACACGATGGACTGACCTAGCTTGACCTGGCTTTTGCTTATGTCTCCAACTTTGCCTCTAACCCAGACCAACGAAAAAGTAGAGATATAGTAACTTGACTTTCAATGTTTGTCCATTCTCTGCAAAACGGCTTAAATCCCCTTGTCCTTTTTCCATACTGTCTCTCTTGCCTGCTTGAAGAATCTCCACAATTTTTGAATACCTATTGTCTGTTTTTTTTTAACTGCGAAACTCAAACATCAACTTCATCCCTACAAAGAGCATTTGTAACCCCCTTCATTTTAATACTAGAATAAGTATTTTATGGGTGCTGTTATCTTTACACAGATTGCATTGAAATATTATTGCTCTCCTTTTTATTGTAAAGTAATATACACACCTTCTAAAAATCTTAAGAAAATATAGATACAGAATGGAATAATTAAAATCATGCATAATTTGATCACTCTGATGCAACTCTTGTTAACATTTTGGTGGACTCTACCTCTAGTCTTCTCTCCAAACATATGTAATTGTTTATTTTTTTGCAAAAATATGGTCATACTATCCATATTGTTTTATCACCAGCTTTTTGAAATCGAAGGGGATGTTGTAAAAATCACCTTGTCTTTAAAGTTATTTCCTAACATCACTGTCAATGCTGAAAAGTATTTCCTTGGATGAATAAAATAATTTTCTATTACTGGAACTACAGTTATGTCTAAAAGTTTTTATTACAAACAAGGCAATTTCTCTCTTTATAGCCAAATCTTTGAGTGTGATCATGATTATTTCTGTTTGATAAATTCAGCAGGAGTAATTTCTCGATCAACGAGGATATACAAGTTTAAGCCTTTTGATACACATTTTTAAATTGTCTTTCAAAAACATGCTATTAACTGGTACTCCCAAAAGCAATATATGTCCATTTCCTCACAAAGGTAATATAAATATATGATATTTAATAGCAATTGAATAAGCAAAAAGTATGACTTGTCTTAATATAATCCCTCTGTGAGGTATAATATACTTTCTTTGCATACTCAACTCATATATATATATGTTTCTTTTGTGATTTTCTTAATTGGGTCCTCTGATTCACTTTCAGCTGCAATGTTTATCTCTTTTTTTCATTGGTTTTATATATCATCCTTTGTCTGTCATGTATGCCTCACAAAAATTTTTATCTCTTTTTGCTGTCTGCCTTTGAATTTGAAAATGATTTATGATACAATTCATCCAATCCCCATTGATTTGAAATGCTACCAGTGTTATATATTGATTCATATATATGCTCAGATCAGTTTATGAACATTTAAAAATAATACATCAACCTGTTCCTCTACCACTATTCTATTTTTAAGTTACTTTGGTTCATATCAATATTATTTTTATGTTATTATTATTATTAACACCATTATTGTCATAGCTACTATTTCTTGATCATGACTCACATATTTCAGCACGCAATGCTTAATACTTTTACAAACTATATCTGATTTATTCTTTCAAACAGCTCTGTGAAATAAGTACAATTATTATATACATGTTTCAGCTAAGGAAACCGAAACATACTTATTATCTAGTAGAACTGAGATGAAAACTCGAGTTGTCCTGACACCAGACCTACAAACTGAAATTCAGAGCAATACTTTCTCTTTACTCATTTTCAAAGCATTTTTCTGCCTATTCTCACATGACTTACTCTTGGAGATAAACCTTAAAATAACTTTATTAACCTTATAAAGCCAGTCTTTGAATCTATTTAGTAGACTTTTTATTGTGGTATAGCATACATATGTACATGAGCCATAAGTGAACAGATATGTGCAACCCACACCCAGACCAAGAAATTTATCAGTGCATCAGAGGCCCCATGGTGTCCTTTTCCACTTGTTACTACCCCCCACAGGTAAGCCCTGTCCTGACTTCCACATCACACATTAGTTTTACTCAGTTTTGGGTTTTAAAGGAACACATGCATTATGTTCCTTTATGTTTATGTTATCGAGGGTCTTTCCATGTTCCTTTTGGCTATATGTAGATCTTCTAGTATGAAACATCTTTTATTTTTAAATTTTTTATTTGTCTGAGTTGAAGCATCCTTTATTGTTATACTAGCATTTATTGAAAATACTCTGTCTCTGTTGAATCATCTTGGAAACTTTCTGTAAAATCAATTAAGTATATAAAAACAGAGGTCTGTTTCTAAACCCTTTCTCCGGTTCCTTGGCCTGTAAGTCTTTTATTTTGCTAATATCACACTGCCTTGATTATTTCAAGCTATATAGTAAGTCTGTTACATAAACGTTCACTTTTCTCTTTACTTTCAAAAATTGTTTTAATTATTCTAGGTCCCCTGTACTTCCACATACATTTTAGAGCTAGCTTGTCAATTTCTAAAAAAAAAAAAAAAATGGGATTCTGATTGGGGTTGCAATGAACTCATGGGTCACTATGGGAAGAGTATTGAATCCTATTGTCCACGAAACTGGTATATGTCTCTATTTACTTAGGTTTTCTGTAAATTCTCTCAGTATACACAAGACTGACATATCCATTTTACTATGCTTTTACATCTGTGTATACTCAAGGGACTTCCTCAAAAAGGAGCTCTTTTGGAGGCACCTGAGTGGTTCAGTCAGTTAAGCATCCAACTCTGGGTTTTAGCTCAGGTCATGATCTCACTGTTCATGAGTTTGAGCCCTGTTTGGGGGTGGGGCTCCATGCTGTCAATGCAGGACTTGCTTGGGATTCTCTCTCTCCCTCTGTCTGCCCCCCCCCCACACTCACTCATTCTCTCTCTCAAAATAAATAAACTTTTTTTAAAAAAAAGTAGCTCTTTTTCATTGTATTTCTGGTGCCTTTGAAAACTGAGTCACTAGTGAGTATCTTTCTGTTTTATGCTTTCCTTTGGTCACCTTTTTTAACATGCCAGATAACTTTTAATTGAATGCTACCATGTTATTTTCCTCCAGAGATGTTTACCCTGTCCTTTGGTGGAAAATAGACTGATGGCAGATCACCTTAATCTGACTAGAAACAGGGTTGATATGAAGCAGAGTTGCAGTTCTTACAAAGTATCATCTACCTCTGGTTAAGCACACTCCTTAATTCAAGCTCTCCATGGATTCCCAGCTGAGATCCTTGGGTATTTAATAAGTTCCCCTGCCCACAGCTTCACAACCTTTTGTGGTTTCTCATCTCCAATTTTTATCTTGTCAGCTCTGAGAGATTTAAAGACAACTGTTCTACACTCAAAAGTTTTATGCCTCGCTTACTATTCCCCTGACCTCTACTATTGAAGAATTTAGCAAATGCCTCAAGGAGAAACCAACAATTATGCTCATTTCAGTGAACTATCCTTTTCATTAGAATTTTGGCTCCCTAGGTATTGGCTGCATTGGCAGTCACAAAAGCATTTTTTTTTCTTCTTCTTAGCTTTATGAGTTCACCAACAGTTCTGCTGAATACTTAACCACTCAGGAATGGGCACCTGGCTCCATGTTCCAATAATTAGCAAATGCCCTAAGGAATAATGTGGGTGCGTGCTGTATGTGAGCTACCCTCTCCATGATTCTCTTCACTCTGATTCTTGGAATTTCAGCCTCATTTCCCTCAGTAGTTAGTTGTCTTGTGTCTTTTTAAAAATTATTTAAAATTTTCTTCTCCTCCTTCTTCTTCTTTTCCTATTTTGTTCTTTGTGGGAGACTGGTCTTATACACAAGCTACTGCATCACAGCCTGAGAGAAATTCTTTTTGTATGTGATTTGCCTTTCAAGACATTGGACCATTTTATTTATATCATCAAATTTATTGGCTTGAAGTAGTTCATATTATTCACTTATTATTTTTCAATGTTTGTAATGTCTAAATGATGCCTTCTTTTGTTCCTGATATTGGTAATTAGGGCATTCTCTCTTTCTTCTTGATCAGTCAAGCTAGAAGTTTTTCAGTTTCGTAGACTTCCAAAAACAAAACAAAACAAAACAAACTCCAAAAACAAACCAGCTTTTGGCTGCAGTGATTTACTGTATTTGTTCAGTTTTTAAACATTTGATTACCACTCTGTTATTTCTTTATTTGTACTTACCTTAAGCTTACTTTTCTTCTCTTCCTTTAACCTCCTAAAGAAGAAGATTAGATAAGTGTTTTTAGACTTTTCCTGTAAATTAATAAACAATTTAAAGGTATAAAATTCCCTATAGGCGCTGATTTTTGATATATGACCTGCAATACCTATCTATATCTATCTATGCCTATATCTACATCTGTATCTATATCTTACACAGCTATGTTACACTCAACAATGCTCATGGAATAAAGTTTGCTTTCAATAGCCATATGTCTTTGGGTATGTTCTGTTTTCATGTATATTTGAATTCAAAATGATTTCAATTTTTTGTGTAATTTCTTTCATCCATTGGTTGTTCAGAAGTGTATTATTTAAATTTCCAAATATGTAACTTCCAGATTTTTTTTCTGTTGTTTTATCTCAAATATAATTATGATAAAAACATGTTTTGTATAAACTTATTATTTTAAATTTATTGAGACTCCTATGGTCTAAACAATTACCTGTGTTCGTGAATGTTCCATGTATGCTGGAAGAGACTGTAATCTCTTGTTGGGGATGGAATATTCTAGAAACATCAAGTAAGTTCAATTAATTAGTAATGTTCAATTGGTTTAGTAGTAATTTCTTCCATATGCTTGGTGAATTTCTTTCTGTTTGTTCTATCAGTTAATGAGAGACAACTATTGAAATCTCAGATATAGGGGGAGCCAAGATGGTTCCCTTCACATGGAAGTTTTGTGTGTGTCTCTCATTTGTGAAATATAGCCAGACCAACACTAAACCATCCAGAAAACTGATCTGAGGATTAACACAACAACCTGCACAACCTGAAACACAGAATTCAGCAGGTACACAGCACGGAGAGGTGAACTTGGGGGAGAGAGAAGCCACGGAGGGCAGGGAGGTGCTCTTGTGTGTGGAAAGAGGACAGAGACAATGGCGAGAATATGGGAAAAGCACCACTCCCCAAAAGCAGCTGGAAAGAAAGTGGAAAATTGGAAACAGCCACAGGGACTAAAATAAAAAGGGAGAAAGAAGAAAGGAGAGGGGTTAAATTCCATTAAGACTGTAAACAAGGGGAGCGCAGAGTCTGCAGCTCTGCAGCTCGATACCTGGTGGTGCTCTGGTGGGAAGGGCAAATCCCCAGGAGCTGAATGGGATCTGGGAGGGTCTCGGGCCACACGGGGAGAAGCGGCTCCATTGCTGGAAGGACATTTGGTAGAGACTGTTGAGGCCACCTGGTCCCAGCAGACCCCAGAGAACAGCCACATTCACTGGTGCTGGAACAAGGTCCTTAAGAGTGAAGTCTGGTGCCAGATGTGTGTTGTGATTTTGTGATTTTCCATAATCCCGAAACACTGCTGCTATGCTATCTCATGAACTTTTCCTGGGGCAGGCTGGCACTGGCTGCAGTCTCTGGGCATGGGCAGCAGCATAGTCCCGCAAATGTTCTTGGGTGCGGCCGGCATTTGGCCATTGCTTGGTGAGACCCTCTGCAGAGGGGCGGAACGGGTCAAAGCTGCAGTCCCTCAGAAGTAAGGGGACAGGGAAAACAACCGTATCTGAGACAAAACTAGGGAGAGAGGTACTAACTGGGGCTTGATAATGGACAGTGTAAAAGCAGAGAGTGGACTAAAGCTGAAGACAAAGGACAGGTGCACAATTGCTGATGGGAGAGAACAGAGTTCCAATACTAGAGACTGGGTAGCTGCATGACACCATTTTCACTACTCCTGCACATGAGCATTTGCACCTACAAGCGCCACAACAATCCACCCCAGTAGGCTAGTAGCGCCATCTAGTGGAGAAGGGAGCCGTTACACTAAGCCCCGCCCAACTGGGCCAACCTCGCTCTTCAAGAACAGAAGTCTCACCACCTGCTTAGTTTATGGACTATAAAGTGCTTCATAGTCTGACTTCTAGGTGAAAATGAAGTAATTTCAGTCCTATTTCAGTCTGTTAGCAGGTCCATCTATTCAATTTTCTTTCTTTCTTTTTTTTCCTCTTTTTTTTCTTTTCTTTTTCTTGAATAAAGAGAAAAAAATCATTTTTATTTTCAATTTTTATTAAAAATATTTTTACTTTTTTTACTATATTTTTACTGTTGTGTAAATTTTTTCACATTCTATTTTACTTCCATCATTTTATTTTAGTCTACTTCAGTGTATTCATTTTTTCAAATTTTGAAATGATTTCCTTTTTTTATTTTGTCTTTTTCATTTCTTTGTCTTGAATACAGAAAGAAAAAAGTCACCTTTATTTTTAATTTTTATTAAAAATATTTTTCTTTAATTTTTTTCTACTATATTTTTTACTTTTGTGTAAATTTTTTCAAATTCTAGTTTACTTCCATCATTTCATTTTAGTCTACTTCAGTGTATTCATTTTTTCAAATTTTCAAACGATTTCCTTTCTTTTTCTTCTTTCCCCTTTTTGCTCTAATCTATCAAGCCACTTTCACCACCCAGACAAAAACACACCTAGGATCTATTATCATTTATCCGATTGTTGTGTGTGTGTGTTTTTAATTTTTTGATTTTAATATTTTTTAATTTTAATTTTTTTAATTTTAATTTTAATTTTTCTACCTCATTAATTCCTTTTCTCCCTTCCAAATTACAAAATGAAGGAATTCACCCCAAAAGAAAGAGCAGGAAGAAACAGCAGCCAGGGACTTAACCAACACAGATACAAGCAAGATGTCTGAACCAGAATTTAGAATCACAATAATAAGAATACTAGCTGGAGTCGAAAATAGATTAGGATCCCTTTCTGTGGAGATAAAAGAAGTAAATATGAGTCAGGATGAAATAAAAAATGCTATAACTGAGCTGCAATCATGAATGGATGCTGCCGTGGCAAGGATGGATGAGGCAGAACAGAGAATCAGTGATATAGAGGACAAACTTATGGAGAATAATGAAGCAGAAAAAAAGAGCAAGACTAAGGCAAAAGAGCACTATTTAAGAATTAGAGAAGTCAGTGGCTCATTAAAAGGAACAACATCAGAATCATAGGGGTCCCAGAAGAGGAAGAGAGAGAAATAGGGGTAGAAAGGTTATGTGAGCAAGTCATAGTGGAAAACTTTACTAACCTGGAGAAGGACACAGACATCAAAATCCAGGAAGCACAGAGGTCTATTAGATTCAACAAAAACTGACCATCAACAAGGCATATCATAATAAAATTCACAAAATACTCAGGCAAGGAGAGAATCATGAAAGCAGCAAGGGGAGAAAAAGTCCTTAACCTACAAGGGAAGACAGATCAGGTTTGCAGCAGGCCTAGCCACAGAAACTTGGCAGGCCAGAAAGAAGTGGCAGGGTATATTCAATGTGCTGAATCAGAAAAATATGCAGCCAAGAATTCTTTATCCAGCAAGGCTGTCATTAAAAATAGAAGAGATAAAAAGTTTCCCAGACAAACAAATATTAAAGGAGTTTGTGACCACTAAACCAGCCCTGCAAGAAATTTTAAGGGGGACTCTCTCAGGGGAGAAAAGATGAAAATACAAATAAATAAATAAATACCAAATGCGACAAAGATTAGAAAGGACCAGAGAACACCACCAGAAACTCCAACTCTACAAGCAACATAATGGCAATAAATTCATATCTTTCAGTACTTACTCTAAATGTCAATGGACTCAATGCTCCAATCAAAAGACATAGGGTAACAGAATGGATAAGAAAACAAGATCCATCTATATGCTTTTTACAAGAGACACACTTTAGACCTAAAGACACCTTCAGATTGAAAGTAAGGGTTGCAGAACCATCTATCATGCTAATGGTCAACAAAAGAAAGCCAGAATAGGCTTACTTATACAAGACAATCTAGACTTTAAAATAGACTATATCAAGAAATGCAGAAGGGTCTTATATCATAATTAAGGGGTCTATCCACCAAGAAGACCTAACAATTGTAAACATTTATGCACCAAATGTGAAGCACCCAAATATATAAATCAATTAATCATAAATATAAAGAAACTCATTGATGGTAATACCATAATAGTAGGAGACTTCAACATCCCACTCACAGCAATGGGCAGATCATGTAATCAAAAAATCCACAAGGAAACAATGGCTTTGAATGACACACTGGACCAGATGGACTTAACAGATATATTCAGAACATTTCTCCTAAAGCAGCAGAATATACATTCTTCTCGAGTGCACATGGAACGTTCTGCAGAAAAGACCACATACTGGGACACAAATCAGCCCTCAGCAAGTACAAAAAGACCAAGATCATCCCGTGCATATTTTCAGACCACAATGCTATGAAACTCGAAATCAACCACAAGAAAAATTTGGAAACGTAAAAATACATGGAGACTGAAGAATATCCTACTGAAGAATGAATGGGCCAACCAAAAAGTTAAAGAGGAAATTAAAAAGTATATGGAATCCAATGAAAATGATAACACCACAACCCAAACCTGTGGGGTGCAGCAAAGGTGGTCATAAGAGGAAAGTATATAGCAATCCAGGCCTTCCTAAAGAAGGAAGAAGGATCTCAGATACACAACCCAACCTTATGCCTTAAAGAGCTGGAAAAAGAACAGCAAATAGAAATCCAAACCAGCAGAAGACAGGAAATAATAAAGATTAGAGCAGAAATTAATGCTATTGAAACCAAAAAACAGTAGAAGAGATCAATAAAACCAGAAGCTGGTTCTTTGAAAGAATTACCTAAATTGATAAACCGCTAGCCAGTTTGATCAAAAAGAAAAAGGAAAGGACCCAAAAAAATAAAGTCAAGAATGAAGGAGGAGAGATCACAACCAACACAACAGAAATAAAAACAATGATAAGAGAATATTATGAGCAATTATATGCCAATAAAATGGGCAATCTGGAAGAAATGGACAAATTCCTAGAAATATATATACTACCAAAACTGAAACAGGAAGAAATGGAAAATTTGAACAGACCCATGACCAGTAAGGAAATCGAATTAGTAGTTAAAAATCTCCCAATATTAGTAATCAAAAATCTCCCAAAAAACAAGACTCCAGGGCCAGATGGCTTTCCAGGGGAATTCTACCAAACATTTAAGGAAGAGTTAACACCTGTAGTATTGAAGCTTTTCCAAAAAATAGAAATGGAAGGAACACTTCCAAACTCATTCTATGAAGCCAGCATTACCTTGATTCCAAAACCAGATAGAGACCCCACTAAAAAGGAGCCCAATTTCCCTGATGAACATGGATGCAAAAATCCTCAACAAGATATTAGCCAACTGGCTCCAACAATACATTAAAAAAATTATTCACCACGACCAAGTGGGATTTATACCTGGGATGCAGGGCTGGTTCAATATCTGCAAAACAATTAACGTGATTCATCACATCAATAAAAGAAAGGATAAGAACTATATGATCCACTCAATAGATGCAGAGAAAGCATTTGACAAAATACAGCATCCTTTCTTGGTAAAAACCCTCAAGAAAGTAGGGATAGAAGGATCATACCTCAAGATCATAAAAGCCATATATGAACGACCCAACGCTAATATCATCCCCAATGGGGAAAACTGAGAGCTTTCCCCCTAAGGTCAAGAACAAGACAGGGATGTCCACTCTTGCCACTGTTATTCAACATAGTATTGGAAGTCTTAGCCTCTGCAATCAGACAACACAAAGAAATAAAAGGCATCCAAACTGGCCAAGAGGAGGTAAAACTTTCACTCTTCACAGATGACATGATACCCTATATGGAAAACCCTAAAGAATCCACCAAAAAACTGCTAGAACTGATTCATGAATTCAACAAAGTGCAGGATATAAAATCCATGCACAGAAATCCGTTGCATCCCTATACATCAACAATGAAGCAACAGAAAGAGAAATCAAGGAACCAATGCCATTTACACTTGCTCCAAAAACCATAAAATACCTAGGAATAAATCTAACCAAAGAGGTGAAAAATCTATACACTGAAAACTATAGGAATCTTATGAAAGAAATCGAAGAAGACACAAAAAAATGGAAAAAGATTTCATGCTCCTGGATACAAAGAACAAATATTGTTAAAATGTCAACACTACCCAAAGCAATCTACATATTCAATGCAATCCCTATCAAAATAACACCAGCATTCTTCACAGAGCTAGAACAAATAATCCTAAAATTCATATGGAACCAGAGAAGACCCCGAATAGCCAAAGCAATTTTGAAAAAGAAAACCAAAGCAGGAGGTATCACAATCCCAGACTTCAAGCTATACTACAAAGCTGTAATCATCAAGACAGTATGGTACTGGCACAAGAACAGACACTCAGATCAATGGAACAGAATAGAGAACCCAAAAATGGACCCACAAATGTATGGCCAACTAATCTTTGACAAAGCAGGAAAGAATATCCAATGGAATAAAGACAGTCTCCAGCAAGTAATGCTGGGAAAACTGGACAGTGACATGCAGAAGAATGAACCTGGACCACTTTCTTATGCCATACACAAAAATAAACTCAAAATGGATGAAAGACCTCAATGTAAGACAGGAAGCCATCAAAATCCTTGAGGAGAAAGCAGGCAAAAAACTCTTTGATCTTGGCTGCAACAACAGATTTCTCCTTGATTTCTCTTTCTGTTACTTCTAACTCAACACGTCTCCAGAGGCAAGGCAAACAAAAGCAAAAATGAACTACTGGGATTTCATCAAAATAAAAAACTTCTGCACAACAAAGGAAACAATCAGCAAAACTAAAAGGCAACCGACAGAGTGGGAGAAGATATTTGCAAATGACATTTCAGATAAAGGGTTAGTGTCCAAAATCTATAAAGAACTTATCAAACTCAACACCCAAAAAACAAATAATCCAGTAAGGAAATGGACAAAAGACATGAATAGACACTTCTCCAAAGAAGACATCCAGATGGCCAATCGACACATGAAAAATGCTCAAATCACTCATCATCGGGAAAATACAAACCAAAACCACAATGAGATGCCACCTCACACCTGTCAGAATGGCTAACATTAACATCTCAGGCAACAACAGATGTTGGCGAGGTTGCAGAGAAAGAGATCTCTTTTGCATTCTTGGTGGGAATGCAAGCTGGTGCAGCCACTCTGGAAAACAGTATGGAGGTTCCTCAAAAAATTAAAAATAGAACTACCCTACGACCCAGTAGTGGCACTACTAGGCATTTATCCATGGGATAGAGGTGTGCTGTTTCAAAGGGACACATGCACCTCCATGTTTATAGCAGCACTATCCACAATAGCCAAAGTATGGGAAGAGCCCAAATGTCCATCGATGGCTGAATGGATAAAGAAGATATGGTATATGTATATACAATGGAGTATTACTTGGCAATCAAAAAGAATGAAATCTTGCCATTTACAATGACGTGGATGGAAATGGAGGGTGTTATGCTAAGTGAAATTAGTCCGTCAGAAAAAGACAAATATCATACGACTTCACTCATATGAGGACTTTAAGAGACAGAAGAGATGAAGATAAGGGAAGGGAAACAAAAATGATATAAAAATAGGGAGGGGACAAGCATAAGCTACTCATAAATATGGAGAAAAAACAGAGGGTTACTGGAGGGGATGTGGGAGGGGCAATGGGCTAAATGGGTAAGGGTCATTAAGGAATCTACTCCTGAAATCATTGTTGCACTTATGCTAACTAATTTGGATGTAAATTAAAAAAAATAAAATTAAAAAAAAGAAATCTCACATATAATGTTTGTCTATTTCTCCTTTAAAGTTTGCCAGTTTTTGCTTCATGCAGTTTGTAGTCTTTTTGTTAAACATCTATAAATAATATATTTTTATATTTTTATTGTAGTCCTTTCATTGTTATAAAGTATCTCTCCTTTTGTCTAGAAATATATTTGTTTTAATGTCTACTTTGATAGTAATGTAACTACTATAGATTTCTTATACTTACTGCATGCAAGATTACTATCTCTGTAAATTTAATTTCCACTTATTTGTGTCCTTGTATTTAAAGAGTATCTCTTGTAGACAGCATGTAGTTGAATCTCACATTTGTATTGAATTTGGCAATCTAGGTTTTGATTGGAATATTTAATTCATTTACACTTAATGTAATTATTAAAATAGTTGGAATTAGGTCTAACAGTTTTATTATTTGTTTTCAAGTATTCCTTGTTTTGTTCTTCATCCCTTTTTGTTAAGCAAATATTTTCTAGTATACCATTTGAAATCCACAACCGAATTTTGGCTACATTTCCTTTCATTTTTATTCTTGCTTGATCTAGAAATTACAATATATCTATTTAAATGATCACAATCTACTTAAAATTAATACTGGATTTCTTCTGGCTAAAACAAAAAATAGATTATTCCAGCCACAGTACATTTCTGATTACCCCCTTCTATCCTATGGAGTATTTTGCCATATATGTTGCCATATGAATAGATAGGTAAATCAATAGAGATAACACCTGTGTTACCTATAAAACCTATCCATATACCTAAATTATCTATAACACCTATCTGTAGCTCTCTATACACATATCTACATCTATATCTGTATATTTACACAGGTATGTTACACTCAACAATGCTCATGATACAATTTTTGCCTTAAATAGCCATGTATCTTTAAAGGAATCAAGTATGATGACCGTGGAGATGCATTGATTTGATCTCCTTTAAAACTACATGCCGAGGGGAGCATAGTTAACTGACACCTCCCAGTGATGTTCCCATGAACACTGAGGTCATGCCTCCCCCAGGCTTCTCATAACCAGTGACTGAGCAAGCTAGAAAAATTAGTGCTGGTGCATTTCTGCCCAAGGTGGGATTACTCTGACAGGCAGCCTGGCTGAAATTTTCTCAGAAATGTACTGCGGGCCGAGCTTTTTCAATCCATCTTTTGTTAATGTAATTATTATGTTACATTTCCATCCATCTTTTGTTCTCTTTATTCATAGATGCTGGAGCTATACTATAGTCTCAAGGCTCTCTGCCTACTCAACTTCTCTCCTTATTAATTCTTCATAAACATTTCCTTAAAATAATCGATCATATCTAAACCCATCGAGGTATCTAATTCTTGGATGACTTAAACTGCCATAAGAAGAAAAATATATATAGCCATACTTTTACCATTTCCAGCGTTCTTCATTCCTTCCTATATACACAAGTCACTATCTGATAGAATTTCTTTTCAACGTGGAAGATTTCTCCTAACATTTCCGTAAATTGTGTACGACAGCAATGAATTCTGTCAGTTTTTGTTTATCTGAGAGCGTCTTTATAACATCTTTTTTTTTCTTTCAACGCTTTAAATATTTGAATCCAATATCTTCTGCCTTTCATTGTTTCTGATGATAATTCAGCTGTTAATCACCATTGTGTCTCTGCTTGTAATGTGTTGTTTTTATTTTTCCTGCTTGCAATTTTTCTTTTTTTTTTTTTTTGACTTTTAGTATTTTTACTGTGATTTACTTACATGTTTCATTTTGTTTAGTTTTGTTTTTCATCTGTATACTTCTTGGGGGTTGTTGAGATCCCTGGATCTGTAAATTAATGTGTTTTCTTCTACAGTTTGGGGAAATTTTGACCATTGTATCTTCAACTATTTTTCTGCCCCGTGCTGTCTTCTCATTCTGGGAGTTCATTTGTTGGACTGCTCAATACTGACCATAGGTCTCTGAGGCTTTTTATATATTTTTCCATGTGTCTCTTCTCTGATATTTTGATTGGGCACATTCTATTGATCTTTCTTCACATTTACTGATTCTTTCTTCTGCCATCTCAAATCTATCATCAAGCCTATTTAATGATTTATTTTTTCATCTTAGTTGTTGTATTTTCAGATCTAGATTTTTTAAAAATTCCTTTTCATAGTTTTGATTTCTCTATTCACCCATTAATACCACATTTCCTTTTAATTCTTCAAATTTATTTCCTTTTTTAAAAAAATTAATGTTTATTTTTGAGAGAGAGACACAGAGCACGAGCAAGAGAGGGGCAGAGAGAGAGAGGGAGACACACAATCAGAATCAGGCTCCAGGCTCTGAGCTATCAGCACAGAGCCTGATGGCGGGGCTCAAACCCACGGACCACAAGGTCATGACCTCAGCCGAGGTCGAACGCTTATCGGACTGAGCCACCCAGGAGCCCCAAACTTATTTCCCCTTAAATCTTTGAATGCATTTATATTAGTCGTGCTGATGATTTTGCCTGTAACAATCCAGAAGGTGAATGCACTCAGAGTCAGTTTCCATTTACTGGGTTTTATGGCTTTGTTTGTTTTCTTACATATTGCTCATACTTTTTGGGTTTTTGCATTTTTGGAAATTTTTGGTTGAAAAGTTGGTTATAGGGATTATGGAATCTGTCGTGTTCTTCTGAGTATTATCAGTTTGAATCCACATTTAACTTGGCTGTTCTCACACTGAGTGCTCTCTCCCTGTGGTTGCAGCAACTCTTATCTTTTTTCAGGGTCTTTGGCCTCAGGCTATTGCTTTTTTAGACACGGAGCTCGTTAGTGGTCAGCGAAGTTTGGGGCAGACTTTATACCTAGCTTTTTAGGGGCTCAGTGCTCTCTGTGGTTTTCATGAGTTAAGGCTTCTCCCTTACTTTTCTGCTTCCTGAAACAGTTTTCATTCATGCCTCTAACACGTCCAGCCGAGAAGGCTTCCACTTTCCTACAACTGGAGCTCTGTATGGGCTGTGCAGCACTAGTAGGTAAGAAAGCCGTGGCATCACAGTTCTTTTGTGGCTCAGTGGCAGTCTCTAGGTATAACCTCTTCCCCCATTCTGAGCTGCTGTGTACTGTTTTGTAGTGTCTCCAAATGGTGGTGGTTATTCATTTTGTCCAGGTTTATCATTATTATCTGTCTGAGAAACCACCTATCCTCATCATGTGGCTATTACTGGCAGTCATGGTCCCGATTTATTTATTTTTTAAAGTTTATTTATTCCGAGAGAGAGAGGAGAATCCCAGAGAGACTCTGCACTGCTAGCGTGGAGCCTGATGCAGGGCTGGACCTCAAAAATCATGAAATCATGACCTAAGCCAAATCAAGAGTCTGACCCTCAACCAACGGAGCCACCCAGGTGACCCATTCGGTACTGATTGAATAGCATTTTCTTCATGCTGGTTTCCATTTCTAAGTGTAGATAAAATTATATACTATATTTCTCACATTTTGGAATAAGTATAGTTTTTATTACAAGTTCATAAAATATATTAAAAAGCATCCCTCCATTTTTAGGCACTTAGGGAGTCTAGAAGTTACATAGGAACTGGATTTCCTAAAGATTTAGAAATCTTTCCTTTAAAAAGTCTGAGCTCTGCACTGTCTCTATATTGCTTGGATGATTTGCACATTTTGCCTATGATCACTATGCGTTTCAGACTTTCAACATATGCTTCCATCAACCTTGATAATTTGTATTTATTTAGAGAATAATGTTCTAGATATTTTAGAGTATATTGGCAAAGAGTTCCACATCGTATTATTTCAGCCATTTAAATGGCTCCTCTCTATCCAGAGTTATAAGTTCTTTCTGTTTCCTGGCATGGCATCGAGTTTCCCTTGTTTTCTATTACTCTCATTTAAGGTGGCTATTTATAGATCAGCCCTGTTCTTTAGGCTCTGAGCACCTTGAGGTCAGGAATTAGGCTTTGCTCACCTGTGTCTAAGCCACCAGCTACAGTGCCTTTCACACTGTAGGACTTAACTGTGTGCTCAAGTGAACCGCACAGACTTGGGGTTATTTATGGAGAAACTATCCATTAAGCTGAAATCCAAGAGTTTATTTTACGAATGGCAAAGCGAGAAGAGAGTCGACTTGTCCAAGTTTACACAGCAAATTGGTGGCAGAGCAGACGTCTTCCCAACAAACCATGCCGTCTTGCTAAAATGGATTGAACCTAAGACAGCCTCAATTACCATCTGTCCTGCACATATATATTAAAGTAAAATATGTACTGATTCCAAAGCAAGTTGAAGCTCTAAAATTGTGAAAGTCTTTGCATGAGTATTCTGCTTCGTAAGATCTGTTTGGGTTATTAATGACATCTAAATTAGGGCCTCTTGTTCGTGGTGTTGTGTCATCCCAGGAACATGTCAATGTGTGATGGATGTGGCTAATTTAGCGATTCTTTGCAACTTTATAGAGAATCATCCTGCCAGTTGTTGGCAAGAAGGCTTGCTTTATTAAACTTGGAATCCACCATCCAGGATAAATAATGTCTATGTCTGTCCCATTTTAGGTATGTGTTGCAATCGAAGGTAATACATAAGCTGTCTTTTTTTCCCTCTCTCTCTCTCTCAGCCATATCTGTTTGTTTTTATACAAAAATAAAACAGATATTAAAGAAATGATTAGACTAGAAGTCAGCAGACCTGGGTTCTTGCCCAAACTCGGCCATGAAGTTGCTGATGACTTCTAGGGATCACAGATTCCTTATCTTTAAATGAAGCACTTAAATAAGTACACAAAATCCGAACATACCTCAGAGGTGCTTTAGAGGGCTCTACTTAATGGATGCGGCCAGAAAAGCTTTCAGAAGCCTTATCTTTGCCTAACCCCAGAAAATAAAAGGGAAGCCCATTTTTTTTTTTTTGAGGGAAGCTTTTGCTTTAGAATCTGCCATTAATCAGAAAGTCAAAAATAGCATCCCTGTTGCAACAGAAGCCATCTCCCAAACATTTCACAAGGGAGCTACAACAAAAATGTTTTAAATGTCCAAATGACTGAGAAATCACTTTCAACACTTTTAAGATTGTGGCTATCAGGAAGCATAAGATAAAGCTGTATAGGGGAGATGGCATTTGAGATGGTCCTTGAGGAGCAAACAAGATTTTTTTTAATGTTTATTTATTTTCGAGAGAGAGAGAGAGGGTGAGCAGGGGAGGGGCAGAGAGAGAAAGGTGGACAGAGGATCGGAAGCAGGCTCTGTGCTGACAGCAGAGAGCCCGATGCAGGGCTTGAACTCAGGAACCGTGAAATCATGACGTAGGCTGAAATCAGACGCTTAATTGACTGAGCCACCCAGGCACCCCAGGAGCAAGTAAGATTTTTTACATCCATTTATTAGTCCATTAACTTTTCTAATGTTTCATTTATTCACTATGTACACATTGAGATCTTACTGTGTACCTGGCACGATGCTATTGTATGCACTGGTGGGAATTACGGAGCTTACAGTCTACAGAAGACATAGCTATGAATCAAATAATTACGTATGTATGTTATTACAAATAACTATAGCCGTTATGT
Organism: Leopardus geoffroyi; assembly: GCF_018350155.1. Classification (NCBI taxonomy): domain Eukaryota; kingdom Metazoa; phylum Chordata; class Mammalia; order Carnivora; family Felidae; genus Leopardus; species Leopardus geoffroyi. The sequence continues at coordinate 78,702,834 of NC_059342.1, forward strand.
AATAAGAAAAGTACAGTGTGAGTTGACAGAACTCGGTGGGGATGGTGAAGGATGATCGGGGAAGGCTTACTGCCTTCGTGAAGCGATACCTGGGCCGACATCTGCATTAACTGGGTTAAGGGGTGGGGGGAAGTGAGGGAGAGGAAGGGTCCTGAAGAGAGAGGGAGCGTGGTTCCCTTATGGAATGGAAACGAGGTCAGTGAGGCTGGAGCTGAGAGTCAAGAGGGGACGCAGGAAAAGGATATTCTGCACTAAGAAAACAGATCTAGAAAAGAGCATCCCTTGTCCTGAGAATTAGCGGTAATTGCATTTGGTACGGGCTTTCAATACCTGAGGAGGAAAAGTGGAAGTTTTTGAAGGAAAAGTAGGTTGAGTTTGTATTGCAGAGAGGTTGAGTTGACAAGTTAAATAATCTGGGCTAAGGTACTCTGTGTTAAAGAGAGACTCAGAAAAGTTATTGACCTTGGAGCCTGCTTTTATAACATTTGTTGCCAGATGAGATTAAAAAAAAAAAAAAAAGGAAAGGATTTAAGAAAAAAAGTCACTTGTAAGGGCTACGATGTGCACGGACAGCTGGATAACTATCTGCACTGATATTACCACACATTTCGTGGGTCCTTTTATGTGGCTACTTGCAAAATGTGTGAGGAATGGAAGCCTTGACTCGCCCTTTTCATCACTGATGCCGTTTGTTGTTGCTTTCTGCCTTTTTTTTCTTCCTTGAGGTGTCACCCCAGCAGTACAAAATGACATAGGGAAAAATAAAAGCATCTCTTTTTCATAGTTGGGTTATAGTAACAGATGGTCATGTTCGCTCGGCAAAGACAAATAGCTCAAGTGATAAACACCGCAGGTTTGAGAGGTGGAGGAGAAAGGTTTTTGCCAGGATCCCCATTCGTAGCTGGCTCTGGAAAGAGAGCAATCTGCCTTTACAGGTTCCAGCCCCCACCAAGGAGGGGCAGTGGAATTCCAGTGCTGGAAGGAAGGTGGCACCAAAAGAGAGGGGAGGAGGCTGCTGGGATACACGTTTCATCACCCGGCGGAAGGAGGGTTCCCGCTCACCCCCACTCAGCTCCTGCGTCTAATCTCCCACCAAGTCCTGTCAGGTGCATTTCCTAAGTTTCTGTCTGTCTCTCCCCTCTTCCACCATTTATTCGGGCCTCCGTTATCTCTTGCCTATGTCACTTCTTTAAAAAAAAAATTTTTTTTTTTAATTTTCCCGGTTCTTTATTGTCTTGATTTCAGTACTGAAATGTTCAAGACAATATCCACAGGATTTAAGTAAGCACAAGATAAACCGCTAAACCTAAATTATATATTTTTCTAAATCTGTTCTAAAGACAATACTTCTTGTTCAGCTTTCTTGAGGTATAATTGACAAAATTGCAAGATAATTAAATGTACATTGTGATGATTTGATATACCTATGCATTGTGAAAGATCCCGCCATTTATTAACACAGCCATCACCTCACATATTTACCTTTTGTGTGTGTGAGCACATTTAAGTTCTACTCAGCATATTTCAATATGCAATACAATTATCCACTATAGCCATACATTATACATTAGATATTCAGACCTCATTCATCTTATACCCGTACCCTTTTACCTCTCTATTTCCCCAACCTCCAGCCCCTGGCAACAACTTTCTACTACATTCTACTGTTTCTGTGAATTTTACTCATTTTTTTCTAGATTCCATGTGTAACTGATACCACGCAGTATTGACCTTTCTCTGTCTGGCTTATTTCACTTATCATCCATGCCCTCAAATTCCATCCATATTGTTGCAGATGGCAGGATTTCCTTATTTCTCATGACTGGATAATACTCCATTATGACGAATATTCCATATGATATGTGTTCATATATATATATATATATATATATATATATATATATATGCAGTTATATATATCATACAGTTATATATAGATATCATATCTTCTTTATCCATTTGTCCATATCTTCTTTATCCATTGCTTAGATTTTTCAATATCATAGCTATTGTGAAAAATGCAATGAACGTGGCAGTCAGATATCTCTTCAGTATTTTGTTTTCGTTTCCTTTGGGTATATACCCACCGGTGGGAATCCTGGGTCATGTCTATATTATACCAATAGCCTCCCAATACTTCCCTCCCCTTTGCAACTTCTGCCTTCCTTTCTAATAACTATGTTGCTGGCAGCAACATCTTTCTAAAACACAAATCTCATTTGAAACCCAATGAAGGATCCCTGTTGCATTCAGTCTACAAACTAAGTTCCGAAATTCAGCATGAATAATCTCCAGGAATCAGCCCCTCCCTAGTGTGGAACTTCATCGCTGCTTGTAAAAGACAGGTGGATTCTAAAAGAGGGTAGTTGGTTAATTATTCAAAGCTGTGGAAGCAAGCTCAAAGTGAGGCTCACAGGGAGGAAATGCTGAATAGGGTTTTGATAGGTGAGCAGGAGCAAGGAAAGTTACTCCAGTAAGAGCAAACCAGAAGGAGAAAGCATAGGGCTTGGATAATTTAGAACTTCATGAAAACATCAGTTTTTGAACAGAAGTATGTGCATGTGTGATTTCCACCTGTGTGATTTCATCATTAATAATTGTAATATGTTATAATTATTTGTTATGTGACAATTTCTCCCTTACTTGGGGGCTTCCTGGGGAAAATAGGCATTCTTCATTCATCATCATTTATCCACAGAGACCCTTATGAGTTCCCTGAGCAACAATGCTAGTAGCTAATGTTTATGGAGAGTTGCTACGAGCCAGGAATTGTGTTAAGGCCTCCTTTCGATGATAGCATAGGAGGAGTCTTTTTGATTCCAATGCTCATCAAATGGCATATGATCCATTTGCTGATTTAAAAATAATGGGGACATCAGATTGTGTCCTTAAAGCATTGACTGTTGAGGATTTGAGATGGAAGAGACAATTAGGAGATGAACAAAAGAGTCATATGAATGCTATCCAAGACATTCAGTCTAACTTAAGAGTATTGATCAAATATCTGCTGCGTACCCAACCTTGGACTAAGCAATTAACCAAGTGTTTGTTTCAATACAGGTGTTCCACCTTATTCAAAGCCAGCTTTTCCAATCTGTAAATGAAAATATATTAGTATTTTGATCATCGTGTTTTAATCCCATGCACATAAAAAATCACAGCAGGGGCTCAATGCCAGGCTATGTTCTGTGTCCAATGCCGACCGAGCATGTAGCATAAGAGAGAGCATGAACCTGGGAATCAGGAGGGTCCCAGCCCCTATTCTGCTCCTTTCTCACTGTGTGAGCTTGGATTAGACTCTCCCCACCTTTGTATCTTAGTTTCACCATCTTAAAGTTGAGAGAAATGACCTGGATGGGCTCTCTTGTCTCTTCCACTTTGATACAATCTATGGCTCTATGGCTCCCTCCTCAGAAGTTTCTCTACAAGTGCTGTTTTCTTTGCCTCAAATTGAAGCAATTTCCCTCCTATCCTTGCAGGTAAAAATATCAGGAGAAGCGGCCAGTGGCATCGGGGACTTCTCTCCATAAGATAATTATAAGACTTTTTTTGGAGGGTGAGATATATTCCTAACACCAAGAGATAGGCCTGCAAAGAGTCTGTTTCCAGGCTCCGTGTTATTCTGTTGCCACATAATGTCAGGCCAGGTGCTGGAGAAGTTAGAGAAGACGCCCTGAAGTCACAATATCTGGAATCAGCGGCACCTGGATGGCTCAGTCTGTTGAGTGTCCAGCTCCTGATTTTGGTTCAGGTCATGACTCCAGGGTCGTGGGATTGAGCCCCAAGATGAGCCCCATGTCAGGTTCTGCACTCCATGTGGAGCCTGTGTGAGATTTTCCCTTTCTCCCTCTGCTCCTCTCCCTGAACTTTTGCTCTCTCTAATTTTCTTTTAATGTTTTGTTTATTTTTTGAGAGAGAGAGAGAGAGAGAGAGTGAGAGGGGGAGTGGCAGAGAGAGGAAGACAGAGGATCTGAACAGGTCTCCCTGCTGACAGGCTGATAGCAGCAAACCTGATGTGGGGCTTGAACCCAAGAACCATGAGGTTACGACCTGAGCCGAAGTCGGACACTCAGCCAACTGAGCCACCCAAGTGCCTGTCTATCTCTCTCTCTAAAAGCAAAACAAAGCAAAACAAAACAACCCACAATGTCTGAAATCACATCCCAGCTCTGCCAGTGGTGTGCCCTGGGATGAGAAGCTCACTCTCTCTAGGTGTCATTTCTCTCAACCTCAGAATGGAGACAATGGTACATACAGCATAAGCTAAGTTTTGAGTAAATACATATATAGTGTTTAGAATGGTTTTGGCATATAGTGAAAGCTCCTTAAATATTGTTCTACTGTTACTATTGTGCGTATCATTAATCAAAGGGCTACCTCATTTAACAAAAAAGAAAATCAAGACCCAGGGAGGTGATATGAAATTATGACATTTTGATGGTCACAAGAGCAACCCCTTAGCTAATATATATATATATATATATATATATATATATATATATATATATATATGTGTGTGTGTATATATATATATATATACTATATTATATACATGCATATATAATAACAATAACAGAAACTGACATTTGTGTAACATCATAGATTTGCAAGTGTCATCAGATAGAAACTCCTTTTCTTACTTTGCAAGACAAAACCCAGACCTGGAGTGATTAAGTGACTTGCCCAAGGTTGCACAAATAATTCAGAACAAAGCTGGGATATGAACCTGGATAATTTAATGCCAAGCCTCTCCCCCATTCCATTAAATTCACCCCATCCCTTGTGCCTCCCTAAACTCTTGGCACCTCAGTTCCATAAGAAAGATTCGGAAGGTTTGGAGAGGAGAATGTAGCAAGGTCATTGTATGTGTCAGAGTATCTGTTCGTCTGCATATCAGTCATCCATCTTCCAGTTACTCCCAGTGGATAAGGGTGGGCAGTGAGGGGGTGCTACACCCTGACTGCGCTTGACTTTGCAGAAGAACATGCCTCCTTTCTCTCTCCAGAGTCTTGCTCGAGTCTGCCTCCCCAAGTGCTCCTTTGAGCCCATAGGGGAACCTTGAAGTTTCCTTTGAAATTCTGAGTCCCATACCCCCAAGCAGATGTGCAAGGACATTTGCTCACTTAATGGCCTGTTCAAGACGTTTGAGGATCCGCACTATCTCCCTATCAGCCTCTCTGAAACATGCATTATCCATCCGTCCTTGAAGCAGGTCCCCCGGTGCAGTGATTAAAACAGTCCTGTGTTGGATAAACCCGATGCAATTTTCCAAAAGTCATCTTCTCGGCATTTCCCCCGCCACAGCAGAGCACCTCGCCTCCAATTTCTGGGCTTGCTCATTTGTTTTCCTTCAGACAATCTTGGAGACACTCTTTCGAGTGACCTCTGCTAAGGGAAGGGAACAGTACACTCTTATCCTGACATTATGCAGACGCAGTGACAAATTGGTCTATTTTTTATGCTTGACAGAAATGGTGGGGGGGGGGGGGAACAGGAGAAACATATTAACTCACCATATCTTTGACCACTGGTGGATAGAGTTTGGAAAAGACTTGTTTCTTCTTTCTTTTTTCTTAAGTTTCCCTCCTTATGTCTGGTCTCATTGGTTCTTCTTTTAATTAGTCCTGGAATGTGACAATACTTCCAAAGTAAGCTGCAATCTTAGTAGATTTTTGAAGGTAATGTGATCAGAACAAATTTGTCATTACTCTCTTAAACTGGCTTCTTCTTACCTTGCTTCCTACCCACTCTTAAGACACAGTTACTCTCCAAATTATCTGTGATTCAAATGCTGGATTCCATTTTTCCCCACCCTCTTTTCCACTTCTTGTGTCATTAACTTTTATTGATTCTTCCTCAGAAATATATGTTTTTGTTGATCTCTCTTTGCATTTCTACTGTGTGCCCCTAGTGTGGGTCTATGAGGGGGTGACTCTCTTGCGTCGGTGTTTGTATAATTTTTGTGATCTCAATCACATTATCTTGATCACTGCATATCATCTGTTGTTTTGCATTGAATTGTAATGAAGGTAAAGCATGGTCGCTCTACTCATCCTTCCTCACCCAGGTGGTTGTGGTGTTGGTTGGTGTTCTTTCCTGAAAGGTACAGTCACTCAGGGCGCCATTGTCCACGATGTTTCTCAAACCAGAAAGCAACAAAAAGAATGAGCTATAGACAGGAGGCGTGATGAAAATTTATCTGTTGTATTCTTGATCATGGAGAGATCAAGGTGGCTGGAAGATAATTCTATGAGGTGAATTGTATGCTGGAATTGTACACTTAAAAATAGATCAGGACATAGAGGGAGAAAACAGGAAAGTGGCCCGCTAAATCATTCCTTCCTCTGGGCTGTCTTTCTTCCTTATTCCATCTACTGTTACCGGACCCATCTTTCCATATTCTCATTAACTCCTTACTCATCTCTCTCCCTACATAAGACTATGAGCTCCTCATGAAAAAAAGAATTCTGCCTTTTCTAATCAATGTACCCTTAGCCCCTAGCAGAGTTCTCAGTTTCTCTTAATAGATACTTAATAGTTTTTAATTGAGTTGAATTGTGACAGCCTTTGGGATCAGAGACTTTATAACAACTTTCATTTGAAAGTATCACTTTGTTGAGGTGCCTGAGTAGCTTAATCAGTTAAGCCTCGGACTCTTGATTTTGGCTCAGGTCATGATCTCACGATTCATGGCTTCAAGCCCTGTGTCAGGCTCTGGACTGACAGTGAGGACCCTGCTTGGGATTCTCCCTCTCTCTCTGTCTCTCTCTGTCTCTCTCTCTCTCTCTCTCTCTCTCTCTCTGTCTCGGACCCTCCCCCCATCACATGCTTGCTCTCTTTCTTGCTCTGTCTCAAAATAAATAAACTTTAAAATTAAACAGAAAATATCACTTTGTTTTTCTCCTGTGTTTATTTTCCTTTTGTTCTTGTTTGGCATTAAATTTTTTTGTGTATGTTTAATCCTAACAGGTCTAAGCTCTATCATGAAAATTGAAGAAAGGAGAACTGCCTAATACTGGTAGGCCAGGATATTAAATTGGAGAAATATATTGCTTGGAAACTATTGAATTCCAAGCAAGAGAATCCATAAAAGAAGGCAAAACTCCTGGAAAAGTGTGAGATCACTTGTTCAGAGTTTTTGCTTGTATAATCATGTTTGCAGGTAAAAAAAGAAAAACTCTGATATAAACTGACATATACAAAAATGGTATTTATTATTTCACATCATGAAACTCAAGAATTGAGATAGATTTGAGGGTGAACAGATTCAACGTCTTCAAGAACCTGAGTTATTTCCATCTCTCTTCTCTGCTGTCTTCAAAAGATACACTTTATCCTCAGACTCATTGTTCTAAAGTTCACAAGATTGTGGCTGACAGAAAATGGGGTGTTGTACTTCCTTATTTACATCTAGTAGGAAAACAAGATTCCTGACTTTGAAATCTATTCTTCCCTTTAGCCAATTAAGTAGGTATGTGGACCCCAAGATGAATGATAGGCATCAACAGGATGTAATACACTCACAGGCTTTTGGCTGGATTCCTGAAACCATCAATGGCAAAAAGGGAAGAATTACCAGGATTGGCTTAGACCAAAGTTTCTCAACCATTGCACTATTGACATTTTAGGACCAGATAATTCCTTGTCCTGAAAATGCTATCCTGTGTATTGAAGGAGCAGCATCCCTGGGTCACTAGATGTCAGTAGCATCCCTCCCCAGTTGTGACAAACAAAAATATCTCCACACGTTGCTATATGTTCCCTTGGAGATAAAGTCGCTTCCAGGTTAAGAACCACTGACTTAGACCAATTGACTTAGACTTAGACCAATTGACTAGAATATTTGAAAATCAACCACAATCTCAGCCATAATTAACCATTCCTCTTTTCACAGATTTTCTCCTGTGAGAAATAAGCCTTTGAAGCTGTATTTTTATTTTAAAATAAATGGTTCATGGGGCACCTGGGTGGCGCAGTCGGTTAAGCATCCGACTTCAGCCAGGTCACGATCTCGCGGTCCGTGAGTTCGAGCCCCGCGTTGGGCTCTGGGCTGATGGCTCAGAGCCTGGAGCCTGTTTCTGATTCTGTGTCTCCCTCTCTCTCTGCCCCTCCCCCGTTCATGCTCTGTCTCTCTCTGTCCCAAAAAATAAATAAATAAAAACGTTGAAAAGAAAAAAAAATTTTTTAAATAAATGGTTCACTTAAAAGATCTGTATCATGGGATGCCCATGCACAATCTAACTGGTCTCTGATGTTTGCTTCTAAAGTCAGAGAGTAGAATCTGCAATGGCTACCTGCCACCTAGCTCCCTACTTTTACCTAACATTAACTATGCCACTCTCTAGTATGGTACCTCCTCAATATCCAAATGGGAAAGGTGCTATCTGTGGAGGGCAACCTACTTCAGGGTAGTTGATGTTACTATAAGTGACAGACAGAGACAGAGACAAAAATAGAGATAGAGACAGAGACACAAAGAGAGAGAGAGAGACAGAGAAATGAGAGGGAAAAACATGTGAAGTGTGGTAGCAAGCTGCGTTCTCCACACTCCTGGAATAGTTACCATTTGGTTGGCTTCCATTCCGTGGACAGGCATTGTGCTGAATGCTCACTTTGCATTATATTATTTAATTCACAATGATACGAGTAATTTATGCATGTGCATAACAATTTTACAAGTGAGGAAACTGAAGCCAAGAGGTATTTTATGCTTGCCCAAGGTCAGAAACTCTTGCATTTGTGCAGCGAGTATAACATAGAAACACAATTTGAACCCAGTCCTCTGCCACTGTAAACTCGTTTTAGTCCAACGTCTGCCAATATCTCTGTCATTCTCCATTTATGAGCTCAAACCTTCTAGGATTCTGTCATTCACGAGGACAGGGATACTGGACACAGGAAGAAAGAGGAGTGTGTGTGGGGAGGGTCGGGGGGAGAGGCTCTGAAAGGAAAGGGAGGTTATTAGATGAAAGTCTGAATCCGCCTTACAGACTTGTCCCCACAAGGCTGCCTTCTGACTCATGTGATAAATCCTGCTCCCTCAAGTTGCTTTCTTCAGCCACAGCTGCACACAACACAGTAATCACCATCAGAGGGGTCATCTCCAAATTGCGAAGGACAGCACAGCAGAGGAAATTATAACAGATAACACACACCGCCTGTATATATCTGTCATGCAGACAAGAGCTGCATGTAGAATTCTAGCCCCATCCCCTATAGTTCTCCACTGTCTTCCATTTCTTTTGCAATTACAATGGTTTGAACCACATTTTTCAAAAGTCTCCCAACTGGTCTGTCTGCTTTTTCTCTTCCCCCCTTCAATACGTTTTCCTTAATTGGATTAATTTTTTTCCCCGGAACACCTAACATTTCATTTCTCTACTACCAAAAATGAACAAACAAACCAATAAAGAACTATGATAAAAAGACATCAAGTCATGATTTTTCAGTTCTTTGTGGCAACGTCCCTGGCACAGTATCCCTATCCTTCTACGATCTGGTCTGTTTAGATCTCATTGCTCTCTGTCAGCCCTACCAGATTCCACCGCACTGAGCCTCTGCATTTTACATGTTGGGACTGTGCCCCGCTGCCCTTGCCCAGGCTACTTCCTGCTTAGAAGGCTGTCTGTTAACTCTGTCCGGTTCACCCTATTTTGGCAATCCTACTTTCTTCTCCAGCATTAATCTGAGAGGCCATTATCATTTTGGGGGCGACCAAAAGGAGGATCAAAGATGTAAGAAATAAGACCCATGTCACGAAGTTTGTAGGTTGTAGAGCAGGGGACTGAAATCCACGTCTTCTGACCTTTGAATTCTCCGTTTCGTGTCATAATAGTCACTATTTTCACCATTCAGTCCAAGCCTGAATATGCATAGCCAAAACTGCACCCAGCCCCTTTCTCCCAGCTGCCTTATCTCCAGACTTCAGCTGCTAATATCAGCACAGCCCATTTAAGAGCATTATCAACAAGCCTTCTCTCCTGCTTCCTTTGTCCTAAACTCAAAGGAACCATCTCCATGAGATTAATTCCAAAACTGCTATCGCATTTTAGAGACGATGCCATCTCCAGTTATATTAATTGCATATTTGGGAAACCCGCCCTGTGTCTGTTTCATATGGCATGCCATTTGGTGTTTATGACCATCATACTGGAGTTAACAGCATATGGGGAGCTCACCCACTCTGAATACTAAGCTTATCCAATCCTTCTCTCAGAACCGACATGAGAAATAACTAATAAAAATGATTATAATAATAGAGGGTCATATAAATGCCAAATGCAAAAGCAATTCTTCATTCTGAAGTTTCTTAATATCTTTTCTCCACCAACATCATAAAAGTAGGGAGGGGGAAGACAAGATATTATACATAAATAATTAGAAGTGTTTCCTTAAGCTTTATTTCAAATCCTTCCATTAAGGGTTAAGATTCAATTTTAGGGTCAACTGGAAGGTGAGGCAAAGTTTTAAGGATAATTGAAGTAGAAATCGTGTGACCTTTGCAAAGACCTCTCTTTGTATTTATGCATTTTTCTCCAACCAGCAATAATAATAATATAAAAAGATACAAGAATAACACTTAACTAAATCAGATGCAGATGGCTGTTTTATCAAGCAGAGGCAATTTTTATCATTTTAAAAGCTTTTGTTTTTGTAAAGGAAAGAAAATGGGCCATGTTCCCTGGCTTTTTTTTTTTAAGAGAGGAAAAAGCATATGTTTTTTAATTTGAAATGGAGTATTAATGGTGTTATCTCCCGAGAATTGCTGCGCTAGAGTGAATTGTAGAAAATGCATTTACTTGCAAGCTTTCTGGTAAATTCTTCTCTGACTTACAGAGTTAGTGGCATATTATATCAGCCTACCTTTCCAAGACTATACTGTACACACACCCCGAGAGTCAATTTCCTGAGCCTCTTTTACTAGATCATCTTGTTTCCTTTGTTTATATTATTGATTTAGGGAAAATCATTTGGTGAATATTGAGTGTTCACCTAAATGAGAAGGTGGTAATATGCGGCAAGTAGACAGAGAGGGATATAATATAACTGGGATAATAAAACCTTGTATCTGCGCTGCAATTTGTGGTTTGCATTATCCTATTTGAACCTCACGATACCTCTGAGAGTTATGGGGACAGACTATCATCCCAATTTTATAGATTGGAAGTGAGAGCATGGAGAGATTAAGTGGCCCCCTTCCTGTGTGCAGCTGGTAATTGAACCAGGACTACAACCTTCATGAGTCAATCTCATGTTCCCTCTTCTGCACAAAGCTGCCTCTCAATTAACAACCACCCCAATCATTCAGGAACATTTAGGGAGCACCTACTGTTTACTTGCATTAGAGTTGAAACAGTGACAGACATAATGGTGTTTTTAGGTACTGTCCCAGTGCACAGGTGCATACCATTGGCTCAAAAAGCAAAAGTGAGATGTAGGAACTATTCTGTGAGTAAGATATGATAAGTGCGTAAGTATGAACAATTGCAAAACCAATATTGGCTGGTAATGTGGGAGGCCTTACTTGGAAATGAGTAGAAAATTAAGGATGACATTAGCTAACACTTATGGAGCGGTTACCATGTGTCACTTGAGTTGTAACTTCTTTCATTTGTTGGGCAAATATTTTACAGTTTTTACCCAGTGAAGGTATTTTGGACACTTACAGGAAAGAAATTCTAGTTCTGGCACTTTTAATTAATGACCGGGAACATGTGACTTCACCTCTTTGGGTCTCGTTTTATTCATCTGAAAGAATGTTTAGAAAAAGTACCCAATTTTTAAGGTTTGTGTAAATAGTGTGTAAAATAAAATAAAATAAATAAAATAAAATAAAATAAAATATTGCCAAAAAATAATGGCCCTGCAATAATTTGGGGGTTTTGGTAATACAGTTATTTTCATTATTAGTACTCTGTGATAAGAGCTGGAGATACAGAAATGAATATGAAAATGCCTCTTGCCTTAAGAAACTTCATCTAGTAAGAGAGATTCCCACATCCTTCCTTCCGTCTCCCTCCCTTCCTTCCTTCCTTCCTTCCTTCCTTCCTCTGTTCTTCCTTCTTTCTATATTCTTTTTCCATTTGTTATTCCTTCCTTTCTTCCTTCCCTCACTATTTACTGAGTGCCTCCTTTGTGCCAGACAAAGCACTAGGTCCTTGCTTTTTCAAGAACATATTAGGCATTGATCAAGCCCTGAAGGTGATTTCAGTATAGAGGAGAAATAATTCACAATAAAGAATTATGACAAAGGGTGCACCAAGATGCCAGGGGAACACAGTTCAGCAGCAAGAACATTTGAGAAAATTATAGAAAGCTCCTCCCAAGATAGGAGAATTATACTGGACCCTAAAATACAATTGGGAATTGGCCAAATAAATGAACATTTGTTACTTTACTAGGTCTGAACAGTGTTATTCTTCTAGGAGGCCGGAGCCTAGACCAACTGCATGTTTCCCGGGTTCCTATAGCCACTAATCCACCAAGCAGGATTACTCTGACTCCAAACTTCCTTCACCTAATCTAAATGTTGTTTGTTTTTTGACATCTTACACATCAGCTTTTCTAGCTGTAAGATCACAAGAATAGTCTAGTGTTTTAAGGTGATGTTTCATCTTGAATATTAAAAACTTCTGGGGCGCCTGGGTGGCTCAGTCAGTTGAGTATCCAACTCTTGATTTCAGCTCAGGTCATGATCCCAGGGTCATAGGATTGAGCCCTATGTCAGGCTCCATAGTGAGCATGGAGCCTGCTTAAGATTCTTTCTCTCTCTCTCTCTCTCCACAACCCCCACCCCCTCCACCGCTCTCCCCACCACTTTCTCTCTTTCTCTAAAATAAAACAAAAAAAAAAACTTTCATAGATGTTAGAGCAGTGGCCAGCAGGTGTCTATTTGGGGTCTCTTAACTATTTGTATCCTTTCCTTGGGGATTGCATTTTATCCCAAGGCTTCAAAGATCACTGAAAACTCCCAAACGTAGGTACTCAGTCACAAACTCTCTCTAGTTTGGGAATCATCTATTAAACTCCATAAATAAACTTGAATATCTAGTAGATGTCCAAAATCAAAATGTTGATTTTTCCCCATCAATCCCTTGTCATCCCCTAATCAATTAATGGGGTCAACATTTGTCTGGTGGCTCAGCTTAGGAATCTTCACTTCTACTTTCTGGTGCCATCTAACATCAAGTCTTACTGCCCTCCAAAATACCTCTACTCTAATGAAACAATGCAGATCAAGGCACCACATATTTATGGCTGTTAAAACTATTAGGTAAGAAGTTAATGGAGGAACTTCATAGAGAATGAGTCAGATCAATGGTACCCTAATACACCAATCAACCTTAGTGTCACTGAAGAGTGACCACTAGACCTTGTGCCCCCTGGGATGCAACAGGAAGTTCCAGTCACCATCTATTAACCTGAATGTAATCAAATCTCTAGATATAGCTTTCAAATCTTAGGAAGTACAGGGGATAGAGGAACATGTATGATGACACCATGAATATATAATCAGACAACTACAGAATGTGGGAATGTCTGTGTGACAAAAACCTTACTTTAAAAAAAGATAAAAATAATGCCAATTTTATGTAAGAGATGGAAGAGTTTTCTTTTAGTAGTAATTCAGTCAAAACCAATCTGTACTACCAAATACAGCTTGGTGGTTCCTTGCAGGGAATGAAGGGTCATGCAGTTTGAAGTTATCTGGCTCATATCTGGCTCGAAATTATCTGGCTCATATATGGGCATGCAAAATTTATTGAGCTGTACATTTAGGATTTGCATAAATTATACTTAAAAACATTTCAATTATTTTATATAAACAGGGAGAGAAAACTATTATAGATCAAGGTGGATTTAAGAGACAAATCAACCTAATTCAATGTGCAGATCTTGTTTGGATTCTGATTTGGGGAAAATAACTTGTAAAACACACACATTTTTTTGATACAATGGAGAAATACTGAACATGGGTTAGACATTAGATGACAATAAGAACCTTGTAATGTTGTTATGTGTGCTAACAGTAATATAGTAACAAAATAGCAATGAGGAGATGGAGAAAAAGAGGAATAAACAGTCATGATCTGTTAGAGATAGTTCCTGAATTAATTGCTGGTAAACATAAGATGTGTGATATTTGCTTCATAAGATTCTAGGGCAAGAGCAAAACAAAACTATAGTTCATGAGTTAAATCCAACTTCCGCCTGTTTTTGTCATAAAGTTTTATTAGAACTCACCCATCCACATTCATTTACATGTTGTCTAAGGATGTTTTGGCATCACAAGGGCAGAATTGAATAATTGTAATAGTAATTTCTGCCTTCAAGACTGAAAATATTTACTATATGGCCTTTATAGAAAAAGTTTGCCAACCCCTGCAGTAAGAAGAGAGTGAAAGAGAAAAAAAAAGAAAGGAATGAAGGAAGGAAGGAAGGAAGGAAGGAAGGAAGGAAGGAAGGAAGGAAAAGAGGCAGGAGGGAAGGAAGAAGGGAAGAAAAAGTGCAGGAGAAAAAAGGAAAGAGAGAGAGCCATAGAATGTTGATAAACTGTGTGATGACTACATACAAATTTATTTTTCTGATCTCTCCACTTTTACAAACATTTGAAGAATTCCGTCATATATATATATCATATATATATGGCTATATATATGATATATATATATGACTATATATGACATGTATATGACTATATATATGATATATATATGACTATATATAAGATATATATCTTAAGATAAGATATATGTAAGATATATATCTTAAATGTAGATATCATATATATAATATATATATATCTTAAATGCAGACATGTCTTACCATAATTCAAACCATCACGATCACCTGGAATTCTTCAATGGCTTCCAACTGTACTTCCAGCATCCTCTCTTGTCCTCCTACCCTCTTCTCACTAGACTTAAACCAAGATATCCCTTTAATATTTAAATTGAATCATGTCACCATGGATTAAAATCTCCAATGGAAACCCTAAAGTCTTTGAAAAAATTCCACCCTTTGGTCTATAACATGACCGTAAGTGAACTGGCATCCCCCTATCTCATAGGCTTCATTTTCTAACACTCTCTGCAATAGCCTCTTCTTAGTATTTGTGGTAAAGTCCAAACCTATCCCCAAATCAGGGCCTACTACATGCTATTTTACCTGGAAACACTCTTGTCTGTCTCTTTGACTTCTTCCATCATACAGGTTTCACTGGAGAAGCCTTCTACCTTATTAAAATAGCCATCGACCCCTCCCTAACTAATTTGAATTCTCTATTACCTTGCAGTGTTTTATTTTCTTCAGAGCATTTACTTGTGGCCTTGTGTTTTTTTTTTTCCACTAGAAAGTAAGACTACACGTAAGTGGAAACTAACCTCTCTTATTCCTTACTTCATTTTCAGTCCTTAAAATAGAAGCAGAGCAGAGGAGTGGAAAGTAAAAAGAAAAGAAAGAAAGAAAGAAACAATAAGCAGGAGCTAGCATATTTAAAATAAGTATACAGAGATATTCTAAAAGAATTCTAAAACATAAAGATCTCTGTGAGGTCAAAGAAGCAGAATGCTGATACTTATAAGAGAGCTCTATAGAGCTAAAGTCCAAGAGGGATGAAAAAAATAGCAGTTGACCATGATTCAGTTCACCAGACTCTTATGGAACCCTTACTGGATCAAAGGTGTGATATGATATTAGGAATTAGGGGTATAGAAATGTCTAATGCAAATTCCTTTATACTCAGTGACAATATTGGTGAGGTTAATAATAGGCTTACCTGCTAACCAGTATTGATCATTTCCCATATTCTGGGCCCTCTTCTAAGGACTCCACGTATATTTTCCCATTGGCATTTTTTCTCACAACACTATGAAGTAAGTTCTATTCGTCTCCAATTAAAAAAAAAAAAGGAAATTGAAATTCAAGGCAACAGTGACTCAGAGCCAGTGGGCAAAATACTTGTAGACAGCGACCGATGTAAAAGACAGTGTTAGTGAAGTATTTGCTAAATCCCTCTGTAGGATTGAAAGAATAGGAATGATTTATCAGGACATGTCAGGGAAGGCCTCATAGATGAAGCAGGCAGCATTTGGTCTGGGCCTGCTGGGATGAGAAAGGTACTGCTACCTGGAGACTGGGGTAATGGAAGGCCATGAGTACATTACAGAGATGTCAAAACGCAGTTGAGTGCTTAACTGCTGGAGCTATAGAATCTGCTAGTGCTCAAAGTTGGGATCCCATCGTGATAGGTACCAGTTCTATGACCCTATAAGCAAGGTCTTAGCCCCAGTTCCCCATCGGGCTGTATTAAGAATTAAGTAAACCTTGCATGTGAAGCCCAGTACCTGGTGCATGGGAATCACTGATTTTTTTTTTTTTCCAGCTGTTACTCCTTCCAATTTGGGAACAGTAAGTATAGTAAGCATATCACCAAAGAAGTCTGGTGTGATAGAAGTCTGTAAAAAGTAATCTGAGATAAGTTCATTGTAAGTGGTGAATGCGAAAAGCTTGGACTCTGTTTCAGATTCACATAAAGGGGAATGAGTGCACAGGGGAGGAGATCCTAGGAAGCTGTGGTTTTAAGATGAACTCAAAAGGGCACCTCAAAGTGTTAAATCTTATTTTTTATCATTATTATTAAGTAAAGTTCATGGCTAAATAAAACAAAACCTCATTAAGAGTCAAAAAAGCTCCCTGACAGAGGTCTTCTGTAGAAGGTCTCAAAGTAATGGTGATATTTTTAGAAAGAGCACCCTCCAATTTATTTTTGGAAATATCACTCAAGCAACAATGGGGAGAATGGATGAAGGGAGGTGAAACTTGGGTCAGGGGGTCATTTTGAATGTTTTTGGAATCAAGCAAGTAGTGAACCCCTGAACAAGGAGTTGCAGACAATTTTAGAAGACGAGGGCGAATGGACAAGCACTGGGTCAAAAAGAAAAAAAAAAAAAAAAAAAAATATATATATATATATATATATATATATATATATATATATATACACATATATATGTATATATGGCAGAACCAAAACTGAAAATTAGAAAAATAAAATTCAGACACTGGTTTTGATAAAAATTAATCCAGAATTTCCAAAAGTTATGAAGTTATCCAAAACAACCCTTAGGGCAACTGGATTTACTCCAGAAGACCTGCACATCATTCAGGGCCTAAAGTTGGTGACATTGGTGGCAAGTCTGAGAATGTTAAGACCTCCTATCCCAGGGTGCTGTTGGTGACTTTGCTGCAATATATCTCATACAGCTAAGAAGACAGAAAAATAGGCATTAGAATGTCAGAGTCAAGTATCAGAGACTGGCATTCAGGAAAGATGATGGGGGGTAACCAATTAAGACTTCCTGCATAGTACATCATATTCTTTTACATGACAGCAGAAAAGTCTATCTCTGAAGCTTCATAATCCTGTGTTTTCCATGGAAGCATTTAAGGAAACAATTCTTCCCAACAGACCGCGCTGAGTACCCCTGTGCAAATGATTGTACTGTAGGCCATGTGGGTGATTTCAAGAACAAAGTCCCAGCCTCTTAGCTACATGGTTTCTAGCCCTGAATTGTCCAATATGATAACTACTAGACACGTCCAAATCCAAATTGAGATGTGCTATAAATGTAAAAGTCACTCCAGAATTCACAGATGTACAATGAAAAAAAACAAAGGAAGTATCTTATTAATGTTTTTATTTGCAGTGCATTGAAATAATAGTGTATTGGATATATTGAGTTAAAATATACTGTTAAAATTGATTTATCCTATTTCTTCTTTGCTTTTCTAATGTGGCTACTTGAAAAACATTGCACCTGGCTTTCATTTGTGGCTCATTATATTTCTATTGGATGGTGCTGCTCTAGACTCTGGCCAATTAGACTTCCCGCTGCCCCCTAGTGTAATTGGCATTTCAATGGCTTCATGTCTCACCCCATGCTCATTTGTCAAAACCTACCTATTCCTGAAACCCATGTGAAAGGACATTGCTTCAATTTATTATTTTCTGAAGTCTCTAACTACATATGATATTCTTGAACTTCTCTCTTGAACTTCTAGAGGAATTTATTTGTCCTTATAATGTATTTATCATAGCTCTTTATGTTTTTGTTCTAATTTATTTTACCAGAATATAAATTCTTTGAAGGCAATCGTGTATATAACACATTTTTATGATCCACAGAGACTAGCACAGTGCTTAAGTTTTCTTTCTTCTGAATTTAAGTCATTCAAGAACCCTATAATCTATTATGGAGTCGTGATGCTTCCTGGATCCCAGAAATTCTGATACATAAAGGGAAGAAACTTATCCCTTTGTTTCTGCTTTTGTGATATGATAGCTACTAATGTAGACTGTCAGCAGCTTTGTACGGCATGGGGCGGGGGGGGGGGGGGAAGGATGGGAAAAAAAGAGTTCCTAAGAATAGGGAAGCTTAGACTTGGAACAGAGAGACTTGGAACTTCTCTAAAAGAAAAGCTAATAAAATGTGTATCCATGTACAAAACATGAAAGACAGAGACAGACGGACAAAGGTCAAAAAATGCTGATTTGTTGTTTTTGCTAGGGAATAGCACACAGTCCAATTGGTCATATTTCAGATGTACTACTCAAAGTAGGCTAACTCCTGTAACATGTAACCTTCAACTTTCAATGGCTTGATGAAATAAAAGCCTAACATTATTTTTCCTGTACAGTACAATCCAATGTGGAGAATCAGAAGTTGAAGGGATGCTTGCTCTACATAGTCATTCAAGGTCCTAGACTCCCTTCATTTTGTGTCTTCTCCCTCTGTTAGGTCACAGGAGAACTTGCCATCCAGCTAGTGCAAGAGGAAAAAGAGAGATTGGGAAGTTGATTAATGGGTCAGTTCTGGAAGTGTCATGTGTCACTTTTATTTACATCTTATTGAACCAAACCTAGTCATATGGCCACATCCCACTTTAAAGGAAGGGTAGGAAATGCAGCCTAGATGTGGGTTAAAGAGGAGATCAAGTGTGTTGGTCAATACTGGAGTCTCCAGCACAATAGAGCACATGTAGGATAGGGCTTTGATCATTTGTTCTTTCATTCATTCCTTTAAGACAGATTTCTCAACCTTGACATTCTTGGGCTGGACAACCCTTTGCTATACAGGGTTATTCTCTGCCTTGTAGGAAATTAACCAGCATCTTGGCCTCTACCTTAATGTGCCAGCACCACTGCCTCCCACCCCAGTCACGTCAATAAGAAATGTCTTCAAATATTTCCATTTGCCCTGGGGGTAGTGCTGGAGGGGATCACCCCTGGTTTGATGTCATATTCCTTTATTCAGTATTTTCCGAATGTCATGAAATATCTCCTATTTGTTAGGGTGGTAGAATTACAGAATTCTTTATTTAATGACATCAGGAGGTTTTTGGTTGTTGTTGTTTTTTTTTTTCCTTCCTGATCCTTTATACACAGCTGTCCCTCAAGCATCACAGCAAGGAGAAACCAACTGTAGACAACAGGTCTAATCTCAATTTTCAGCCCATTTATTTGCCTGCATGTAATATTTATCTCCACTTTCATCTCTCTGGATCTCCTGTCTCATATTCAATCACTGGCCTCTAGATTATCTTCTATTTTTAAATCCCTTTAGTCATCTCATCCTGGAATATTGAGTTCACCTTCTCACAACTCTTAAATCTACATGCTTAGTCCAAGATAATCTTTCTCCTATTCTCTAACAGAGAATAGGAATCGTACAGGAACTAAAAGCATCATATGTACACCAAGTACGTAAAAAAAAAAAAAAAATGGCACTCATGTTGTCATTTCCACATCCTGTGCCCTTGGTAGACATTGCTAATCAGCCTTGATACTCTTCCCCCCTGAGCCTGGAGTCCGCCACTGAATCAAGGAAGTATTTGAAACAGTCACTATTGATTGAACAGGGTTGTAACAAGAGATTAAAATGATTCGGTCTCTGAGTTCTGGTCCCACTCCTTCATTTCAGAGAAAAGGAAACTGAGAACCAGATTATGAAATGGATTGCTCAGGCCACATAGAATTTTGACATTTTGGCCTTTTGTTTCTTCTCTCGTTCCTGTGGTAAGAATTAACAACGAGGCTTGCCCAAGTCCTGTGGAAATGAAGCCTTGAAAAAGGTTGCTAAAAGCAGGACAGTTGCTTAGGAGTGTGTTAGGATGAACTTGAGTTCAGGCAGATTCTTTTTTCTCTGCTTTTTTGAACAACAAAGTACACTCTAGTATATTGAGCAGAGATTGGAGGGGTATAATTACCCCCACCACGCTGGTTTTTTAAGAGATCAAAGAAAAAGGAAGATTCTGAATACTAACTAAATGCCTGAATATAAAATTCAAGAAAAATGCCACATGAAAATAGGGTTAACTGCAGGAGAATTCGCCAAGGGTGAATGTGATATGTGTATTTGAATGATAGGATTTGAGATTCAATGTTAGGCAGAGTCTTTTTAGGGAAAAAAAAAAAAAGCATCAGTGTCTGGTGGGAAATCAGAGGCTGTTTATGCTTTATCATTTGTATACAATAAAGTACATTGGGAAGAAAAATTGACCCTGGTTCATTTTCTCATCTGAGTTTTATTTCTCTACTTTCAGCTTTCCTGGCCAAGGCTCATACCATCCATGTTTATGTGAAATGGGCCAGTGCGCCCATCTTGCCTTTCGATAATTATAGGTCTCCCCAGGAAAATGGCTTTACAGAGGGATTTTATACAGGTTTTAAAGATTTTATTATGAAGGATTCAGCTCTTCCACAATTATTAGTTTTAGAAGGTGCTTTGTAGCCGCTGCTGGTAGAACAGATATTGATCCCTTTACAATGGGAAGCCTAACTCTCATATACCCACGTGAGTGCTGTACTTTGGCATCTTTTAAACTGATATAAGAATGCAGTGAAGCAAAATGATCATTTTCCTTGTTGGAAGGCCTTGTATCCCCACTAATGATGACAGAATAAACTTAGACCTGTGGGCAATAGTAACCACAAATTTCACTTTGGTTTTAGCAGTTACACTGGAGGCTGTAATGAACTTCACACAGTTGCATGGCGTTTGCTCAAGAGGCAATTGCTAAACTTGTTAAATAGACAACATTCTAAGTATCTTTTCACTCAGTCATCTCCTCTCCATCATCTCTGCCTTAGCTACCACCTCCTTTGGTGACTCAGCTTCCCAGTGGTTATCTCTTTGGCTTGTTTGCTTCCCTGTTGTAATTATTTAGTGCCAGGATCTCCCTTGCTATAGGAGTGAATCCAAACTGTACCATATGTATTCCAAACCCCTGGCACTCTGGTTCATATATATTTTGTGTCTTAACTTTCTCTCACATGAACCTCATGAACCAGGCTAACAAATTAACAAACATAGCATATCTCATTTGGCAGAATAAAACAATTTATGGTGTGTATTTCAATGCAGCTATATGGTCCAAAAAATGGCATGGAAGTTTTAGAGCCAGCCTGATTACATCTATATCTATATCATCTATATCATCTATATCATCTATATCATCTATATCATCTATATCTATATCTATATCTATATCTATCTACATCTATATTTTTAATTTTTTTGTTTCTTCACTTGGTGAATGGCCTTGAGAAAATCATTTAACTTATCAGAATCATACATCCTAAAATGAGCATAACGGTGAAGAGAAACAGATGTAAGGGGCCAGATGCAGTGGCTGGCGTATCACTGGTATGCCATTAAAAAAGGGAACTATATTTCCTGGACAGTGCTGGAGCCCAGGCAAAGGTAGGGGGATGCCACAGGGCTGGAAGAGTATTGGCAGAAGGTAGGGGCTTAGGCTGGAGGTGATGGAGACCACTGAAGATTTTTGAACACCAGAGCAACATGGTCAGAGAAATACATGGTCAGATGGCTCTGAAAGACAGGATAGGGGAGGGACAAGATGGAGATTTGGAGACCAGTTAGAGGCTGTTATAATCCAGGTAAGAGTTAACAAGGGGACTGAGGTGTTTATCATGGAAATAAAAGAAAAGTCCAGATGTGAGAAAGACTGCAGCTGTTCTAAGGGAATGAACATTTAGTCAATTATTACTATGTGGGGAACACTGTACTTTTTGTTAATTATCGCTGTGTTCTGGCTTGTAAGCCCAGTAATTATTTTGATGTTTAGACAAGAAAAGTTTCTCTCATCCAAAGCAAATTTTGTTAGCAAATATGGTCAGGTGACTTTTCTATGGCCACCCTACAGTCGATGTTGGAACCAAGATTAGAATGTAGATTGGTTCAAAAAATAGAACTACCCTATGATCCAGCAATCAAACTACTGAGTATTTAACCCAACAAATACAAAAACACCAATTCAAAGGGATATATACACCCCTACATTTATTGCAGCATTATTTCCAATAGCCAAACTATTACTCAGCCATAAAAAAGTATGAAATCTTAACCATTTGCAATGACATGGAAAGAGCTAGAAAGTATAATGCTGAGCGAAGTAAATAATTCAGAGAAGACAAATGCCATACGATTTCATTTATATGTGGAATTTAAGAAACAAAACAAATGGGCAAAGGAAAAATAAAAGAGAGAGAGAGATACAGACCAAGAAACAGACTCCTTAACTATAGAGAACAAACTGATGATCCCATCACCAGAGGGGAGGTGGGTGTGGGAATGAGTGAAATAGGGGATAAGGATTAAAGAGGGCACTTGTAATGATGAAAAAATAAAATAAAATAAAATAAAATAAAATAAAATAAAATAAAATAAAATAAAATAATAAAATAATTGAAAAAATATAGGTTGACCTGGATCCAAAGTTTATGTACTTTCCATGTGTGTGTTCTATCACGCTGCCTTCTGGAAAGGCATGTGCTAGGGTACTTTGCTTTGCTAGGGAAGGTGTGATCAGAGCATAAAGTTCATGGAAGAAAGTGATGAGAGATGAAGCCATACATATAGACAAGGATTAGGTCCCAGGAAGCCTAGTGTGCCAGATGGTGGAGTCAGACCCTGTGGGTAATGTGGAATGCTTAAAGAGTTTGTGAAGTTAAGAAACAAGAACATGGGAAAGAATGGAGGCAGGGAGATAGGTTAGGGATTCTTACAAAAATTCAGGCAAGAAAACTAAGGAAACTTGAACTCAGTCAAGGCGGTGGGAGTGGAAGTGTATTTATTGATATAGAAGATATTGGCTATGTATTGCCAATGAGTAAAAACAAGTTTCTAAATAATGTGAATCCCACTTTGCATTCCGAAGATAAATAGATATGTCTGTATCTTTATATGGATCTTGCTCACTCTCTTTCTCCCTCTGTGTGTGTGTGTGGGGGGGGGGGTGTCTGTCTGTCTGTCCTTGTAATGTCTTCATAGATAATCCTGGAGTGAGAGGGTGGCTGGCATTTTTTCCTGCTCTTTTTGATTCTAGTTAATACATTTTAAGTAATTCCTATATCAGGAACTATGCTAAAAGCTTTATGGCCCTTTGCTTATTTAATAACGATACTAGATGAGGTGGATACTAATATGAAATCAAGTTTTATGGAAAGTAAGCAGTTTGCCTAGCTTTGTTGAATGAATGAACGCAGACTGTGTGTATTTTAGTGGTAGGGGGAGAACCCCCAAAATACCAGCATGCGTCTGTGGATTGATCTTTTAACCATTACATAATATTTTATAATTCATCTATTAGTTTATTTGAGGCAAAATACAGCTTGAACAACATGGGTCCACTTACATGTGGATTTTTTCCCAAAAAATACATTATAGTACTCTAAATGTATTTTTTCTTCCTTGTGATTTTCTAAGAAACATTTTCTTTTCTCAAGCTTATGCTATTGTTTTTTTTTAAGAAAATTTTTAAGGGGTATTTATTTTTCACAGAGAGAGAGAGACACTGAGCGCAAGCAGGGGAGGGGCAGAGAGACAGGGAGACACAGAATCTGAAGCAGGCTCTGGGCTCTGAACTGTCAGCATAGAACCCAACGTGGCACTTGAACGCACAGATCGTGAGATCATGACCTGAGTTGGATGCTGAAGTTGGATGCTTAACTGACTTGAGCCACCCAGGCGCCCCTTGAGCTTACTTTATTATAAGAATGCAGCATATAATACAGATAACATGTGTGTTAATTGACTATTGATGTTGTTGGTAAATCTTCTGGTCAACAGTAGTCTATTAGTAAAGTTTTGGGGGAGTCAAAAGTTATATGTGGATTTTCTACTATGTGGGGTTTGGAGGCCCCACCCCGTACTGTGCAGGAGTCAACTGTAAAATACATTGTATGTATTTGAAAACTGATTTAATAAGGTATAAAGTAGTTGTTACAGGGCGCCTGGGTGGCTCAGTCGGTTAAGTGTCTGACTTCAACCCAGGTCATGATCTCACGGTGGGTGAGTTCTAGTCCCACGTCGGGCTCTGTGCTGTCAGCTAGGAGCCTGGAGCCTGCTTCAGATTCTGTGTCTCCCTCCCTCTCTCTCAATCTCTCTCTCTCTCTCTCTCTCTCTCTGCCCCTCCCTTGCTTGCATTCACTCTCTCTCTCAAAAATAAATATAAATAAACATTAAAAAATTTTTGAAAAATATTTGTTACAAATAATATAGTTATCCAGCTCTCACTCATTCATAGAAAAAAATGACCATTTTGTCTATTTTTAAACTTTTATTATAAAAGAAATGCATGCATACGGTAAAAATATAAATCATTTAAATAATATAATAATAAAAAAGAGTCTCCCTGAAAAGTCAGCTTCACATTTACACACCAAAGAATACCACTGTGGATTGCTTATATGTGTGTATGCGTGTATGAATCTTTCCAGAAATGTTGAAAGCACAAGCAAGCATATGTATATATCCTTTATTTAATTTGTTAAAAACAGATGAGGTCATACTATATACACTGTTTGAAACATTGATCTTGTTTTTCTCTAAATGTGGATTAAAGATCCTTCTGTAATTGCACATAAGAAAGTCCTCAATCTTTTTGTAGACTGTAAAAAACAAAACAAATGAAGAAACACAAAGCAGAAACAGACCCATAAACACAGAGAACAAACTGGTGGTTGCCAGAGGGATGGGGAGTGGGGGAGGGATGGGCAAAATGGGTAAAGGGGAGTAGGAGATACAGGCTTCCAGTTATGGACTGAAGTCATGGAGATAAAGGTACAGCATAGGGAATATTGTCAATGGTATTGTAATAGCATCATATGGTGACTGATGGTAGCTACACTCCTGGTGAGCACAGCATAACCTACAGACTTGTCCAATCACTGCGTTATACACCTGAAACTAATGCAACACTGTGTATCAGCTGTGCTTCAATTAAAAAAATAAAGTCTCAGTTTTTTAAATGGAATAAAGAATTGCATGAGTATACCTTACTTAATTTGATTCATCTTTTATGGACATTAGGAAAGTTCTTACATATACATGACCAACAGTATCTAGGGATAAATTATTAGAAATTAAATTGCTGGCTAAAAGAACCTGTACATATTTAATTTTAATTGAGGTGGCCAAATTGACTCTCTCTCTCTTTCTCTCTCTCTCTATATATCTATCTCTATCTATCTATCTATGTCTATATATATCTCTCTCTAGAGATAGAGATAGATAGATATAGATATAGATATAGATATATCAGAAAATATATATATATATCCACAATTTATATATATCGGCAATATATGTATATATGGAAATATATATGCTGATATATACATATATATGTATATATCAGTGGTACATGATAATGTCTTTTTCCCCTTATACTTACTTGCTAACACATTTGCTCTTTGGCAAAATGATAAATAAAAATGGTGTCTACTTATTATTTTAATTTTTTTCCTTTAATTATGAGAAATTTTGGCCATCTTATATACATGTTCACTGGCTATTTGTGTGTGTCTGTGCATGAGTGAAATTTTCTATGAACGACGTTTTTATGTCCTTTCCAGCTTCTCATTGGGCAATAGTTATTTTTTTCTTACTGATTGGTAACGGTTCGTTAAATATTAAGGGGATTAACTATTTTCCCTGTGTTGCATATAAAATTCTCATGACTTATGTTTATATTTTGGCTATGTCTCTAAATGTTACACAAAGTATTTACGTATGTATAGTTAATAGTCTATATGTTGGTAGTTTGTGGTTTTAGGCCAAGTATATTAAGACCGTCCCAACTCAAGACTTTCTTTGATATTTTTCTCGTTATGTTTTCCACTTCATCTTGGATCTTTGTTCCATCTAGAATTTATTTTGGTGTGAAAAAAAGATGGGGATTTAGCTTCTACTGTGCTACTCACTCTAAATGGCTAGCCTGTTGTCCCAGAAAATCTATTTAATAAGCCATCTTTCCCTCACATTTGAAACACTGTAATAATGCATTTGTTCAATGTACATTTGGGCCCATTTGGAAAATTTTTATTATGTTCCATTAATTTGTTAGTATTTTCTTGCTACAATGGCACATAGTTTTTACTACTATTTCCTTGTAATACATTTTAGTATCTGATGGGACTTGGCCCCTCTCATGTTCTCTTGTTCAAAATGGTTCTCGCAATTTCCTCATGCTTATTTTCCAGATGGATTTTGGAATGACATATTCAAGTTCTAAGGTGAAATATTATATTAATATATTTGTTGGGGTTACCATGAATATTTAGATTAATATAATTGACTTTTTAAGCCATTTACACCTTCTTCTACAAGAATAAAGTAGGTCTTTTTATTCACTATTGTATTCTTTTATGGTTATCAGTAGAGGTTTACAGGCTTTTTTTTTTTCATACATGCCTTGTACATATCTTATGTTTATTTCTAGGAAATTAATCCTTATTATTACTTTTATAAATGAGATATGTTCATATGTTAAATTTATATTAATATAATATATAAGCATTATTGAATTTTGTATTAACAATTCTAACCAATTATCTTATGGTCCTCTTCTAATAATTTAAGTAATTTCTCTGTTTTTAATGATAGAGTCATTTCATTTGATGATAATTTTCTATTTTTCCTTTTACATATTTTTCTTTTCTAAAAATTTTTTTTAATGTTTTTTAATTTATTTTGAGACAGAGAGAGACAGAGCATGAGCAGGGGAGGGGCAGAGAGAGGGAAACACAGAATCTGAAGCAGGCTCCAGGCTCTGAACTGTCAGCACAGGGACTGAGTGGGGCTTGAACTCACGGACTGTGAGATCATGACCTGAGCTGAAGTCGGATGCCCCAACCAACTGAGCCACCCAGGCGCCCCTATATTCTTTTCTAAATGCAATGGCTAATACAACCAGAGCAATATTAAATAATAGATGACATGGTACGTCCCTTCCTTGTTCTTTATTGTAATGAAAAAGCTTTCATTACTTCAAAATATTAACATTTTGTTTGACATAGGGCTAAGGGAGTATCTATCTATTTCATACTTTATTAAGTACCAAAAAAAAATCAGGTATAGACAAATCTGATCATTTTTCTGTTTTGGTATTTATTGAGATAACCACATGCTGAGTGTTCCCCTTGATTTAGTAAAATATTGACTACTGTTAATTCATACTTAATCTCGAATAGTTCTTTCCTTCCTAGGTGAAGAAAAAATCTATTTGGTTATAATGTGTTAACGTGTTAATTCATGTGAAGATGGGCTCTATTTGCTAGAAGTTTAGGGTTTTAAAATCAGCATTCAGAGGGGCGCCTTAGTGGCTCAGTTGGTTAAGCCGCTGACTTGGTCTCAGGTATGATCTCGTGGTCCGTGAGCTCGAGCCCCACATTGGGCTCTGGCTGACAGCTCAGAGCCTGGAGCCCGCTTTGGATTCTGTGTCTCCCTTCCCCACTCGCGCTCAGTCTCTCTCTGCCTTTCAAAAATGAATAAATGTTAAAAAAAATTTTTTTTAATCAGTATTCAGAGATGGGATGTGTCTGCATTTTCCTATTTTGTCCTAATTATCTGATTTTGGAATCAATATTGTCTTTTTCCAGTCACTTCCCCCTGCTCAACATACATAAACACACATACACTCTTTAAAGTAGATAGTCAATGGGGGCACCTGGGTAGCGTCCAACTTCGGCTCAGGTTGTGATCTCACGGTCCGTGAGTTCAAGCCCCGCGTTGGGCTCTGTGCTGACAGCTCAGAGCCTGGAGCGGGCTTCAGACTCTGTTTCTCCCTCTCTCTCTGCCCCCTCCCCTACTTGTACTCTGACTCTCTCTCTCTCTCAAAAATAAATAAACATTAAAAAAAATTTTTTTTAATAAAGTAGATAATGGATGGTCTAATTTTTCCTGCAAACAACTGTCTTTCATTTTATTTATTCTACTGTGTTTCTGTTTTCAAAATCATTAATTTTGATTTTTACTTATTAATTCCCACCTTTTTCCTTCCTTTTATTTTATGTTGCATTTCCTAACCTTTTTAGTTGGATAATTAATTCATTTATTTTCATGCTTTTTGAATATAGCAATGTGTATGCATCTATGAATAGTTCCTTGAGCATAATTATGACTTTATTACATAAGGCCCTATCTATGGTATTTTCATCACTGCTATTTTTAAAATATTCAGCGTTTTTAGCTGTGCTTTTCTCTTTGTTCTAGGGGTCATTCAAAGAGGGTGGAATCAGTGAGGATTCTGATTTTGTCCCTGTCCTTACAAACCCATTATGACTTTACTGTGATCAGAAAATATGATCTTTTAAACTGTTTAGACCTTCTTTAAAAAAAATTTTTTTTTAAATGTTTGTTTATTTTTGAGAGAGAGACAGACAAAAGGACTGTGAGTAGGGGAGGAGCAGAGAGGGAGAAGGAGGCACAGAATCAGAAGCAGGCTCCAGGCTCTGAGCTGTCAGCTCAGAGCTCGATGTGGGACTCAGACCCATGAACCATGGGATCATGACCTGCGCTGAAGTCAGATGCTCAGCTGACTGAGCCACCCGGGTGGCTCAACTGTTTAGACCTTCTTATATAAGAATAAGGAACATCTTTTTATTTACTCTAATCTTCTTTTATGATTATGAGTAAAGTTTTATAGTTTTTTTTTCATATAGGCCTTGTATCTGTCTTGTTATTTCTAGGAAATTAATCTTTATCATTACTTTTATAACGGATATTTTCTTACTTTAAATTTATATTAACATAACATAATTATAAGTATTACTGAACTTTACTAATAATTCTGACTAATCATCTTATACATTATCTTCTAATAATTTAAGCCATTTCTCTGAGGTTTTGTTTTTTCATTTCTCTGAGTTTTTAATGATAAAATGACTTTTCCAATTTCTACCTTTGATCAATTATTGAAGTTTTAATAGTAAAGAAATACAAGACTGAAATACATCAATGTCCAATGGGCTCTTGTAAACAATAGGTGTTTACTATCCTCTGATATAGAATTAATATCTGCCTCATGGGTTTAGTTATTTAAGTAATTCTTTATCTCTTTTCTTCTACTTGAAGTGTCTTTCTTAAGCTGAGAGTTCATTTAAAAAGCTGTGTCGGGGTGCCTGGATGGCTCAGTCGGTTGAGCTTCCGACTTCGGCTCAGGTTATGATCTCACGGTTTGTGAGTTCAAGTCCCGCATCTGGCTCTGTGCTGACAGCTCAGAGCCTGGAGCCTGCTTCAGAATCTGTGTCTCCCTCTCTCTCTTTCTCTAAACCTCCCCCAATCATGCCCTGTCTCTGTCTCTCTCAAGAATAAATAAACATTAAAAAAATTGTTTAAGTTCTGTCAATGTTGTTTTTTGTAATTTTGACATTTTCTACATTTTTTCCCTTAATATCGATGCTGTGGTATTAGGGACGTAACAAGTGATGATTTTAAGATCCCCATCGTTGTATCATTAGTAAACCCCCTTCTTTATCTTATTTCGTTCTTTTTCCCCCCTGGTTTTGATTTTATTTTATGCTTGCAACTTAATTCCCGGTATGTTTTTGTTTGAATAGTATGTCTTCATTCGGTACTGTCATCTTTCAAAGGGACTTGTTCAAACTGCTTCTAACTTCGTGTTGTTTTATGAATCAATACAGTGGTCTTCTTGAATAATCCGTGGGTTCAGCCCATTGTAATTAAATAGTATGTGTGGGTTTTATTTCAGTTCTGTCATTTTATCTTATGTTAATTTCTTAGTTTTGTGCCCATTAGATTTTCTACAGTTTGCTTTTGGACATGCCCTTCTTTGATTCATCTTGTGTCTCTCATTTTCCTCTGAGAAGTTGGAAGATTCTTTGGAAAGAGTTTTTAAAACACCCTATTGGTTATATTTATAGTTAGTAATAATATGCCTAAATATGTTTTTCTCCACTTAACAAGTAGAAGTAATATTTTTGGAATCCTCCCACCGTGGTGGAAAATAAGAAAAATTAGCTCCGTGTATGCACACACAGACACACGTCTTTACACCTCCCATGTTTCCACTTCAATTTTTTGTTAGTTTCATGTTCATATATATTTTCATGGCTTAGAGGAGCTACATTTTGCACTGCAACCAAAATTCTCACAATTCTTTAAACTTAGTTCTACATTAAAATAAAGTGAGTGCATAAGAACTTTGCTTCTATAGTTCTTCCTTTCTATGCATTTTATTTTGCTTCGTTTCTTGGTTGACTGGATTGTATAACCATGCCTTTTTTTCAAGAAAGGCTCATGGGTGACATTTCCTCTGAGTTCTACCGTGTATAAAAATGGCTTTCGGGTGCATTTATGCTTGAACACCAATTTGGCATGGTATGAAATTCTTGGGTCACATTTCCCTTGCCTTGGACCAGAGTAGACATTGCTTGTATGCATTGCTTCGCTGTCTGCCAGCAGTGAATGTTGTCTAGACAGAAACAGAAGCCAGAGTGTTCCTCATTCCCTTCTCTTTAGGGGATCCTGTCTGTGTGTTCAAGTGCCTTCAGGAGGCATTCTTTATCTTTGAAAATTAAGAACCTATATGGCTGTGTCTCACAGTTGATATGCTTTTGCTTGTCTGGCTTTGTTAATCCACTCTCCCAAGACCAGTTGTGCCCTTTCACTTGATACATGTAGGTGTTTCTTTAATTCAATATGTTTTCTGTCACATTACTATAAGCATATCGGTGTGTTTTTTGGTCTAATATGTTCTCCTTTTAGGGAACATTCATCATCCATATGTTTTCTCTCCTCTAGAATGTGTCACTACATTTTTCTTTCTGATCACTTTTAGTCCTTATTCTTTTTCATGTTATTTTATATTATTTCTCTAAACCTAAATGCTTCGGTGTTCAGTGAAGTCTTAACTCTCTCTCTTTTTTACTTCTCATGATAATTTAATTTCTATAATGAAGTTGTAATTATTTGTCTGTTATTTTATTTGTTATATCTAATTATTTGTTATATCCTCTTCCCTGAGTTCATTCCTCTCTTTAGTGATTGATGTCTCTGTTTCTGCAAGAAGAAGTCTCTTGTGTTTCCCTGGAATCCCTCTATGATTATGGTGCTCTAGGTGATGATTTAGAGCTGTTTATCTTTACGCAGCTAATTGTGCCATGTGAAAGATTACAGAGCTGATCTAGCAGCAGACCTGTGTTTCAAAGAGGTATACAGGAGATGAGTTCAGACGAGACCACGGCAAAGGCCTGGTTGCAGTGCCTTAGGAATAGAGTCAGGGCAGAATTTTCAACCAGCTGATCTTCCAGACTTCTAGTGCAGGAGGATTTTCTGTAGCCTAACTCTGTAATCGCTCATCCAGTCATCATGGGGAAAATCATCTCTCCCTACATCATCACCTTACCAGCTACCCCCGACACCCCTGCCTAGAGCAAATACTGTGTATTCCATGGGGGATCTGTGAACCATGGCTGAATCTTCTCATTGTGACCCCAGAATAGTTGAAGCTGTGGAAGGATGCCTACCTTTTAGAATAGCTGCTACAAAAAGCTGGCAATACCAAATGCTGGTAAGAATATACAGCAGCAGGAGCTCTCTTTTGTTGCTGTTAAGAATACCAATGGAAAAAGCCACTTTGGAAGACAATTGGCAGTTTCTGACAAACCAAATACAGTCTTACCATGCCATCGAACATTTGCACACCTAGGTTTTTTCTCCAGTGGTTTGAAAACACATGTCCAGTTAAAATCTGCATGTGGGGGCACCTGGGTGGCTCAGTCAGTTAAGCGTCCAACTTCGGCTCAGGTCATGATCTCATGGTTCATGAGTTGGAGCCCCACGTCAGGCTCTGTGCTGACAACTCAGAGCCTGGAGCCCACTTCACATTCTGTGTCTCCCTCTCTCTCTGCCCCTCCCCTGCTCATGCTCTATCTCTGTCTCTCAAAAATAAATAAACGTTAAAAAAAATCTGCATGTGAATGTTTACAGCAGCTGTATTACAATCACCAGAAACATTTTAGATGTCCTTCAATAGGTCAATGCGACAAATCAATAGGGGAGTATATAAACAAATTGTGGTATATCAATAAAATGGAATACTTATTTATTTATTAAAGTTTATGTATTTATTGTGAGAGAGATAGAGACACAAAGAGAGTGAGCGGGGGAGGGGCAGAGAGAGAGAGAGAGAGAGAGAGAGAGGGGATCCCAAGCGGACTTCACACTGTAAGTGTGGAGCCTGACATTGGGCTTGAACCCATAAACCATGAGATCATGACCTGAGCCCAAACCAAGAGTTGGACGCTTAACCAACTGAGTCACCCTGGCACCCCAAAATGGAGCATTTAAAAGAAATAAGCTATATGGGAGTGTGGGGGGGGGGGATGGGTGAAGGGGATGAAGAGTACACCGAATATGTTGAGCACTGAATCCTGTATAGAATTGTTGAATCACTATATTGTACACCTGAAACTAATAAAACATGGTATGCTATACTACAATTAATTTTTTAAAAAAGAAATAAGCTACTAAGCCATCAGAGACACAGATAACCCTTAAGTACATACTGCTAAATGAAAAATCCAGTCTCAAAAGGCTACATACTGTATGATTTCAAGTATGTGCCATTCTGGAAAAGGTAAGACTATTGAGTCAACGAGGCGGAGACTGAAAGAGGGAGGGTTGAGTAGGTAAAGCACAGGGGATTTTTAGAAAGATGGGTCTATTCTGTATTATATTGTAATGGTGGATACATGACATTTTGCATTAGTAACACCCACGGAGCTTTATAGCACGAAGAGCAAATCGTAATATATGCAAACTAAAAAAAATTTCAGAGGTTGCGGGATCCCAGCAAGGAATGTACATCATGGCAAGAGAATCTAACTGTATCACAAATGTACGAAACGCCCTCAATGTCAGTGGTGGTGGGGAGGGAAATGCCGACCTAAGTCACTTTGAAATAAATAGTGTCTGTAAGACAAAAAGCAAAAAAAAACTGCATATCAACACCATACTCTAGTTGATAAAGTTGGTTCCCATGGGTATACAGGTTAACAATTCTGATATTTCCATCTAGTGAGAACAGACTCTGGACATACTGAGGCTCCATTTCAGCTCTGCTTCCAGAAAAGAAGCCACAGTGTTCTCATACTCCATTTCCTCTTCCTGGGCATACAGTAAGACTTCAGTAGGCTATAGCCATGTGGCTCTATCTGGGAAATAAAAGATGGGCTAAAGGGATGCACAGCACAGCCAGGCCCGGCTCCTAAAATCTTCAGCCACGTCCAGGTCCTCCCTTTCTTCTTCTATAGAGACCTGCAGAGAACACATCTTTAGGATACATACATTACAGGAAGAAGGGAGTCCAGATTTTCAAGTTACCACCTAGAGGGGAGCCTCCGAGGAGAACCACCCAATCCACATTGGAATATCATGTGAGAGATAAATAGAATTGTTACACTGTTATGACGCTGAAATTTGGGGATCATTATAGTCAGTGCAATCTTCCTAAGTGGTCATTCATCAGGGCATCATTCTGTCGATATTAAATATCTGAGCTCAGATTTGGGCTTTGGACAGTTAGGGTAGGAGAGAGAGAAAATATTACTAACATTTGCTTCACTGGACTCAAGGAGGGACGTGGACTCAAGGACGACTATGCCTTGTTTAAAATGGCACTCTTTGCTTCCAGAAAGGCCTAGTGATGCCTGTATTAAATATAAGCTCACGTGCACCATCTGCGTTGCATGCTTAGAGCTGTGAGGATCATGGAGGGGAAGATGTTACTCATTAGAAATTATATTACTCAGCCATCAAAAAGAATAAAATCTTGCCCTTTGCAACAACATGGCTGGAGCTAGACCGCATTATGCTAAGTGAAATAAGTCAATCAGAGAAAGACAAATCCCATATGATTTCACTCATATATGGAATTTAAGAAACAAAATAGATGAACATGTGGGAAGGGGGTGGAGAGAAGAGAGGGAAACAAACCATAAGAGACTCTCAACTACAGAGAACAAACCGAGGGTTGATGGAGGAGGGTGGGTGAGGGGATGGGCTAAATGGGTGATGCGTATTAAGAAGGGCACTTGTGGGGCACCTGGGTGGCTCAGTCAGTTAAGCATCTGACTTCAGCTCAGGTCATGATGTCCGGTTTGTGAGTTCGAGCCCTGCGTCAGGCTCTCTGCTGACAGCTCCGAGCCTGGAGCCTGCTTCACGTTCTGTGTCTCCCTCTCTCTCTGCCCCTCCCCCACCTCATGCTCTGTCTTGTCTCTCTCTTTCAAAAATAAATAAACATTAAAAATTAAAAAAAAAAAGGGCACTTGTGATGAGCACTGGGTGTTTTATGTAAGTGATGAATTACTAAATTCTCTTCCTGAAACCAATATTGCACTGTATGGAAACTAACTAAAATTTAAACAAAAAATAATTTAAAAAAGAAATATATTAATAAAAAGAAAATTTTCTGAGGTATTATAAACACTTTTTCTCGTTTTTTCTCCTCCTCAGCTATCTATGTTGATCATTTTACAGAAAACTGAGGTTTAGAGAGGTTAAGCACAAAGCCCAAAGTCATACATTTAATCAGTAGCAGAAGCTGGGCTCAAAATTCAAAATGTCCAACCACTAATCCCGTATTCATTCTATACAATGCACTTTCTCTGAGCCTAGAAATACACGTCAGGCTCAAGGAGCATTATCTGGTCAATCCAAATCCGTGTTTATCTCAAGAATCAAAGATTGAATTTCAAGAATGACCAGCAAACGCTAAGGACTCCTTAGAGTCCCGAGTCACTGGGTAGATAGATATTTGAGACAGCCAGGATGCAGTCTGGCACGTAGGTTTGTGACAGACAGTGCCACATGGGACTCAGGGCAAGGGGCTTTGCCTTGTCTGGGTGGGTCTGAACATTACCTCTATCATGTATCAGCTCTGGAGACCTGAGCACTTTTAATACCCCTGAGCATCCATCTGTGATTATTGGTAGCAAAAAAAAAAAAAAAGTAAATTCTGCCTAGAAAATGCATGGAAAATTACCAAGCACGAATGAGATCTTCAATACGCCTGCAGTAACTGTGGTGGTACCCAGTCGCCGTTGGTGGAGTGTTCTTGGAGGTAGTTAGGTTATAGCTTGTACGCCATTGAGAAGTCACGTGGTCTATTGTGCTATGCGTGAACTGCCTCTGTTTGACCCTGACGCTTGAGCTCCTGGGGAACACACACAAAGGCAGCTTACCTTCCTCACCTACCACAATCTTGCCCACAGAATAATAGATGATTTCGGATACAAAATAAGGAGCAGTCTTGACTCACTTCATAGTCTAAACTGATTTCAGGATCAAGTCACTTCCAACATGGCATAAAGATAAATTTTGGCCTTCGTGTCAGCCGGCTTCTCGCTCTCCCCACCGAGTCTTTTTATTCAAGGATGCTGGATGTGATTTAACTCTATTCCATACAAACTATTTGGGGGGAAAGATCTGGT
Organism: Leopardus geoffroyi; assembly: GCF_018350155.1. Taxonomy (NCBI): domain Eukaryota; kingdom Metazoa; phylum Chordata; class Mammalia; order Carnivora; family Felidae; genus Leopardus; species Leopardus geoffroyi. Next base: position 78,738,652 of record NC_059342.1, read on the forward strand.
AAATATTAGGAAATGTTGATTTACGTTCTTATGTTGATGATAAAAGTAAGAGTTCATTACAGAAAATACTTACAAATATGAAGTTGAAAATAAAAATCACCTGTAATCCTCCCCAACCATAAACAAGCTCTTTCATTTTAAGATGCTTTCATTGTATTTTTAATGCAGACACACATATGTTTATGTGTAGGTACAATATGTTTGTAATATATTTAGCATTATGGGGGAGAGTATCCCGTGAATATTTTAGAAAGATATATAAGCCTTAAGTTTACAGATTAGCAAACGAAAGAAAACATTCGCCAAACAGAATATTATTCTTTGAAGAACCGGTCTTTACCTTCAATGAGCAAACACAACAGAAAGTGCTTCTTGTGGCCCTTCTGGAATCCCTTGGAGGTGTTCGGAAACACTGCCTCTAAACAGGGGAAACTTCTCACCCTGCAGTCTTATTTCCACTGCTGATTTATTTAGGAAATCTTTTTACTTCTGGAGAACACAAAGTTATGTTTTAGTCTGGCCTGAATTACTGGAGCCTGAATTAATGCGATTTGCTTGTATTTAATTCAGCTTCTTTAAGCACGTGTTCCTCCTGGTAAAATCACCTCGGGACGCGAGAACAAAACGGTAACAATTCAAATATGCAACAGCAGAACACCAGCTCTGAGCAGACCTTAAGAAATCGATGAGACGCCATTAAGGTTTTAAATCTTGCCTCGTAGCCAGGAGGTGAGTGGATTGTGTTTCAGCACGGATAAGCAATTCCGGGGCACAGGCTTGCCACAGAAAGTACCCCACAGGCTCTGGGTCTCTGGGGGTGCAATTCGGGCTCTGTCAGCAAGAGCCTTGCAGCAAAAGGTGCTAAGGCAGGCTGCAAGGCAGGCCGACCACGAATCTGAATGGCACTAGAGTTTGGTATAGACTGAGCCCCGGCCAGCGGTCAGTGGAACGTCTGGTCCGAGATACCATTGTTGGTGAGGGATCAGACAGCTGCCAGATCACAAGTGGGTGTTGGGAATAATTGGGGGGTGGAGCAAAACGAGGCAAATGGAGGCCAGAGAGAGGAAGAGGAGGTGATGGGAAGGCAGAAGAGCAAGTGTGTTTGCAGGGCACGTAAGAGGTGACCGACCTGGAAATGGACCACTTCCTCACCAGCGCCCTCCTTTATCCTGCAAATTTCTTGAGACTCGTACTTGCGCTCTTTGTGAGTATGCCCCACTTCCTAATACTATAAGTAAATCCTCTGAGGCAAAGGCTTAGTTGTTGTCAGATCCTCAGAAAATAGAACAACATCTAATACATAGCCAATGCTTAACAAACGTTCATTCCATCAACAGGTGAAGGAATGAAACCACTTTATTAGTCCGCCAAAAGAGGGAAAGGCGAAATAGGCCCGCGAAGCGGGGACATAGCCAGGTCTGAATAACTGGAGGCACTCTGATGGGAGGTGAAGCGATTTGTACACAAAGGTTTATGCTTATCTTACGTATCAGGTACAGGCTTTGGGAAACAGTCCTGGGTCTGAAGGGAGGAGAGTTGTTTTCCTTAAATAGATGATGTTAAGTTCAATGAAGGTTACTTAAGACTTTTTGCATTTTAAATATCTGCAGTGCCTGACACTGCTGAGACCTTGAGAGTTATAAGTCAACAATAAGAAGCACAGCGTTTGCCATGAAGTCAATGTAGAATGATACCAGGGGATGTGTCCTGGGCTCTAGGACCACTGGGGATTCGAGTCCTGAGAGCATCACTCCCTTCTCACAACATGCAAGACACTTGCTTTCTCCTGGCACTGATTCAGGCACGAGGACATCCATTAACTAGAAGCAAGCTCCAGGCCCCTCTTTACCTCTTTAATTTCCCTTCACATGGAAGTAGAGGGCGTTTCAACGGTTGTTAGGAAGGGCGAGTGCCCTTTCTTCTCTGAAATCTGTCTCCTTGTAAAGTAGTTCACTGCTCTTCTCCCCAATAGACCATACGCTTGGGATGGAAGCTTTATTTTCAAGGAGAGAGACCTCTGGTTTTCCAGTGCGCTCTGTGTCTGGGTGGGTATACTTGTAATTCTGGGGTGTGCTATCAGGGAGCCCAGCATGATGCACACCTGAGCCTCTCCTTTATCCGTGTGCTGGTGATATTTAGATTTTTCAACTGCTTAACCACTCTGAATCTCGAGTGGTTTAGCATGCAGGTGACATTGGTCCCCCTAAGACATTGTCAAAGGAAGGTACATGTCCTTATGAAGCCTAGCATCCCTCATTCATGCAATAGATATGCCAATGCAAGTGCCCTCTGAAGTGTGATAAGGAGTGAAGCAGATGATGGGTGGAGAAGTGGATGGTTGTTTCAGGGCTGCCCAAGACCACTCTGAATCTCCATGATTCACTAGAAAAAGTCACAGGACTCAGAAGGTGTCATACTCACTGTTATAGCTTATTACAGGAAAAGGACACAGATTAAAATCAGCAAAGGGAAAAAGTAAGTAGAGTGAGGTCCAAGAAAGCCAAATGCAAGCTTCCAGTTGTCTGCTCCCTGTGGAGTTGCATGGATACATTTAATTCTCTCAGCAATGATGGGTGACAACACATGTGATGTGTTGCCACCCAGGGAAAATCACTCAAGCTTGGTGTCCAAGGTTTTTATTGGGGTCAGTTATGTGGGGATGCAGTGTCTATGTGACTGATCTCAGCTACTCTGACTTTATATCCTTAGAGCAAAACAGGCATTCATGGTAAATCACATTTGTTAGCGTGGACTATCTGGTGAAATGGGTACAATATGGCTCCAGATCCCTAGGTATACATGAACACTCTCACCAGGTAGAATTCCAGAAGCTCAGGTCTCATCTCCTAGGAGTTGGCCAAGAGCCAGTCTTAAAGATGGCTTTTTTTTTTTTTTTTTTTTTTTTACAACGTGAATGGTTTGAGCAAGCCAGTTCTGCTAAGTCAATCCTTGCTTGCATAATGGTCAATCCCACAGTACTGAACTCATCTATAAAGTTAGGTTTCTTAATGTGATGGTAAAGAACCCAAAAGAATGAGCTCTATCTTTCACATAGAAGACTGATACACTAAAGAATGTTATGAGAGTTTATTGACTGGAGAGGATCCACCATTTCCTTTTGAGGCAGTGAGGCATTTAAGTACAGGACAAAGCACATAGTAGGCACTCAAGATTTGCTAGACAAAAGAAGAAACGAATGATTTTAATAACATGAGCATGGGCATTAGAGCTGATGTGAATCCTTCTCTTCCAAAGCCCCAAAGCCAAAGATGTTTTCTAAGACTCAGTTTCTTCTTCTGTAAAATGAGGATGACTACGCCTGACTTTCTTTCAAAGTGTTTTAGAGAATTAGAAATGTGACCTTCAGCTTGGTGCCAGGCATATAAGTAATAAAATGGTCCTGCTTCATGAGGCACAGTCAGAAGTCAGTCCATTATAGGGAGGCCTACTGTTTACCTATGACTTTATCCCTCATGTATTGAACTGGCAATAAAACAAATGAGGGATCAAGTGAGATTTATTCCAGGGATGCAAGGATGATTTGGTACCACAAATCAGCCAATGGGATATACTGCATTAGCAAAATGAAGGATAAAAATAATATGATGATCTCAATAGATACAAAAAAGTCACTTAATAAAATTCAACATTCATTTGTGATAAAAGCTCTCAACAAAGTAGGTATAGAGGAAAAGTATCTCAACATAATAAAGACCATATAGAACAAGCCCACAGCTAACATCACACTCAACAGTGAAAAACTGAAAGCCTTTCCTCTAAGGTCGTGAACAAGACAAGGATGCATGCTCTTACCACTTTTATTTAACATGGCATTGGAAGTCATAGCCAGAGTAGTTAGGCAAGAAAAAGAAATAAAAGGCATTCAAATTGGAAAAGAAGTAAAACTAGGCCTATTTTCAGATAACAATATTATATAGAGAAAACCCTAAAGATCCCATCAAATAGCTGTTATAATTAGTAGACAAATTCAGTAGTTATAGGGTACAAAATCAATACACAAAAATCTGTTGTATTTCTATACATTAATAATAAACTATCAGAGAAATGAAGAAAACAGTTATATTTACAATTGCATCAAAAATAATAAAATACCTAGGAATAAATTTAGCAAAGGAGGTAAAAGATCTGTGTATAGAAAACTGTAAGACACTAAAGAAAGAAATTAAAGACTACACAAATAAATGGAAAGACATTCTGTGCTCATGGATTAGAAGAACCAATATTTTTAAATTGTCCATATCATCCACAGAAAGCTACAGATTCAATGTCATCCCTATCATGGTATTTTTCAAAGAAATAGAACAAAAAATCCTCAAATTTATACGGAAGCACAGATAAACCCTGAATAGCCAACGCAATCTTGAGAAAGAACAAAGCTGGGGGTATCACACTCCCTGATTCCAAACTATATTTCCAAGTTAGAATAATTAAAATAACCTGATATTGGCATAATAACAAACCTATAGATCAATGGAAGCAAATAGCCGAGAAATGAACCCAGATTAGTTTAGACTAATTTACAACAAAAAGCCAAGAATATACAATGGAGAAAGAACACTGTCTTAAAAAATAGTGTTGGGAAAACTGGGTAAATCACATGCAAAAGAATAAAACCACTGTCTTATACCATACATGAAAATTAACTCAAAATGGATTAAAGACTTGTAAGACCTGAAATCATCCACAAAACTTCTAGAAGAAAACACAGGCGGTAAGTTCCTTGACCCGGGTCTTAGAGAAGAATTTTTTAACGTGTCACCCAAAGTTAAAGCAACAAAAATAAAAATAAATAAGTGGGAATACATCATACTAAAAAGCTTCCACACAGCAAAGGAAATGATTAACAAAACGAAAAGGCAACCTCCTAAATGGTATAAAATGTTTGCAAATCATGTATCTGATAAAGGGCTTATATTCAACACATAGAAGGATTCGTACAACTCAATAGCAAAAAGAAAATAGTATCACAAAATGGGTTGAAGATCTGAATAGGTATTTTTCCAAGGAAGCCATACAGATGGACATCAGGTACATGAAAATGTGCTCAACATCACTAATCATTAGGGAAATGCAAATCAAAACCACAGTGAAGTATCACCTCACACCTGTTAGAATGGCAAGTATCAAAAAGACAAGAGATACAAGTGATGGCAAGGATGTGGAAAAAAAGAGACTCTTTGTACACTGTTGGTTGGGATATAAATTGATTCAGCCACTACGGAAAACAGGACTGAGGTTCCCCAAACAGTTAAAAATGGAACTATCATATGATTCATCGATTCCACTTCTGGGTATTTATCTAAAGAAAAACCACTCAAAAAGACATATGTACCCATGTTCATTGAAGAATTATTCACTATAGCCACGATATGGAAACAACCTAAGTGTCCATCACAGATGAATGAATAAAGACACTGTGATACGCACCACACACACACACACACACACACACACACACACACACACACACACGATGGGATATTTTTCGGTCATAAAAATGAAATCTTGCCATTTGTGACAATATGGATGGACCTTGAGAGCATTACACTAAGTGAAATCAATCAGAGAAAGACAGATAACGAATAACCTCCATAATATGTGGAATGTTAAACAAATACATACACAAACAAAAACAGAAAAAAAAAATAAACAGCAACCAAAAACCAAACTCAGACACAGAGAACAGCTCAGTGGTTGCCAGAAGTAGGAAGTTGGGGATGGAAGAAAGAGGTGAAGTTTGTTTTATTGTTGTTGTTGTTGTTGTATTTTTCTTAATTTCAATAAACTTTAATTTTAAAAAGAAAAAAGGGAAAAAAAGAAACAAGGGAAAGTTTAAATGGGGATATCATCATGTCAGACTTTTGCTCTGTCAACCATGAGAAATGTGCCATGATTCAAGTATGAAAATCTTCTAATTCAACAGGATTCCCGCTTTCTACGCTCGGCATGATGTTTCCATTCACTATTTCTTATCAGATGTCTGAAAAGTACACATTAAGGCTTCAAAAATATTTTTAATCAGCTTATTAGAGACTTCCATGTACAGTAAAGCTGTTATATGGCAGCAAATCCTAGCTGCTGTGAAGGGTTCCTTGCAACATGACAGATTGAGGTCAGTGTCATTAACGAACATCCAGATTGATGTTGCCAGCTTGATGATCACAGAAGATGGCAAATTCCCTTCACAAGGGGACAGAGGGAAAGAGGATTTGTCACACTAGATCATTCTGCCCATCCATTGGCGTGGCCCAGGCAGAATCCTGAACCAGATGCTTCTGGAGAAAGAATGTTAACTATCTACATAGGCTTTGAGCAGAGCACTGGAATGGAAGTCAGATGTTTTTGTTATTGTATTGTGGACTGAATGTTTATGTACCCCCCCACTCCAATTCAGATATTGAAACCCTCATAACCCTGATATTTTGAGATGAGGCCCTTGAAAGGTAATTAAGTTTACATGAGGTCATGAGGTTAAGCTCCCAAAATGATTAGTGTCCTTATAAAAACAGGAAGAGTCTAGAGCTATTTCCTCCACACGAAGACACAACAAGAAGCCCTCTATAGGGGCACCTGAGTGGCTCAGTCAGTTAATTGTCTGACACTTGATTTCGGCTCAGGACAGGAGCTCATGGTTTGTGGGGAGCTCCCAGTTGGGCTGACAGCACAGAGCCTCCTTGCAATTCTCAATTTCTCCCTCCATCTCTCTCTGCCCTTTCTCCACTTGTACACACACACACACACACACACACACACACACACACACACTGTCTTTCTCTCTCAAAATTAATAAAGAGACATTAAAAAAAAAAAAGCCCAGTATAAACCAAGAAGGCCTTCACCAGGAACTGAATGGCATCCTGCTCTCGGACTTCTTGGCCTCTAGAACTATGAGAAATAAATGCTATTTAAGCTACTGATTTTAAGATATTCTGTTTTCGAGGCCTAAACTGACTAGGACACCGTGTGTCTGCCAAGGACGCACAATCACTATGTGACATTGGCTAGGTCGCTTTTACTGCTCTGGGTCTTTGTGCATCTCAGAGAAAGTAAATAGCAAATGGGTGAAGTAAAAAGGACATTGCTTTCATTCAACAAATACTTACCGAGAACACACTTGGTGCCAGGTGCTGGACTGGTACCAGGGATGCAAGAGAAATCGAGATAAAAACGGCCCTTATGCTAATACTGTGACTTCATAGCTATTCTGCCTACTTACATATAAGGGCTGTCCGTTTATTCCACAAGACACAAATGCCAGAAATGCTTCTTGCTTTTTAAGTTATGTCTTTGAGTTGTCACCATCCCGATTACCAGGATGACCTCCACCACCCTCATTGACGAAGTGCCCTCCCATCCCCTTTTGAATACCGCATTCATTCTGCACACATATCGTCCCAGGAAAATGAGGCAGAGGCCTGGTGTCTGCTTTCCACTGACCGCTACCTTGCAGCTATCATCGGGAGACGCTGCGGAGGGATTCCGCTTACTTGTCACACAGAGGGTCACACTGAGGTCACTCAGAAGAACGCTGGGTACCTCCCTCAGGCCCTACACTGTGTAGCCATTCTCCATGGCACCTAGGTCAGCAGTCGCATCAAAGATCCAGTCCCCCATGGGGACGCAACGTGCAGCCTCATTCGCGGCAAACCCAAGTTCACCGTGGCGTCTCCTGGTGAACCAGTTCTCCCTTCTGATTCAAGTACCAGTCTGTCTCCACCTACCTCCACAGTCACATCAGCCTACTTATAGGCACTGTATGAGCTTCCTATGGCTGCCACAGACTAGGTAGGTAAACAACAGAAATTCTCACGCTCTTGGACTCTCGAAGCTGAAGATCAAGGCGTTGGAGGATTTGGTCTCGTCTGAGGCCTCTTTCCTTGGCCTGCAGATGTCCAATTTCTTGCTGTGTCCTCACGAGGTCTTTCCCCTGTGTCGACATTTCACTGGTGTCTCTTTGTGTGCCCAGTTGTTTTCTTCTTATAAAGACATCAGTCAGATTGATGGCGGCCCACCCTACCAGTCTCACTTTAACTTCCCTCTTTAAAGATTCTGTTTCCAAATACGGTCACATTCTGAGGTACCAGGGGTTTAGAATTTTGACGTATGAGTTTGGGGGGACGCAATTCAGCACATAACAGTAATGAGCACTTTCAACTACGGCACAAGATGCCATTCTTCTAGACTAAGGTGAGAATGGGACCCATGGAGTCGTGCAGTAGAGCAATTCTGCTAACCTCCCTGGACGGAGTCATTTATAGGATGGCCTCTGAAACCAAAGAAAATGCTGGCGCTTTTCAAAGATTGAAAAAAGCCCTTTAAAGAACACATGCTGCCTCCTGTGGGTGGTATGTGTGAAAACACAAAAAGGACAGTCCTGAGTTGGTTACTTCTCGTTCATTTACTATGAGCCTGTATTCCCGAAAATAGGACACAGTTCATCTCTCCTCCTAGGTTATTCTGCTTCATTAATGATAATTAATAACAATAGCTAATATTTATCTTGTGTTTATTATTTATCTGGTGCTTTACATGCATTATCTCTTTTAATCCTTCACTCTTAGGAAGTCAGTGTAAGGATCAAAACCAGAAATGTAAGGAGGTAATGCACTTCCAGAGGAATAGTGAACAGGAATATTTCTTTTCTTCCCACTAAGTGTGAGGTGCTATTCTAGGTTGTTGTTGTTTTTTTTCTCTCCATGGTCTCTTTCAATCTTCATAACTGCCCTGTGAGATAGGTGTGAATATCTCACATAAGGATGAGGAAACTAAGGCTCAAAGAGATGAACTAACTTGCCAGATCACACAGCTAAGTCTTGATATTGGCCAGGGTGCACCCTGAAAGGAAGTTGACTCCAGAGTTTGGGACCTTAACCACTATTTTCAAGAGGCTAGTGGGTTAGATGGATTTCTTGCGTCATCCCTAGGATGACCAGAACTTGGTATGAGACACTATTCTATGGAGTGGATCAGTTCCTGAGTAGTTGGGCGAGTAGTTGGTTGGTTCAGACACAGTTGCTGCAGGTGAAGAGGAAGATGACCACTCAGTGGATTTTACCTTGTGTTGGAAGGATGAAGAAAACGATAGTCGGTGATAGATAGTCCAATCAACCAGCCACTGGGCAATCATAATGGTATATGGGGAGGGGCAGGAGGGGCAAACCCTGTGACTGAGAGTCCTAAAATAGGCAAAATCAGAAGGAGAGGAGGCAAATGAGCTCAGGCTTAAGAATAAGACTCCGTACATTAGGGTAAGGGTGACAATATGGAGGATCTCTTCACTTCAGAAAATTAGGCAGGAAACCACACCAGGAGCTCAAGACACTAGACCAGGGACCCAAGCACTGGGATCCAAGCATGGAGTGGACTACAGAAGGGCTGACTGTATGCTAGAGAATGTGATCACATGCTTGAAGTTCTGCAATGGCTGCCAGTTGCTCTTAGGATAAATTCCAGAAATGTCATGAATCGAAAGACTCTTCATTGCATAACTACATAATACTCGCATATTCTGCTCCTACTCCTCCTCACCCTCACCCCCAATTCATTCTCTCCTCCCCCTCCCATCTTCTCCCCTCCTCCCTATCGTTTCCTCTCTGTCTCTCTCTCTCTCCTTTCCTCTCTGTCACTGAACTGGACAATCGCATAGACTGTTACTTCATATGGAACAAATTTCCCTTCCTCTTTTTGTGCAACTCTGACTTATCATTCATGACTCTTATTAAATATCACATCTTCTGGTGCTTTTCCTGACCTTCCCCCTTCACTGTCCATTCTAGGTTAGGGGTCCATGCTGTATATTCCCACAGCATCTTATACTTTCCCTCCTTAACATGTATCACACTTAAAAATTAATGCCTGTCTTCCTCTCTAACCTTCCAGCTTCCAAAAAATATCTGTTGAAGGAATGAATATAGAGTTGAACTCTAACACCTTCAATCTCTACTGAGCAAGGACAGTATTTTCTCTGGATCTTACTTTGAGATTGAATTTGTAGATGGCAATCAAGAGACTGCAGCTGTTGGGAGAGGTGGCCACATGAGCTAGAAACTGGGCATGTCCTGCTGGCCTCAATTGCCACATCAACATTCAGTGAAGCAGACTCACCAAGCCCTTGGCTTGGCAAATCTTTCTTAGCATATCGAATTTCTGCACCATTTGAAGGAAAGAAAAAAAAAATCACTCTACATTTTCCCAGTAATTTAGACTGAGTATTTCCCCCTATGCCTGCCTTCTGCCCAATCTAACCTCTCAGAAGACTCTCCTCCCAAGTGCTTTCAATTTGCAGGTGTCGCTTGTGCTGTAGGTGGGGTTTAAAGCAAAAGTTTGGTCCTGTTCAGGAGCTCTGGTTCCCAGAGTTCACTCCACTGTTCCTGTTTGGGTTGCTAAGCAACGTCCCTGCTTGCCTGGAAATGGGGTGAGGCTGTACCAGGCTTTGTCAGGGACAAAGCTGGGAACAGTCAGTTGGAGCTTCTTGTCTTCATTACTTCTCTTACCACGTCAGTCTTCTATTCTCCTTTTCCAAGATTCCATTTTTACAACTTAAAAATGATTTCTTCGATTGCATCCTGCCCCAATTTGGGGTTTTAAATATGTGTGTTTCTGTAGGGCCTGTGAACTTTTGGAAGACAGGGATTCATCTAAGTCTTTCGCCCAGTTCCTGGGCAGTAGACAATTCCAGAGGAGTAACATAAGCAGCAAGGGATGCCAAAGGACCTAAAGGGGCCCCAATTTCAAGTCCCAGTCTTGAGCCATGCCTGGCTCAGAGGAATAACCAAAGCTAACTTTTACTGAGTGCATAAGATGTACCAGGGAGTTCTGGGCAGGCCCTTACCTGCACTAACTCAGGTAAGAGGAGGAAATTTGGCAGAAGAAAACATTCTCGCAGCAACCTGATGAAGTGGGAGTTAGTATTCTCCCCACATGACAGATGAAGAAGCCGAGGCACATACAGTTTAAGCAATTTCCCAAGGTCACAGAGTTTGTAAAGGGAACCAATATCGGAACCTCTTCAAGCCTTAGATCTCCTGCTGCTAACTACTCCATCTTACCACTTAATTTTGTGCTAAATGTGTAAATTGCAAAACTAAACGGAGGTCACCTGGCTTTTGCGGTGCCCTATTTTCCTCACCCATATGATGTAAATAATAGCAACTCTCTCAGGGATTCATGAGGATTGAATTAGATACATGGTAAATACCTGGGACATCATAGGGGCTCGGTAAACATTACTTGCCTTCTCTTCCTTCTCACAAAATGTGTGCTGAATCCCATTTCCTAAGACCTGGCTGACCTGGCTGAGGGTAAAATGGGCTTGCATATTCCCCTTTTCCATAAACATTGCTTGAGAAAATACTTGTAGACGTGGTTCTGTTTTTAAACATTTAAAATCCCTAATCACAATATAGTTAATATAGTTTCTCCATCCTGCCTTTCTGCCAATAAAGTCTTTGTGCCACTGTAAGAAAATTGATCTGCATGTTATGGCCAAAGATGACAATACTGGGATGGGGAGGTGCAAATATTTTAAGCAAGTAGCATGACCACAGGAAGCTCTACCCACTGTTTGTGGGAGTCACCGTCATCCTCCCATTCATCCTGGAGCTCCCCTCCAGCTTTGTTGAGTCTACAGTGGATGGGCCTGGGGTGGGTTTTCAGGAGCCTGGCATCCGACTGGTTCCTTCCCCACCTACTATGTTGGAACATGGGAATTGGCCCAGTTGGAGATCAGAAGACTTCCTCTTCTTATGATAGCTTGGGGAACAGACTATAGTCTCCATCTCCTGCTCACCACCTCTTTGCTCCAGTCCCTCACCACCGTGCTTTTCCAGAGAAGAACAACACCCAAGTTAAACGTGCTTTGCCCGAAGTAGTGGCTATACCTGAAGCCAGTGAGCATCTCTAAGGTGTTTTGAGAAGGAGTAAGAAATGCATCTAGGGCTCTGAGCCAGATCTTGCCCTTGGAGATAGAAGGTCTGTCCTAAGACAGCCCATTCCTCCTGGGTGCCTGCTGAAGCTCTGTGACTCCAGGAGTCAGTGCATTTAACACCATCTGGATACCCACCCTTGACTCTGGCTCCCAGAGGAACTGAGTGGTCTGTACTAAAGGAGGGGCACTAGGTGCCTTTTAAGGTCTGGATTATTCCTTTATTTTTCAAGTATGTATGTATGTATGTATGTATGTATGTATGTATGTATTTATGTATGTTTATCTTTGAGAGAGAGACAGGGCTTGAGCAGGGGAGGGGCAGAGAGAGAGGGAAACACAGAATCCGAAGCAGGCTCCAGGCTCTGAGCTGTCAACACAGAGCCAGACGCAGGGTTCCAACCCACGAACCGTGAGATCATGACCTGACCGAAGTCGGATGCTCAACCGACTGAGCCACCCAGGTGCCCCTCAAGTTTTTATTTTAAATTCTAGTTAACATATACGGTTACGGTTAACATATATGGTAAAATTGGTTTCAGGTGTAGAATTCAGCGATTCATCACTTACATATGGCACACAACAAGTGCCCTCCTTCATATCCATCACCCATCTAGCCCATCTCCCCACCCATCTCCCTCCATCAACCTTCAGTTTGTTCCCTATAGTTAAGAGTCATTAAAGGGGGCATCTTGGTGGCCTAGTTGGTTGAGCTTCTGACTTAGGTTTAGGCTTAGGTCATGATCTCACAGTTCCTGAGTCCGAGCCCTGTGTTGAGCTCTCTGTTGTCAGCATGGAGCCCACTTTGGATCCTCTGTCCCCTTCTCTCACTTCCCCTCCCATGTTTGTTCTCTCTCTCTCAAAAATAAGCATTAAAAAAAGATTTGTTTCCCTCTCTCTTTTTTTTCCCCTTCCCCTATGTTCATCTGTTTTGTTTCTTAAATTCCACATATGACTGAAATCATATGGTATTTATCTTTCTCTGACTTATTTCACTTAGCATAATACTGTCTAGCTCTATCCACATTGTTGCAAATGGCAAATTTTCATTCTTTTTGATGGCTGAGTAATATTCCATTATATATAAAATCTATATACCACATCTTCTTTATCCATTCATCAGTTGATGGACCTTTGGGCTCTTTCCATAGTTTGGCTATTGTTGATAGTGCTGCTATAAACATTGGGGTGCATGTGCCCCTTCAAATCTGTATTTTTGTATCCTTTGGGTCAATACCTACCAGTGCAATTGCTGGGTCGTAAGGTAGTTCTATTTTTAACTTTTTGAGGAACCTCCACACAAGGTCTGGGTTATTCTTACAGATAATTTAGACCGCTTATTTGCACTTATGGGACACGCTAGGTGGAATAATTAGGAGGCCTATTTGCAGACACTGACAAATCATCACTAGCAGTGTGACCACAGGCAAGTTATCTCATCCATTGGAGACTCAGTTTCTTCATGTGTAAACTGAAGTGAAAATTACATCCACTTCACTGAGTTGCCGTGAAGTTAAATGAGATTATTGCATTTAAGTTCATCAAATCTTATGACAGTGCTTGGCTGGTAAAGCTAGCTCAATTGATTCTAGCTATTATAAAGATGATTCATTTGCATATATATATTACATTTTTATTTATGTCACTTATTTAACAAATAGATAGGCTTCCTATATGCCAATGATTCTTCTAGGCTCTTGAAATGTACTTAATTCGTAGAACAACCTTATTAGAAAGGAACTATTAAGAACCTAATTTTTATGGGAAAATTTGAAGCACAGAGAAGTAAAAAACCTCAGTCAGGTCACATAGGTAATAAGTGGGTGAGTTCTTTAAAAAAATTTTTTTTAATGTTTATTTATTTTTGAGAGACAGAGCACAAGCTGGGAAGGGGCAGAGAGAGGGAGACAGAATCTGAAGCAGACTCCAGGCTCTGAGCTGTCAGCACAGAGCCCAATGCTGGGCTCGAACTCATGAGCCATGAGATCATGACCTGAGCCATAGTCAGACACTTAACGGACTGAGCCACCCAGGTGCCCCATAAGTGGCTGAGTTCTAATCACTGCCTCCTTCTTCCTGTCTTCTAGGTCTGTGTTCTCAGCCACAGCATCTGATGCCAGTGATTTTCTCATATCAGGAATAATGTTGAGTTGTGATGATGGTTAATCACTAATCTGAGAATTGGGAAATTTGAGTTCTAATCTTCGTTCTATAGGTGCCTAATAATTCAGGAAAACTCAGCTCATAGGGTTTAATCTCAGCATCCTGTTGTGCACTAATAAAAGATTAGGTGACATTATTATTAATTTATAATTACGTGCTATACAATTAACACCATATAATTAACAATCCCTTGACAGTGTTTATAATCATCCTCTAATTTATAGGAACATTACGATTTCCTCACTTGCACAGGCCTGGGGCAAAGTCAGACCAATTGCTGGTCCCTGGTTCAGGCTTGCAGGGGTCACCTGACAGAAAGCATACAACCATCTGGGTGGCATCAACACTAAACTTTAGACCTGCAGCTTGTGTATTCTTTCTTTCTCCTATCATCAGCTCTGAAGCTTTCATTTAAATTTTTTATCAAAGTCATTTTCTTCATGGAGTAAATGGCTCCATTTAGAAGTTTTATTGACACTGTGAGATCTTGATTGTAGAGAGGCTCCTTGTTCATTCTTAGGGAGATATTGGTCTCTGGGTGGAGCCAGGACAGTTTGGGGAACACCTACCAACCAAGGAAGTTCAAGAATGGAGGTCAGATACTTAGAGAGCAACTCAACTTGTGATTTATGAAGCTCATTTATTTACTCAAGCTACTTAATAGAGGTTTTATTGTTGTTCCTCACCCGTCCCCCTCCCCTTTTACTGATTAAACTCTGTTAAGGACTGAATTTTTGTGCCCCCCTCAAAAATTCCTATAAAAAATTCTGAGTTCCAAGGTGATGGTAATAGGAGGTAGGAAGGTGATGTCATGGGAATGAAGGTCTCATAAATGAGACGAGTGCCCCTATAAAAGACCCTTGCCTCTTCTGTCATGTTAAAGCACAGTGGGGTGACAGCCTTCTGTGTATCAGGAAGGGGATTCTTACCAGACACCAAATGCCTTGATCTTGGACTTCCAGATCTGTGGGAAATAAATGTTTGCTGTCTAAACCACCCAGCCTGTGGTATATTTTATTACAGAAGACAGAACTGACGGAGACAAACACCGTCTCCTTCAAACTTCATGTATAATTGTATTAGGTTCAGTGGACTAGACTCTGTCCTCTGATGATGCTGTATGCATCGCAGCATCCCTGCACACCCCTTAACCACACTCATGAAAGAGTTTAGAGGCCTCTTTCTTTTATTTAGTACTTATAGTTGAATATACCTACTGAAAACATTTGGGATTTAGTATACATGGGGTTTTATTAAAGTGACCATAACTGCCATTTTCATGAAGATGTTTATCTCTATGCCTTCCTGGAGGGCAGGATTCTGCTGTATAAGCTACATTAACTTGACTTGTGATCCTAGACCAACATACACTTGACATAATGAAAAAGGAACTAAAATCATGCTAAGTGTTCCAAACTCGTAGAATAACTTTAGCTATGACTCCTCATCTCTGAAGGTTGAAGTTTAAGTTTTGTAGAATAGAAACTTTAGCCTGGATCCAAGGCACTTACTGAAAGTTTGTAATCTTCCAGAGTGTCCAAGAAAGGTCATCAAAGGATCTATGAAACATTATTCAAAGGTGTATTTGATGGCACGTTTTTATTGGGAAAGAGTCCAGAGCTTTCACATTTATCGGAGATCTGTAATTCCCCCAAATTAACCATGTGATTTTGAGGTGATTTTCTGCCCTTAATTCAAACCTACACCATTCTATTCCTTGAATCCATCTTGATTTGTGGATTTGTTGAGAGGGAAGAAGGCTTCTCAACTGAAGTAGAGAGAAAGTATACCATGTGCATTGACTCAGAATGCTTACAATTACATCTGATATTGAAAAGGAATATATGACCTTACATTTGTAACTGTAGGCTCTGATAATGATTTGGAGAGAGAACAGATATTGAGAAAGGAGAGTTCCTTCTAGGTTCTTAAGGTTGACAGGGCTAGAGCCACTGATAACATTTAGTTTTCAGGAAGAGAGTGATCTCCACTCATCCGGAGTTCCTTATACAATCCAAGGATTTGAGTAGATCCTCAATTGGAAAAATGCTCATACATGAGATGGTAGTGACTTAAGAAAAAATATATATTATAATGTAATATAATGCAATATAATATATAATATAGTATATATTACATATGTGTCTATCTATCTATCTATCATCTATCTATCTATCTACCTATCTATCTATCAAGAGAGAACATAACTGTGTGAGTTTGTATCCTATTAGTTTAAATGTCATGGGGGTAATTCTTGATTCTTTATTGGAAAGATTATGCTAGACAACCTTTCACTTAGTGATAGTGGAGAAGGAACCATAATCATGGTCGGTGTTGAAAACCTTGTGGAATAACTTTAGGTATAATCCCTCATCTCTGAAGGTTGAAGTGTTACAGATTTTTAATGACCCCTTTAGTGTTCAGAGTCTATGGTTCTATGAGTCCACTCGTCTCACTTTCTCTGCTAAATTTACCATCTTTAACGCTAAAGATGTATTTTGCCTTAAAGTCTTTTTCGACTGTTATTAACAATGCTGCATCAGCTTTTTAGTTAATATTTGTCTAGCATATCTTTGTTCTTTTATTTTCAAACTTTCTTTCCCTTTATTATTTTAACATATAACATGTAGTCTGACCACCTCTTTTTACTTGTCAGTTTTATCCAATTACATTTATTGTGAATATCTGTATGGTAAGTTTTGTTATTATGTCTATGTGTCTACCAATTTTAATGATTCCTTTTTCTCCCTTTCTGCCTTATTTTTAATTTTTTTTATTTGTCCCTATTAATTTGAACATTATACAACCTATAGCTATTATTTTAGGGGTTAATCGCTCCACACTTTTAACTTTATGGTCTCTTCCCTTGATCACTTATCACTACATATTGGATCCATATTATTCTCACTTTCTTTCCACAGAACAGAAAACAGGAGAAAATATTTGTCATTGAGAAAATTTTACCAGCATAGAAAACCCAGTAAGATACTTTACATTTAAAATTATATTCTTAGACCTGAATAATCCCAAAGCCTCTTTTCTTTCATTGTGTCCATGTGTTTTACTTCCAATCTCTTCCACTTTGTGATGTGTCGTCTCTGTGCAAATATGATTTTAATCATTGAAGGGAGCCTTGCTGTTAGTATGACCTCTTCTTGCCCTCCTCTTTGAAGGGGGCAGATATGCCAGGGTCCAGAATTTTCCAATGATTTTATTTGATAGCTAATTAATGGCTTTCTGTGGTTGCCATGGAAATGCCACGCTTTGCTGCCAGGCCTTATCCAAATGGGCATTCTATCCACCCTTTTGCCTTAGCATCAGCATATTAATCAGACACCATAGGTCCTTGGTTGCTGCATCAAATTGGTAAGACACTAATTGAATTAAAATCTCACTTGAAGGCTTCAGGCTTCTCTTCCTCCCAGCTGGAGAGGAACCTTGTTAGCTCAAAGGGCCAGACCCATCCAGGAGACAGTGGAAAATCCACAGAACTTTGTGTCCTTTTATAGCAAAGTATTTTTCATTTGCCTTGGAATAAATATTTTGATGTCTGCATCTTTCTCGCCCCTTGAAAATCTCTCTATTTTCCTGACCTTTCCAATCATTGGACATTGTTGTATTCTCTTTGTAATATGAAGTGAAGCCGTTGGTATTTCCAAGGTGAGGGAAAGAGGATTTTCTTGCACATACGAAGTGGTAAAGTCAGGCGAAGAACTCAAGTGGAAAGCCCTAACTGAATTATGATAAGGATTTGGTGGCACAATGCCTATGAAGTACAGGGGTTAGTATAGCATGAGTCTTTGAACTACTTGGAAGGTAGAGATGAAAGGAAAAAGGAAGAGAGGCAACTGAGAGATGGTCAGTCTTAAATTCGTTTTTCAGGTCATGAAGTTCGTGGATGATGGTTTCAACTTCTCATAGAGAGTTAAAAATCCTCACTGGCCTTGTTAGGCTTACCATTTAAAATGACACCTTTCTAAAGCTGTTAACAGACCCTCAAATATACTGTGCATATTTGTACCATTTATACCTTTGTGGTTTTGCCTTCTCTGTTCCTTTGGCTCTTGTGCTCCTGCTATTTGCCCAAGTCTGCTTCACTTCAACACTCAGAATAAATATGCCCATATAAAATGCCTTTGCCAACCCCATTAACGAGAAAATTATTTCTTTAGGGCTCCTCTCTGTGTGTCTGACCCCACAATAGCACTCACTCATCATGGTGTACTGTAATTATTGTTTATTCTTTAAATTGATTCGTAAGTCTGTATTTTTCATTAATTTGTGAGTGGCACAAAAGTATAGACCATGTCTTTACAAATTTTTGTTTCTCTGACATGCCCCACTCATCTAATAGGCACTGGAGAGATGTTTGACGATCTGCTGACCTTCTGCAAAATCTTGTGCTTGATGAATAGCTGCTATGTGATCTCTGGCATGAAAGAATTTCCAATCTAAATGAATCCTGAATCTTCAAAATTTAAGGTCCAAAAAAACTATGTTCATGTGAAGTGCGTGTTAGTGTTAAAGTTGGTATCAGAATATATGCTAATTCATACTAAAAACTGGAACATTAAAGTTGGAATTTACCATTACAAAAAAATAGTAATAAAATAAAAAGACTTACTCCCTCCTTCCCACCCTCCCCCCCAGCAATACACACACATGTACATACACATACATACTAGGTAATTCTTATGCACTGAAGCCCTCTCCTTCTTTTCCTCTTAAACTATATTGGGGATGATGTTCCCTTTGAGTCATATTATCACAGACTCTGCTGACACTTGAGACAGGTCTTTCTATTTAATCTAGGACAGCATTAACTTGAGAGAGAGAAATGCACATTCCAGAACTAGAACCAGTGAGGAGAAGGTATGTAAAAGCTGGCCAAGGTATAGAAGAACTATCTAATAATTAGATCTGTCTCATAACACAAAATGGAATGAATCTTATTGTTGCCTTTCAGTAAAAGAGGAATGCAAGGAATGTAGAAGATAGAGCCAATTGGCTTCCTATCCTGGAAATGGTGCAGGCGGTGAACAGCAGCTATCTCCCCAAGACGGCAGAGAGGAGATTCGCACTCTGCGCGCATGTTTAGACCAGAGGAATTCCATTTTCTCTTCTGACCCTGAAATTTGTGATCCTGTTCCTCTGACAATACAGAAATGAAGATTCAGATGCTCTGAAGCACCTCTAGAGAGTACCACTGCAGCAAAAAAGATAAACATAGAGATCCTGAATACTACGAAGGGATATCTGCCCAAATCCTCTGCAGGAGTGCTTTGAAATGAGTTTTCTTTCTTGAGTTTCTCCTTTCAATTTTGCTCCGAAGTCCCAAAATAAGGCTTCTCACTTTCATAGATGCAGAGAAATGGCAGTGTTAGTTTGTGCATGCGTGTGTGTGAGTGTGTGTTCTGAGTTAATGAAAGGATCATTTTTTAGCGACTTGGGGGAGGTGCCTGGCAGAGGAGTGAAGTGAGGAATGCAACTTCAGAACCTACCCCATTTTAGTCTATTGTGGTTATTGATGTGTATTTAAATGAAATTTTAATATGCAAAGCACTTCTAGGAAATCTGACACCATGTCTTTTTGGAAAAAGCAGGTGAAAGGAGTCTCCATTAAAAAAAAGGAAAAAAAAAAAAGCTATCAAAACAACCTGAGACTGAAAAACATTCCGTCCTGTGGCAGTGTAGCTGGAAGAGAAAAACCAGAAAAGAGGCCAGAGGAATTTAGAAAAAGGAGCATTGCCAAGGGGCTCAGAAGGCAGAGTTCAAATCCTTCTTCAGGCAGCAACCGTGGGTTACTGGGCGTGCCATTTCTCCCCACGCCTGTTTCACAAGCTAAATCAAGGAGTGTGACAGCTGATGTATAAGGTTCCTTATTGTTTCAACACCCTGTGATGAGGCTTATGCTTCTCCCCCTAAGCCCACCTGTTGTCCCCCTTCAATTAGCTTCAGTTCATTCCGAATGAAAGAAGCTCTACGGGTAAGATAGCACTGTCGCCCCCGTGCAAGAAGGAGTCGAAAGAACCACAAGGAATTAGGCATGAAGAGGGAAGAAATCATAACCCAAGAAATATCTTTATGTATGTCCATTTCCTCCCACAAGGAAAAATGGCAGTGTCGGTTGTACATTACATATATCTCTCTTTCTTTTTAGTGTTTAATCTTAGCACCTGCACAGCAGAGATCTTTGCAATTCATTGCATATGCTCTCCCCGTTCTCCCCCCACAATACAGCACCTGAGGCCTAAGAAGCAACCCCTCCAAGCTCCTCCAAAGGCTGAGACCCTTCTTCATGACAGAGTATAGAAATAACAAACATGCCCAACGGTTTTATACAGTTGCTAGAACGTTTTAGTTTCCAACGAATGCAGACTCTTCCTCCTTTTCTTTGAATTATGAATTACATTTTACAAATTGTTGTTTGTGTTGCTTTGCTTTGCTTTGTTCTGTTATGTGTGTACAACAAAAGGGAAAGCCCGTGGCAAGGAGTCCCCAGGTTAACAGAGTTTGGCCGTCATCTGGTCCGACTGTTTGAGGATCTCGGTGTTGTAGAGGTCCAAGGCGTGGTTCACCCTGATGATCTCGCTGTTGGTCAGTTTCAGGCGGTGCTTGAGCATACAGGAGAACAAGTCCAGCTGGGGTTTCCCCGGGGCCACAGGAGGGGCCAGGCGGTTAATTCGGTCCCGAATATCCAACAAGAGGAGCATCACGGACGAAGAAGAATAGAACTGGCCGCCTTGCGTGTAGGACTGGTTGACCTGTTGCACGGCGCTGCGAAGGAGGTCGGCGTTGAAGCGCAGGCTGTACCCGAACACCTGCACGTCGGAGATCTTGATGTAGAACTGCCTCTTGGAGGGATCGGACAGGTCCACCGGGCCCTGGCCGGTCTCATTACGCAGTAGGGTAGGTAGCCGAGTCCGACTACGTAGGTAGATGTGGACCGTCTCGAAAAACGTTTTCCACCGATTGCCCAGCAAGAGAGTCCAGTTGTAGCACTGGCTGTTTTGGAGGCGAATCTTCTCCCAGCGCGGGTAGCCAAATTCCCCGAAGGGCATGTTCCAGCCCTCCGAGTGGCTCCCGCTGAAGGGGTTGACGTAGACAAAGAACATGGGGTCCAGGCTGCTGTTGCGCATCTGGCAGATGCGCATGGACATGCCGATCACCATGTGGATGAAGTCCATGCGGTTCTTGTTGCTTTTGAGCGTGAGGGACAGGCGCTTGCGCCACCGGGGATCGAAGAAGGTGTCGAGGCGGATCTCGTTGCTGATGAAGGTGGTGTGCACGTAGAGGCGCGAGTCCATCTTCTGCAGCAGGTACTTCAGCTCCAGGTCCTGGAAATCCAGGTCGGTCTCGAAGCTGATGAACTGCTCGCTGCGCTCCGAGTCCACGTTCTGCGGTTCGCAGCGGCCCCGGTACAGCTTGTAGCCCTTGTTGCAGGAGCCGCACAGGGAGATGTTGGCCAGGCTACACATGGCGCAGCTGTTGTTCCCTCCTATGATGCAGGGGATGGGGCGCTGGCACAGCGTGGTGCTACCGTGGCACACGCAGCTCCTCTGGCTCTCCAGGAAGGTTCCCCAAAACCCGTTCTCATTGCAGTAGAGGAGCGACTGGACCCTTGCAAGCCATTGCTGAATTGTCCTGGGGGAGGGGGGGAGGGGGGAGGGGGGCGGAAGGAAAACGGAGATCGTTAGCCACCAGGGAGCGGGCTGGTCACAGTGACCCAACTGAGTAGGCAAAGTGCAGGTGCGCAAAAGATGAAGGGACGGGGTAGGACGGTTATGGTAGGAAGGGCTCTGAATATACATTGGAGTCCCTTGTGATGCCACCGACCCGCTGAATAACACTGCACCCCTCCAATGGTCAGTGTCCTCATCTGTGAGGTGAAGGGGCTGGAGTAAGTGTGCTTTGGGGTCCTTCCAGCTCCAGGATTCCATTGCCCTGTAGCCCCAAAGAAGTTTGACCCAAGAAACTAGTGTCTGAACTCCAACACCCCTGCCAGATGACCACAGATTTTAAAAATCAGCAAACAGGGGAGCACTTAGAGGCTAGTACATTTCACCTGAATCTCCTGTTTCAACCTTCTTCCCAGATTCCTCCCAGGAGGTTACCTAATGGCCAACGACTTCAACTTCACCCAAAAACAAATTATATTTTATATTGTCCTAGAGATCGTCTGGTGTGTCCACCCTGGTGATCTTACGTGATCCTCACATGCAAGAAAGATGTTATTTGCCCCATTTTTTCCCCGAGCTCCAAATTCTCAAGTCAGTGGAACTCCCGTCACAACATGTCCCTCTAGGTCCTCCTCCCCACAGCCCCTCGATGCTTTTGAAACGCTACCCACGCCCTGTCCCTGGGGTTCCAGCCACTGAAACATTCCGATGGAGACGTATACTAGATCAGATAGGAAGCAGCAGAAGAATGAGGAGAAATACGGAAGGCAGTCAGCTTGGTAGCCTCTCGTCTTGATCCTCATTTCTGCACAAGTCATTTCCCGCTGTCTTCCGTGCAACGAATAATCCCTTACCTGTGCCTGGCACTTTTTACCCTGAACAGGGCACACTCACTCCCATTTTCTCACTTGAGCCTCACAACAACACCCTGAAAATAGCTTGGGATGTGAGGCCAGTTGGGAGATTGATGAAAATCCTGGCTCCTCCACTTCCCCGGTGCCGGGCAGTTTCCTTTACCTTCCTCATCGTCACCACCACACGAGGCTGTGCTGAGGATTACCTGAATTTTGATGTGAAGGCTTATCCCCAAACCTGCTAGGTATCGAGGACTTGATAAAAGTTAGTTCTTCTTATTCTTGCAAAGGGACTCTCGGCTCCATTTTAGAGACATGCCAGAGAGAAGCTCAGCGGTCGAAATGATGGACTGAATGTCCTACAGCGAGTGAGCGGAGAAGTCTCCTGGCTCGTAGCTACTGGTTTTTAAAATATATGTCAAGCAAGAGTCAAGAAAGCCTTTCTGAAGGTTGCAGTGTGCTGTGGTCATGTGGATGGTGACAATGACGGTGGTGGCAGTGGCTCATGCCCCCCATTTTAGGAAACCGGAAAGAGAAGCCCTCTTGCATCAGACTGCCTGTGCAAGGGAACGTCAGCAATCCATCAACTGTCTCACTTCCACTGTGCCGCCGTGGTCGCTGAGCCCAAGAGCCACGAGGGAGAGAGTAGAACCCGATGTTGACAAAGCATGTGTGTTGGCCCAAGAGGAGCTGAGTTCCAAACTCAGTTCTGTAACCAGGAACAAGTCACTTTGTGTCTCTAAGCCCCAGTATCCATATCTAAAATGAGAATCATAAAGCCCATCTTAGGCAACGGGTGACAGGATTGAGGGAGATAATATGGTTAAAGCATTTAGCACAGAGCCTGGCATAGATCAATTATTGAAACAGGTAATAACAGTAAGCACTCTTCTCCCAGAGAATAAGCTATTCCTTTGAAGGTATTGAGACACTCTCAGGGATTTCACTATCTCTCTGGAGTCTGAGGGGAGCCATTTTGTTCTGTGGGACATTTGAAAATGGATAGTGTTGAAACGGCTTCCCAGAATGCTCTGCTTGAAGCAAGTTGCTTATCAGCCGAGAGAAAATGGAGGAATAATTAGTGCGCTCCTCAAAGCCGCTCTGCCCTTTACATCCACAGAGCCACCCAGCCCTGGCAATAAAACCTCCCTGGCCACATTCAAAAGACCGTACTGGAGACCCCCGCTTCCCCTGTCAGTTTCCCCTCCAGGCTTGAGGGCTTCAGAGGGGAGATCCGTCCTTCCCTGAGCATCTCACCCCCGAGCTCGGCGCCCCAAAGGTTTGCGGGATGAATGTTCGCTGAATGAATGAACGCACAAAATCAGTATTTTTCTCGTATTCTCCATTAAAAAACCAAAAAGCAAACCCCAACTTCTCTTCTCCCCTCTGGACTGCGGTATTAGTTTCCGATCCCGTCCACCCACACAGCTCCAGCCCTCCCCAGTGTCTGCTTCACGAGACCAATCCTATTACAGCCTGGAGAACAGCAGCAGGCCCAGCCTTCAGGAAACGGAGCTGGAATGATAATGAGCTTTGCGGCTCCCACCTCCCAAACCAGAACATTGACTGAATATTGGCTATGAGTCATCTGATATTTTTGTGAGCTGCAGGGGCCCGCCACACGTCTCTGATTGCACGGTTCCATCTGACGAGAGCGTCATTCCAAAATGCCTCTTTCAAATGGCCCACACTTGCCCCTGTCACTCCCTCTCCAAGTGACAGGACAGTACCCCATTTAGAGCTCCTCTGTTCCCATCTGCAAGGCATTCTATAACCCCGCAGAGCGCCCCCTTTCTCGTGTCCCATCATTGGGACCCTTTGTCAGCCCCGCAGCCCTCACCCCTTGAATCAATGCCTCATTGTGGCTGAGCCCTCAGAATCCTCGGTGGGGGAAATAAAAAGATGAAAGTCCCTGGTGATGCTGCAAAGAACGAAGGGGCTAGCGGCGAATTAGGATTCCAGCCCTGTCGAGCAGGAGGGATTGGGGACAGAGGCCCTCTGAGGCGCATCAGTGAGCTGCCTGGCACCTGCATCTCCTGACCTCAGAATAATCATGAGGTTGTGGGCCGTATCAAAGAAGGCATTAATGATACAGCCAGAGGACTTAAAGCGGGGCCGCGTGCGTGTGGCGGGGGGGGGGGGGGGGCAGGGTGCGCGAGGCCCAGGGCAGGAGGAAAGAGAACGCGGAGGAGGGAGGTGGAGCACGGGGAAGGCTGGCAAGAGAAGAGCCGGTCTCCATGCTGGAGACCTTGGGGGAGGCGGGGGAGGCCGACCTAGAGGAGAGGATGAGACAACGTGGGAGCAGGGCACTGGAGAGGGCCACCGCGAGGGGACGAAATCAGAGAGGGGAGGACAGAAATGAAGCCGCTCGGCCAGGCCTTCGTGTGTCAGCACCCAAAGGCTCAGGGAGCGCGGACGCCGGATGGGCCTTCAGAGGGCGATTCGGCCCTTCCTGGGAAGCGGAGGCTGGGTGTCACAGACAGGACGCAATGTTACTGGTGACAACCCTGACTTCCCAGCTCGGCCAACTTTTCTTTTGCTTTCCAGGACTTCCTTCTGTGGGGAAGAGCAAAACCAGAGCAACGAGCTCATTCCAGGGTTTTGTGTGTTTGTGCCGGACCCAAGCAGCTTCCCACAATGAGGACCCTGCCTCAGTCAAGGCCCATCTCCTACACCATCGGCAACCAGTGCTCTGGGCAGCGATGAGTGAGTGGTATTCAGAAATTTGGCAATGCTCCACTGCGCGTGGCACCCCGAACTAGCCACGGGGATCGGCGGCTTACAACCATTGAGCACTCACTGTATACCAGGCACTGGGCTGCAGGCTCACACACGCCATCTGACTGAGTCACAGATGGAGAAACTGAGCCCTGGAGGAGCGAGACGCCCGTCTGAGACCCAGAGCTACTCCGGGTTCACACTCCACGCTCTCTAACCCCAGAGGCACCACGCTTGGTGCTGCGTACTAGAATGTAACGTTATGACGGTGAGGCAAGGAGAAGAAGGAAACAGGCCACGAGAAGAGAAATAGATTGAAATCATGGAAAAATACTGCAAGTTTGAGTGTGTGAAGGGCCTATTATCACATTCCCCGCTTCCTCTGGACCTGCCAGGATCCCTCTCCTCCATTCACAGATAATTGGAGCTCACCGACAAGTGCTCGGGGAGAGGCTGGGGACCAGGGGTAGGAGGGACTGTGATCTATAAATACCATTTCCCAGGCTAGCTGGTGACAGCCTGCCTCAACCCTGGCAACAGAGGAGTGGCTTAATAGGCCGGTTCCAGAGGGGAGGGTCTCACAAAGGACTGACACAGCCCCATCGCAAGGCAGTCAGCGTGAGGCAACGGGGACCAAGTTTTAAAAGGCTTTTCTGTCCCTGGGGATCCGGAGCATCTTCCACTTGCAGCCAAAGATGAACTCCAATACATCCAAATCAGCATCTTTCTGTTGGATGGGATTTCAATTCATCTGACCGGGAGAGGAGGGGTGCTGAGGGGAGGGAGCAGAGGAGGAAGGAGGTGAGGGCAGAAGCCTGCGTTTTTATTTTTAAAGCCCGAAAACCTTGGCGCCTGATTGGTGGGCTCCCTCCGAGGGCCACGTGCAGCAGCTTGGACCACAGAAGCAGAAAACCTCCGAGAAGAAGACTGGGAAATAAATGTTCAGCCCATCCCCCTCACGTGTAGACCTGAACGCTGAGGCTTTGAGACCTAAGCGAAGGATCAGTGTCTCCTGAGTGCTTTCTACATCGTGGCTGTTATCCCTCTATCCTCACGTCAACCCCCTGAGTTAGGACTCCTTTGTGATTTTTCCTTCTACTGAGAGGACACCGAAGGCCAGAGAGGGACAGTGACTTTCCCATGGTCACACAGCATGGATGTAGCAGACCAGAGTTGAGGATTTCTGGATCCAAACCCAGTGTTCCCCTCCAGTCCCCGTTGTGCTTTCCTTACTCTTGACAACCCAGACCCGAGGAGAAGCTAGGCTCCAGGCCATGCTCCCCTGCAGGCCCCTGTCTTTGCCTCAGCCAGGATTTTCTGGCGACCTGACAGGTCTCCCAGTGACACAGCTGGAGTCACTCGTCATTTGGAGGACAGAGGCTATGCCACCCAGGGCTTCCCATCACTGGCTTCAAAGACACACATCTCCCTTTCAGAACCATCCGGGTGGGGAGCCCAGGCTGGGATTCCTAATTCAAGCAAACTCCCCGCTGATTTTAATTGGAGGTTTTGCCTAAGACAGGAATGCAGTGCCAGGCCAGTGGCATTTTAGGGAAGATCACACAAACTGAGTGCCAAGGAGAGAGGGGGGAGAAACAGATCTAGGCTAAAATAGAAAACTATAATCCATAATTCCCGTTTGCCTACCAGGAGTGTTTATTTAAAAGTGGAGAGGAAATGAAAAAAAAAATGAAATTGGAGCTCTGAATTATTCTTTTATTTATGCCCTGTGCTTCTTCCTTGGCATTTCTTTGACATTGTAATGGGTGTCTGAGTAATTCAGTGATACGCCACAAAACGTATACTCTGTAGACCGTACTCTAGACCGGGAAGGCAAAACAGTTGTTTCTAGGCTTCTGATGATGCACTGTTTTTGTTTTTTTGCCATTTTTTTTTTTTTTTTTTTTGGTTGTGCTGCACATGACCGTGCGTGTGTGCGCTTGCGTGCGTGTGCCTGTTAAAGGCAACGTGCTGATAACAATGAATATGTCAATGGTGTCAGAATGTTCGGGGCTCAAGTGAAGGAAGCCTTGGCCTCTGGATGTGCTAGTGTGAATCATAACTGGCCATCAGATCGACTCTGTGTGCCTCATTTCCCCCAGAAAAATATTTAGCTTTTAATCCTTCATTCCCCTCTCTGACTTTCTGTCGTTGCCTTAAAAACCTGTGTTCCCTGCTTGTCTCGGTTTTTGAAATGACGTCAGAGCCTCATTGAATGGCTCACAGCAATAAGGAAGGAAAGACCAAAAGAAGAGTTTTGTAGTCCGTTGCTGCAGTGAAGATGCCTTCTAGTCTGGCATCGTGGAATAAGTGATTGGTCTTATTTGCAGAGGACAGAGGTAGAGGTTAGAAGGAGGAATGGGGAGAACAGCCATGTAGAAATCCACTAGAGTCTTTAAAATTAGGTTGTCAGGAACTTAATTGGGGAGGATTATGAAACAATTTTTGCAATTACACAGATCTGTGTCTGGAAGGAGGTGACAGACAACATCAGCTGCATATTCAAACTCGGCATTTTGCTTTGGGGCATGGATGTGCTGGAGACAAGTGAAGGAGGGACCTGGGAGCCTCTTTGGGGGTGACGGAAAGGCTGAAGGCACAAGCAGTTCCCGGGGGCAGGGCTGCAAGAGCGGTTCATTGTTCCTGGCAGTAGCCAGGCACAGGAATGAGCGACTAAGACCCCAAGGCTAGAAAGTACAATCTTTTGTAATAATCGGGGCTAACGGGCTTCCGTACAGTCGTGAAGTACACTAAGGGTCATCTACGTCAACGAGGGGTGCAGTGGGGGGGAGTGATCACAGGTGCGCAAGCCAGCTGGTTAAAACACATCCTGGACCCCGTTCTACCACTATTTGCCCTTGGATACTTGACCTTGCTATGTGACCTTGGATAAGTCCCCTCACCTCGTGGATTCTCCGTTTCCCTGTCTGTCAAACGGGGAAGGTGACACGTACCGTGACTTCAGAACCAGGATCAGATACGCCTGGGAGGTTTGCAGTGAAAGGAAGTGATGACTAACCATTAGCCCTTATTGTTACTGAGGGCAAGAAACAACCGGCTGCGGTTTATAAATGCTCTGGGTAAAAATATCGCTCTCAGTTACTAGTTGATTGTAGCTTAGTACCCTAGTCTCTCTGGTTACTCACCCTCCACAAGTCTTAATGAATGCTGTCACCATGATGTTTGAAGAGAGAGCAAGACATCGGCTTTGGAGTCAGAAAAAGATTGGGTATTGAATCATAGCTCCGCTACTCATTATTTAACCTTCAGCTAATGGCTTGTCCTTCCAAAGCTTCCGTTTTCTCAGCTACAGAATGGAGTAATAACATAGTACGTTTGAGAACCAGGTAAGCTACTATATATAAAACTTCCGACATATTGGAGGTGCACAGTGTCTCTCATGAAAACAAACTATTGTGTCCGTCTGGCTCACACAGAAAACGGTCCCTTTGAAGTAAGTAGTTACAGATGATAAACCCAGGGTCAGAATTCAATAAAGGTCACTGGGTCAGCTGAATACTGATATAAAAACAGCAACAACAACAGAACATCTTCCTGACAATCTCTTACGCATCCGCAAACAGAGAGAGATGAAGGACAGATCTAAAGGGGAAAAGTAAAATAATAGTAACAATACTACCAACATCAACAGAATGGCTTTTAGAAGAAGACATAGGGAAGCATTATTGTGATATTGGCGGAGACACAGATCGCTTAAAACAGCTCACCATAAAGGAAAAAATGATTAATGGGGGGGGGCTATATTACCATCAAATATACCCATCAAAAGATATCATTCAAAGAATAAAAAGACAACCCTCAGTCAGAGAGTACATTTGCAATACCTCTAGCCAATCAAAGATTGTATTTATAATATACAGGTAACTCCTAGACTGGCCGGATGCTGGCCTAGTCTAAGGCACTTTATGCTGTCTAGGGTCTGCCCTTCCTTCCTGGGTCTCTTTCAATCAGAGTAGATGCAATTATCACAATTTTTATTTTTCTGGACAATGCACCCACTGTATAATGAATGTGATTTGCCCAAGAAAGAAAGAAAGAGAGAGAAGAAAGAAAGAAAGAAGAAAAGAAAGAGAGAGAGAGAGAAAGAAAGAAAGAAAGAAAGAAAGAAAGAAAGAAAGAAACTATATAGCAGTAAGAAGAAATCTGATAACCAATAGGGAAAATAAGACAAATGATAGGAACAGGCATTTCATAGTAAAGGATATTCGAAAGACCAATAAGTACACACAATTCCACTTCATTAGTCATCAGGACAATGCCAATTAAAACTACAATGAGAGGGGCGCCTGGGTGGCTCAGTTAAGCATCTGTCTTGGGCTCAGGTCATGATCTCACGGTTTGTGAGTTGGAGCCCCACATCAGGCTCTCCACTCTAGGCGCAGGAAAAAAAAAAAAAAAAAAGCTGCAATGAAATACATACCTCTTCAGCCGGATGGCTAAAATCAAATAAAGAATACAAATAAAAAAGATGGGGACCACCAAGTCTGAGCAAAAGGATGTGCCCCAAGTGACACTCTCCGATGCTAGTGGCAGAAGAGAAAAGTGGTTCAGCGAATTTGAAAACCGGAAAGTACCTACTAAAGGTAGATATTGGGTATGGAAAGGGGCAAAACCAAGCTGCGGCGAGTGTAGCGATGAGGAGTGGTTCCCCCAGAGAGCAGGCTGGCAGTGTCCAGGAGAGGACGTGGGCGGGTTCTGCAGTGTGGATAATGCCCTAATTTGTATCTGGGTGCTGCTGGGTACATGTGTGAACTCATCTTGTGAAAAGTCATTTTGCTGTACATCTGTGATACCTTCTCTTTCCCTGTGTCTTCCATACCTCAATAAAACATTTATTTCAAAAAAATTCCTTTAAAACATCCAGAATTACGCTACTAAGGCAGCCGTACTTTACATTTTTATTTCATTTTATTTAGAGAGACTCCTAATCAGGCTCCTCACTCAGGGTGCAGACCCACACGGGTCTCGATCTCACGAACCCTGAGGTCATGACCGCAGCTGAAATCGAGAGTCGGACGCTTAACCGACTGAGCCACCCAGGCGCCCCTAAAGCTCTCCTGTTTGGGTCTCTAATTTGAGCGTCACAGCTTTTCTGTGTTGTGGGCTGGGTTAAGAGGGTATCATGAATCTCACTTTCACGATAGGAAAAACCAGGCTCCGGGAGGAGACGTGGCTTATTTTGCACGTCACCAGCGGGCTGTCACATTGCTGGGATTATAACTCGCCCGTGTGTGAGCTTGCTGGCCAACTTGGAGGGCGGAAGTGGGGAGGTGGATTGGAATTGGCCCTGGAGGAGAAGAAAGAGCTATCCACGGATATTGTGACAACTTCATTCTATTTCTGACTCGGTCCTCTGAGCCTCTAGATTCTATTCCGAACAGGAAGCCACTTGTGAGCCCCAGGGAAGAAAGAAACAAAACAAAACAACTAAACTAAAAACAACAGAAAGGGTCTGAAGATGCCTATTTTCTTGCCTTACGTCAGCGGAGTGAGTCAAACTGCCCTACTTGCTGCAAATTCAGAGTGACAAACAGGGATGAGATTGGAGAGACGCCCAGCAGTGCCGGTTACAAGGAACTCTCTACATCACTCCTGGCGAAACCCAGCTGCCTGCACACATCTCCACACCCCTCACCCACGCGGTACACCCCTGGCTTGCCGTGGGGTTCTGCCTCACTGGCTGCCTGCTTTTTTTTTTTTTTACCCCCATAAATAGAAAAGCAACGCCAAAGATATCCTCAGCTAAACATTTCGTCGCCCCATCGTTGGGATGGCACTTTGTACGCTTCTCTGACTGACAGTGAACTGCCCTGAGCCAGCCTGGGGTTATTTGTGGGTTTGCACCTCTTCTTTAATAGGACAATTTAATACACACTCAGAATAGGTCTCTGTCACCAAATTGCTACCCTCCCCTCCCCCAGACACATACACATACACACAAAAATGAGTAGGTCAGGGACTATCCACATAGCAATTTGCTCCAGGGAGAGCTGTCTGTGGGTTTAGAGTGACAGATTTTCAGAATCCTGGGGCTGAATGATGCTTAGACAAGTCCTGGTCCATGGGAAGCAGAGTCCAGAGAGGTTATGTGACTTGTTTGAAGTCACACAAGTAGTACCTAGAAGCTCAGAGCCAGAATCATCCCCTTGAGGAAGAACCCCATACTTTGACAGAAACGTACGCTGTTCACCTTCCCCCGACCTCTCCCAAAGGTAGCCTTTTACCTGGGGTGACTACGCACTGGGGAAGAGGAAAAACTCACACTTGTCAAGGATTACTGGACACTGGATCTGAACTGATACCAATTCCCAAAGACAAAAATGTCACTGTGGTCCACTAGGCAGAATAATTGTTTATGGAAGTCAGGTAATCAACAGAGTTTTAGCTTGGTCTTTCTTACAGTGGGTCCAGCGACGATTTCCTATTGTTATTTCCCCGATTCTAGAACACATACTTGGAATACTCTGTAACTTGGCAGAGTCCTCTTCCCACGTCAAATACCCACACTCTACATTTACCCAGCGAAGAATGAAATCATATTATGGAACATTCTCTGCCTTTAACCGGCTTCCAAGAAAACAAAACAAAACAACAAAACAACAGCAAAAAAAAAAACAAAAAACAAAAAAAAACAAAAAACAAAACCAAAAACATGCACCTAAGTTGAAACACATAGCAAGGGGCGGAAACCTTAAGATAGACACACTAAACAACCATCTTGATTGACAAAGGTTCTAAAGGGCAATTTTGTATTACAAAATGTTTCTTCACAAGGTCTCTGAAGAGTGCACTCTTTCTAGACTAAAATATATTACACTGCAAAACTAAACAAAACCCACTATGCGTGGCAGGTGGCTCACAGATCCACCTGTTTCAGAGACAGGAGATCTATGTTCCTTCCCTTGAATCTGGAGAGAGTCGACCACTTTTTTTGGACCAATACAAGAAGGCAGAAGCAATTCGCCCAGTGTATGGATTCTGATCTCAAGAGACTTGCAGCTTTGGGAAACTCCCTCTTGGAGCTCTGAGCTCTGAGACCACCTACAAGCAGTCTGACCACCCCACTGGAGTGGTCACATGGAGAAACGCTGGGCAGGGAGAGGTGTGCAGCTGAGCCCAGCCTCTGGCTGTCTCTTCCAAGGCACCAGACACACATGAGTGAAGCTTTCTTGGAACCTCCAGCCCAATCCAGCTGCCAGCTGAATACCAATTCAAGTGATTTCAAGTCAGCTCTACATGGAACAGAAGAATCACTCAGCCAATTCTGGCACAGATACCTGACCCATAGGTCCTGAGCATAATATGATGGTTGGTGCTTTAAAGTTTGGGTCAACTTGTTATATAGCAATAGATATTGGAACTTCTATATACTGTAAGCCCCAAAGAGAACTCAGGATATCTCTTTCCTATTCCATTACTACCAACCTATGTTACTGTACGAGGCAGAATTCTAAACATGTCCCCTCGTCCCCCGAGATTCCCAGCAGTAATCCCTAGGATCTGTGAAAATGATAAAATATCTCTCCTGTGATTGTGGCCTGTTAACTTGGCACAGTTGACCTAAAAATTCTGCAGATTATCTGAGCGTGCCTAATGTAACCACACGTGCCCCTTTACAAGCAGAATATTTTCTCTGGCAGGATTCACTGCACCTTTGCTCCTTTGAAGGTGCAGGCGGTCGGCGTACAGGGACTGGGGAGTGGACTCCAGGAGCTAAGAGCAAACCCTGGCCAGCAACCATCAAGGAAATGGTGACCTCAGTGCTCCAACCACCATGAAGCGAATTCCGCCAACAACCCGAATGAGCTTAGAAGCGGGTTCTGCCCCAGAACCTCCACGTCTGTATTCCTGCCTGTGAAGCACAGGCAGAGATCCAGCTATCCCACGCCCAGACTCCTGACCCAAGGACACTGGGACACAGTAAACGTCTATTGCTTTAAGCCTCCGGTATGTGCTACCCAACAATACCAAACTCCTACAACTACTGTGACCGAGACTTGGTTTCATTTTACTCTTTAATAAAATGACAGGAATAAATTAGTTGTTAGGGTCCCTGATGGCTATGCTATCTTATGCATTTCATAATTTTATGTCATTTAACCTTCCTGAGCCTCTGATTCCTAAGGTAAAGTACGGGCGTGAGACTGGTCCTCTGCCAATTTTATTTTATGGGCTGGATTTCAAGCTTTCTGTGAGGTCCCCCTTGTTTCGTCGACCGCTCCGCTACTCCCCTTTGCATAGTTCTTGCCACGTGGTAGGCACTCACTAAGCATCTGCTGAAGGAAGGAACGAATGGATGAGTACATGAAGATTCAGTGAAAATATTCATGTAAATATTCTTTGGCAAGAATAAAGGACAATGCCTATGTAGAATGGCAGCAGAAGGATATTATTTCATAATGCCAGGCCAGTCATTAATTTCTGTGAGCCTTAGTTTGCTTACCTGTAAGTGGGAGACTAATCATTGCTGTAGATCCCTGACAGGTTATTTATGTATAAAGATCAGATCAAATCATTGATGTGAAAGCCCTCTGCAAAGCAAAATAACCTGTACAGAAGGTATTTGTCTTAGCTTACTTTTAAAGGTTAGGAATGTCCCCGAGCCTAATGGGGTAAATTTATTCTCTAATTATACCAGGAACTGAATACGTTCCTGCTGTTACTTTGGCTGCTGCTGGTTAGGACTCATGCCACCTCTCAGCAGGACTGGTACCTGCTGGGATACAAAGCCATTAGCATCTGCCTAAGCAGAAGGTGTGAGAAACTCAACTCCAAGAAGACAAGCTTCAAGATGAGGATCTGTTGACAGGAAGGATACCTGTGGTACCACACCAAACAATCTGGGTCACTGCCTCTTAATCTGGTCTAAAGCACTGATGTTGTAAGGTTGTGTATTAAGGGACCCCCTCTCTTGAGAAAGTTCAAGAAAAAGGGGTTCGATGGCCAAAGAAGTTTGAAAAATATATACATATGACCCCATCTCACTTTACTTTTCTTTCTAATTGAACAGTTTTTAAACTTTTTCAACCAAAGACATCACCTCCTTTCCCCCCCCCCCCCCCCCATCACAATATCCTATAGGATTCACTCAGGGGGATTTATTTTTGCTTCGTGTCTACCAAGTGAGGTGATGGTGTACTTAGGCCATTGAGAGGAGTATTCTAATCCAAGGTTAGTGTGGTCCCCAGACCAACAACATCAGTATCATCTGCAACCCAGGAACCATCTCAGACCTGCTGAATCAGAAACCCTGGGGCTGGGGCCCAGAAACCCATGTTCGGAAAGCCCTCTAGGTGATCATGATGCCCACTGTAGTTTGAGAGCCACTGCTGTGATCCAGAGATCAGTGGGAAAGCTCATGACAACCCAGGGAAGAAATACTGAATCTTTTTACACCCGGGAGAAAAATTCCATCGATTCTCTAGCTCATATTTCAAATGGCTAGCGGAGATTTACTAAACCATAGCATTCCTTCCAATTTTTTTTCCTCTCTACTCATCACCTAAATGATAATATACAAATTCCATAGTTAGGTATTCAATTTCTCCAGAGTTTCATCTCAACATATGGGTCTCATCTTTTTTTTTTTTTAACGTTTATTTTTGACAGAGAGAGAGACAGAGAGACACAGGATGAGCGGGGGACGGGCAGAGAGAGAGGGAGACACGGAATCTGAAGCAGACTCCAGGCTCCGAGCTGTCAGCACAGAGCCCGACGCAGGGCACGAACTCACAGACCGTGAGATCATGACCTGAGCCGAAGTTCGACGCTCAACCGACTGAGCCCCCCAGGCGCCCCCGTATGGGTCTAGTCTAATCTTATTCAATAACAATTAAGACCAATACACTAAGAGTTAATGTTAATTGATCACCTACTATATGCTAAGAACACTGCATATATTATCTTGGGTAATCTTTACAATAGCTCGGTGGGCGAAGTGCTGCTTTTGCCTTATTTTACAGATGATGGCACTTAAGACCAGAGACACTGAGCAAACAGCTCACCAGGATTTAACACCAGGCTGTCAGGTTTAAAGCCTATGCACTCATGTCGATTTCTGCTCTCTCTCTGTTTTCTGATTTCCCACTTCTGGATGAAATTAATCTTACAATTAAGATTACATACGTTATTTTATTTGCTGCTTTCCAGAACAGAAAACCATTCTCTGCCTTGAATGCAAGGCATCATCATCCTGCATCGTCCTAAAACTTCCATCTCAAAAGCTCCCTCCCTCGCTTCCGTTTGGCAAGCACTGACTGTGTAATTATGCACCAGGCACCTTTTCCGTCACTGTGAGGCGGAGGGATCGACTTGTCCCTGCCTTCATGGAATCTGTGGTCAAGAAGGGTAAGTCTGGGATGAAATACACCATTGCAAATGTGCTACGTGGGATGCAGTAAAGACATCCTATAGGACAGCGCAAACTGGTCTAGTGCGTCAGGACACGCATCCTAAGAAGTGCGGTTTTGATCTGAAAAGTAAAGGACCGATAGAGTAATCCAGGCAAAGAGGCCAGGGGATTCTCCAGTCTTCTGCAACAGGAACGAATTTCTCTCCCTTCTTACCTCTAGTGCTACTCAAATTCTGTTTTCACAAAGGGAACCATAACAGAATCTATTTCATAGGCCCGCTGTAAGGATTCGATGAGTAAATATACAGAAGGCACTTAAAACTGTGTCTGGTATATACGTTAACTGTTATGATCATTTTTTCCCTCACTATATGACCTTACACAAGTTGCCCCACTAACAGTGGAAAATTAGCTGGAGTAAGTGCTTCTGTCTCAGGACGAGCCCACGTAATTGGCCTCCATGTGAGTGATTCACCTCACAATGACTCCCTCCCTTCCCTCAGACAAACGTGTGACACTCACGGCACACCGAATACTCACGACTCGCTGGTCTGTTCCCTCCAAGTCACACGCACGCGTGTTCCCACCTCTGCTTCTGCCACTTGTATCTGCTATTATTATATCACGGAATTAAAAGTCAAATCAATTAAAATATGAGCTGTCTTTTTCTGTGGAGCCTAATTTGCATGCTGTGAACAAAAATTCTAGAAAGACGTTTGCTGGCCAAAAAACGTCATCGATTTAACTGAAGGGGGAAGTACCTGAAAATGATTGGGACATGAAAATCTACCACTGTTTAGATTGTCTTAACAGTCTTCGAGCTATTCCTCACTTTGAATAAACCAGAGTTGGAAATGTTATGCAATTACGGGCATGGTTTATGCAAGAAAGCCAGCAGAATGTCAAATCAAATATACCAACACCCTCAAAAAAGATTCTGGCCCTACTTCAAAAGGCTGGCCAAGGAATATGCATTTAGACGTTTTAAGTTAAAATAAAATGTGTTTATATATGTGCAGCATGTATATGCCTTTTAAGAGTCTCCATTTTAACTTAACTTTTTCAATTGACTGATACACTATTGGTCTCTAATTTTGTCTGATAAGGAGCCTTGTGCTTTGCCATCTTACTATACGCAAAAAGTGACCTACGTGATCTTTTACTGATTTTCCAACATTAGGCATGATTTTTATCTCCACCACACCCATTAGACACATGAAGTTCAGAAACCTTAATACTGTGCCAAGTTTACATTGTTAGTAAATGTACCTTCTTCCTGGCCTGTTAGACTCCAGAGTCTGAAGTCTTAAGTACCTTTTTTTTAAGCTTTTTAAAAATGTTTATTTACTTATTTTTGAGAGAGAGAGGCAGAGAGGGAGAGACTGAATCTCAAGCAGGCTCCACACTGTCAGCACCGAGCCCAACATGGGACTCGGACCCACAAACTGTGAGATCATGACCTGAGCCAAAATCAAGATTCAGATGGTTAACCAACTGAGCCACCCAGGCATCCCTGAAGTCGTAAGTATCTTAAATCCCATTGCCTGTTTACCATATTGTTACGTGTGGTCGGGCTTATGCTTTGTCTTCTCCAGTGGAAACATTCATTTCTTGGGGGCAAAAACAGAGTCTCCATCAAATATCTAGGGTTTGCCACCCCTGTGTTCTTGATTGTATTAATATTGTATCTGCACTTTTTTTTTTTTTTGTAAGTTACAAAGAGTTTTCACATATATCCTATAAATTGCCTGGGACATCGACTCGATAGGGTAGCTATTCTTATTACCCTGACCATACAGATGAGGAAACAAAGGGCTTGGGTAGGTTTAGAGATTTTTGGAGGTCATGCATCTAATAAGTGGCAGAGCAGAGACTGTCAGTCTAATAAACTGAAATTGACTTCAGTTCAAATAAAATATAAGAAGTCCTATCCCTCTGCTCCACTGCAGGAGTCTATGGAGATAAATCCAGAGGCAAGTAAGTATAGGGTTCAGAGAGAAGAATCAAAACCAGCATGGATACTGAGGGTCATCATAGTAGGGATAACAATTATCTTGGTGGCCAGAATCTTTCCATAGACACCAATTAAACACTATGTGGAGCAAGAAATATGTTAAAAGCTGACATGGGTTCAGAAGCCATGGCCCCAGGATTGGAGCCTGAGGTGGACGCCCCCAAGAGATTTTCATCTCAACAATGCATAATTACACGCTGCTTGGCGAAAACCCGGACTGCTGGATCAAGGCCATGTGAATATGAGACGTAAAAATAAACCAAAGTCATCGGAAAATGCCAATAATTACACTGCCTGCCCTCGAGTTAAAGTGCCATGAATCTGCTTTGCCTTACAAGACTCTAACCTCCACAAAAATCAGGTGACAGCACAGAGGAAAGAAACCCCAAATCGCACTGACATGAAGGACCTACTCAGTGTTACGGGTTTTTCTTCATCCCGTTGAATTTTATAGACTCTGGGAAGTGCCTATTTTCATCCTCTTCCTGTTTCTTTTTTTCTTTTTTTCTTCAACAGGGTACATTTCCCAATGTAACATATGTAACAAGAGATACTTTCAGGATTTGGATCCAGGTCAGTTGAAGACAATCTCCCATCTGCAGTTTCCATGTGACCATACTGTTTGGACTGTCACAGTCTGAGGGCCTCAGTTCTAATCACGGTCTATTCACAAATTCCCTGAGTGACCTCAGACAAGGCACTTAACCTCCTTCAGCCTCAGCTTTTTCACTTAGGAAGGAGGAAGGTGACCTAACCACACACAGTTTATGCGAAGAAACCCTTAAATTATTTATATGGCAACGGGGCACAATTGTAAAATACAACATCACCATGCCTTTGGGACCCCATTCCATGTAGAAAATAACTTACTTGTCGATTCATCGAACGAAGTTGCTTTTCAATAGCTACCATGTGCCAATGGCCATGCGAAGAAGTTATGACGTTTAAGTGGTCAAGAACATGGGTACAGATATGCGCCTGGAACCGACAGTCTCACAAGAGAGCCAGGTGTTAATGAATATATAAACAAAGGTATTATGGTAACCTGAGGTTTGGGGTTTCATTTGGGAATTAAGGATGTTAGGAAAGCATACCAAATGGGTCCCAACACCCTTTCAATGCAAGGAGCACAGCCTTTGGAGCTGAGTTCTGAAGGACACACAGAAGCAACAGAAAGGGAGGGAAAAGGAAAAACACATTCCAGGTAGAGAGAACAGCCTATGTGAAGCCCTGTGGAGCAGAAGGAAGCATGTACATGGGGCACCTGGGTGGCTCAGTCGGTTAAGCGTCCGACTTCGGCCCAGGTCATGATCTCACGGTTCGTGAGTTCAAGCCCCACGTCGGGCTCTGTGCTGACAACTCAGCGCCAGGAGCTTGCTTCACATTCTGTGTCTCCGCCTCTCTCTGCCCCTCCCCCACTTGCACTTTGTCTCTCTAAGAAATAAAATGAAAACATAAAAAAATTAAAAAAAAAAAAAAGAAGGAAGCATGTACATCTCGTGAACTGAAACATTAGTGGGGCTGTAGCTGTGAGAGCCAAGAAAAGGCATAAAACACAGACAGGAGGTAGACAGTGGCCAAATCATGGCAGAACTATAGGTCAGCTTAAGATTTTACTCTTCCTGGGACCCCTGGGTGGCTCCGTCGGTTGAGCCTTGGACTTCTGCTCAGGTCACGATCTTAAGCTTCCCAAGTTTGAGCCCCACATCGTGCTCACTGCAACTCAGAGCCTGCTTGGGATTCTCTCTCCCTCTCTTGCTACCCCTCCCCCACTTGAACTCTCTCTTTCTCTCTCTCTCTCAAAAATAAATATTTAAAAACAAATTAAGGGGCGCTGAGGTGGCTCAGTCAGTGAAGCGTCTGACTTCGTCATGAACTCAGGGTTTGTGAGTTTGAGCCCCCATTGGGCTCACTGCTGTCAGTGCAGAGCCTGCTTTGGATCCTCTGTGCCCCCCTCTCTCTCTCTTCCCTCCCCCACTTGTGCTCTTTCTCTCTCAAAAATAAACATTAAAAAACTAAAAACACATCTTAAAAACAAATTTAAAAAACCGATTTTGCCCTTCCTCCTAAGAGCAGTGATTCATCACCAAAGGCTTTAAGCAGAGATGCGACAAGACCGAATTTGCTTCTTAAGTAATAACTCTGACTTCCTCGTGCAACATAGATTGAAAAGTGGTTACAGTAGATTCTGGGAGATATAGTTAAAAGGCCACTGTAATTTGGGGCCAAAGATCTTAGTCTGAAGTACAGGCTACTCATTAAAATGGACTAAGATTCAATTACTGACCTTATACCAATATTTGGGAGTTGAACTGTTATTCTCTCAATCTCTGGGAGTGATATTTCTCCTACATTTGGGCAAGACCTCAAGGTAACTGAGTCCAGCTGTTTTCAAATTGCTTAAGGAAAAAAAAAAAAATCCCCTATTTTCCCAAGTGAGTTTTAATGCAGAATTCCCACAAAGAACATAGTCACTCTATGGAAACGTGAGGGGTAATTGTGCAGTACTCAACGTACACCTGCCCACGCAAGGCACGAGTTTTATACCCAGGGCTCCCAGGAGCATCCCATTATGGATGTAGGCTGGCCCACACACAGCAAAGCCGTGAACTGAACTCAGGTCCTCTGGTTCAAACACTGTCCTTCTCCAAAGCACCTTCTGATGCTAAATAATGATGTTTAGAGGACAAAGGCCCTGCTGCTTGCGTATTTAAGTGACTTTCAGGGTCTGGCATTGGGTTGGGAGGCGAGGTGGTCAGTCCACATTTACGGAATTGCACAGAAACCTGCT
Organism: Leopardus geoffroyi; assembly: GCF_018350155.1. Lineage (NCBI taxonomy): Eukaryota > Metazoa > Chordata > Mammalia > Carnivora > Felidae > Leopardus > Leopardus geoffroyi. The sequence continues at coordinate 78,779,187 of NC_059342.1, forward strand.
GAATCCAGCACTGCCCAAGCTGATTTTCTGCTGCTTTCTTCTCTCCTCCCCCTTTCCTCCTTTCCTTCCTATCTTCCTATTTTTTCCCATTCTCCCTCTCTCCATCCCTCTGTCTTCCCTTCACTCTTTTGCAAGGAACAGTGTGAGGTGAATTCCATCACCATGCAGTTTGTAGTCTAGGCGGGTTGTTCTGAATGCCCTGGACCATCATGTCTCAGGGAGAGGTGTAAGAGCCTACAGGTTATAGGAAAAGACTGCTAGCACCGGAATCCTGCCTCTTACCTGCAGTGTAATTTTCAGCAAGTCAATTAACATCTCTGTGCCTTCACTTCCCTACCCATAAAATGGGATGAGTCAGTGCTACCAGATAAGGTCATCATGGTGATTCCGTGGAGGTGAAAGTGGTTAGGACGGGGCCTGGTACCTGGTAAACTAGAAATGCTATTACGTGTGGCCTTGGACCTAAACTCAGCCTCGTTCTCTTCCTGATAAATTTCATGTTTCTCGTTCACTTTGCTTGCACAGTTCCTTTCTGCAGAGCTCTCTGAGTTTTACAAAGTGCTTCCCCACACACCATCTCAGGTGAGCCAGACATAGACCCTCTGAGGTAGGGGGAAGACATTATTATCCCTATTTTACAGAGGAGAAAAATCAAGGTTCAGAAAGTGTCAGTTTGTCTAAAAACAGCCGTGACCAAACTCAAGTTCCACCTCCCAGTCTTTGCCCCTTTTTAGCTGCACAACATAAGGATCTCCAGGGAGTGAAACCATCCACAGCTCTTTCCTGTGGGTCTCTGCCTTCCCTTCGCCTGTCCAAACTGCAGCACCGTGGTGCCACAATGGCGTCAACTCCTGAACAAGCTAACCGGTATCCCTGGGACCCCAAAAAGAACCTGACCCATGATGGGGACCCGTAGATATTTGGTTGGCTGTTGAATCCCCTTTGGCGAGTGCAGTCTGGAATTAGCATTGCTGCTCCCATCCCAACAAACACTGAGCCTTGCAGTGGGGTGGGTCTTACTTCTCGTGGTGCTTTCAGAGCCCGCCACAGAGTAAGCTCTCAGCAAATGCTTGCTGAGTTGACTTACACCGAACCTGACCTTCTCTCTCTACTTACAGGGGATGGGTCTGATGTGTCCGCTTGGGTTTCTGCCTGGGCTCCAGAGTCGGTGGTTCAGGGCTCCACAACCGGGGGCCATTTCCATTCCAGCCTATAAAATTCTAATCTTGATCCGTCACCACCCCCATGCCCTTGAGGAGCTAATCCTGCCTTTGGCATCGCATACACTCAAAACGGGGCGCCCCAGCCAAGCACAGCTGCGTCTCTTTGCTGTTGCACACTGCTCAGAGCCTGCACAAGGCTCTTGACCATGAAGCCCACCAATGGTGTCAGCAAGACAATTCCAACCCTGTCACATACCTGCCCTGTGACCCAGGGCAAGTTAATTACACCTTTGCCTTATCGGTTCCCCCATCTATGAAACAAATCCAACGGCATCCACTTTGTAGAGACAGTAGGAGAAGTAGATGGGTCCTCATCATTAGCAACACTTAGACCTATTATCACATGGGCTAAGTAACTTACATGCAAGGTATCAGTTCCGGGTAAAAATAACAACAAGAAAAGAAGCTAACAAACCGCTGGTCGTCCTTGTGCCAGACACTGCTCTCGCATTTGATGGGGTTAAAGCACTGAATCCTCCCGGCAGGTTGGCACTATTATTAGCCCCATTTGACCCTTGAGAAAACTGAGGCTCAAAGCTGGTGCTGACCTCCCCAGGGTTACAGTGTAAGCAACCGACAGAGCTGGGACGCGAACCCAGCCAGTCTGACTGTAGACTCTTTATACTTAGCCAGCTCTCCTGCCTGTTATAACAGCTGCTCAGTAAGAGGCTGTTATGGTTTTGTAATTAATTTTATTTGCCTACATGTAAGATGGTCACGTCTAGCTCTATTTCTACTTAATTCATCCCGTAGTACCTAACCGCCAAAAACGATTCCCTCTGCCTGCAAAGACCCACAGCTCCCAATATTCACACCCTGGAATCTGGGCGGGGCTTTGGCCAGTAGAATACAGTGTCTAACTTCCGGAGCTTAAGATGTAAAAAGTCCCACCGCTTCCTTCCAGTCCCAGGACGCTGTCGCGCTGCAAGCAGCCCAGGCCACATGGAGAGGGCACGTGTAGGCAGTCTGCTTGGCAGCCTCGGCCGAGCTCCCAGCTGCCAGCCAGCAGTCTGCCAGCCGTGGGTGTGAGTCATCCTGGACGCCCAGTCCAGTCGGCCCTCAGATGACCCCAGCCTCCGCCGCCTTGATGGACCCCCGGCTGTGCCCAGTCAACCTGCAGAATCATGATGGCTGGTGAGAAAGTGTTCTTTTTGAGCCGCTGAGCCTTGGGGTGAGTGTTTTGGCGGCATCTGCATTCCAGACCAGCGTCGAGTTTCCAGGATGCCTTAAAGCTAGCTCCGATTATCGGCTCACCACTTAATTTTAGGGGGAGCCACCTCTTTGAAGTAACAATAAAATAATTAACACTTATTGACCTTGGGGATCTTATTAAACTCTCTGTGCCTCAATTCCTTTAGCGGTAAAGTAGGAATAGTAGGGTAGCAAAGGTACCTAGTTCGGAGGGTGGCAGTAAGGAAGAAATGAGCTAATTCATTATCGGGTGCTGAGAACAGTGCCTGGCCTTTAGAATACATGTATAAAGTGATAGCGTCCTCTTTCTCCCCGTCTGCCTCCAGTCTTAACTGAGTTAGGTGTTTTACCAGGTCTTTTGTATTTGAAAATCTTAGTCTTTGTACTTAACCTGAAGGCAAAGCGTTATTATCCCATCGCCAGGGAGGTGCAGGGACGTAGGGAGAGCCTCATGGCTGGAATGCCACGGAGCCAGGATTTGGACCCAGTCCGCGTGCAACTGAAGCCCCGTGCTCTTTCCCTCCCCCACCCCGCCTCAACATCACCCCTCTGCGACACGTGTAAAAACCCCTCTGACACCTGTGGTAGCAAAGGCATCTGCTCAGTGGACTCATCTCCCCCGGAGCCTGGCACACACAGACCAATGCACAGCAATCGGCTTGTTTGCAAACTCCAGCTCGCTCAGTCCAGGTGGCCCAAGGTCCCCCGTGTTAGCACCTTTGTTTGACACTGCTCTGTGGCGGGGAGGTGCCCTGCTTGCTGGTGTGAGAAACACTCATTAGAAGCTCCGATTCGGATGTCAGGGAGCAGCTCACAGCCAGCAAGGAGGTTCAGCTCTCCTGGGAAGGCTTCAGAGGAATCCACCCAGAGCTGAGTTTCTGTGCCCTGCACCCCCCAACCCCCGGCAGTCAATACTTGTTAAATGAACGTAATTGACTGCCTTGCTAAGGTGGAGTCCTAGACATCCTCTCCAGACGAGTTAGAGCAGGGATGTTAGGATTCAGGCAAGTTTTCTCTCGCGGCAGGACAGAGGGCCACACTGGGAGGTCTTTCTTTGAAGGTCCTGGTGGTGGCAGAACACTTCTAGCCTGGCGGCTTGCAAGGGAAGAGCAGCTCGTGGACAGATGTGGACATCTGCCCTCCCAACAGGGAAGCGACCTGCCAAAGGTCGCGAAGCTTGCCAATGGTGGGGCGGGATCGCAGTCTAGCCCTGTGACTCCGTGCGGTGTTCTTCCCGTTGCCCATTTTTGCCCCTCTTTGCTACCGCCTTTTGTTTCGTTTAATTTAGTTTTGAGAGACACAGAGACAGAGCATGAGCAGGGGAGGGGCAGAGAGAGAGAGAGGGAGGCAGAATCTGAAGTGGGCTCCAGGCTCTGAGCTGTTGGCATAGAACCTGAAGTGGGGCTTGAACTCATGAACCGCAAGATCATGACCTGAGCCGGTCGGACGCTTAACGGACTGAGCCACCCAGGCGCCCCTTTCCTTTCCTCTTTGTAATGCCAGTCTGGCTGCTCTCCTTCTGGAGCCCTCCTGAGCCTTCCTAGGCCTGGCAGGACTGATGGTGCTCTGTGACCTGCACCCTGGAAATTCTTCTCACCTTTAATAAATGTGTCCGACTTTGGACCTTCCATTTCATTCTCTGAGGGGACACCCGGCAAAACTGACAGATCGATCTGTTTAAAATCAGGTAATGGTTAAATGTTACCCTTTGCCACCAGATTTGCATCCAGTGTGGCGAATCCTGGGGGGTGCAGTGTTTCTTCACCTATAGATCAAAAGCCACTTTTTCTGGGGTTCTGGGCTGAATTATATCTCCCCCACATTCGTATGCTCAAGCCCTCACCGTCGGTACCTCAGAATGTGACTCTATTTAGAGAAAGGGGCTTCGAAGAGGTAATTAAGTTAACATTAGGTCATTGAGGTGGGACCCTAACCCAAAAGGACTGGTGTCCTTGTAAGAAGAGATTAGGACACAGAGACGCACAGCGGAAACACCACGGGAGGACGCAGGCAGAAGGCGGCCACGTGTCACCAAGGAGAGAGGACTGAGAAGGAGCCAACCTTGCAGACCACCTCAATCTCAGACTCCCAGCCTCCAGAACTGTGAGAAGATCCATTTCTGTTGTCTAAACCACTCAGTCTGTGGTATTTTGCTATGGCAGCACTAACAAGCTGATTTTAAGCACATATATATATATATATATATATATATATATATATATACAGGGTTTTTCGTGATTGCTAACAGAGCCCCTCCTCTGAAAGACATCCTTCACAGCCCTGTGTACTGTGCTCCTTTCTGAATCCCTCATTGCAGCCAATGCGGGTCACGTGACCAAAGCCTGATGGCTCTAGATGGGATCTGGGCACTCGCTCGTGGTGGCAGTTTGGGCATCTGCTGCAGATGACAAGGAAGCCATTTTGTGACTGGACCCCTTTCTTTAGTTCCTGTACTTGCCGCACTGCAGCGAGGGAGTGGCTGCCAGAGCAAATCCTGTTTGGTCCACCAAGTAATGATCACAAACTAGCTGCCAAGCAATGGGTCCAGAGTTGGAAGGAATGGGAAACACACGGGTCAGCAGGGCCGGGAGTAAAAGGAGGAGACTTCACAGTGGGGGGAGAAAGGGAAGATGGGTAGGGGTTTTAGAGTAATGGGGACCTAGAATAAAGAGCCTCTGTAGTGGCTGGTGCAATCAGGAAAGACTTCATGGAGGAGGCGGCATTTGATCTGAGTCTGAAAAAATGAAGAGGAAAACGAGTAAGTGTGTGGGGGTGGCTGGCAAGAGAGAAATGCTTAGAAGTGTCACGGATCTTTAATCTTTGGGTGCCTGCCCAGGAGGGCGAGGAAGAACACGGTATTTAGCATCATAGCGCTGGGGGATCCTGTCTCTTCCTCTTATGTCAGGGCTTCCAGACCCCAGCATCACTGACTTTTTGGCGAAGGATAAACTCTTTATTGTGGGGATTGCCCTGTGCAATAGCACCCCACACCCATTATGATACTCAAAAATGTCTTTAGACATTTCTAAATGCTCCCCGGGAACAAAATCACCTCCTCTTGGGAACCACTGATGTGCACTGTAGCTCTGGACCAAATACTGGGCCTCTCTGAGCTGGTTCTCTGCTCTGTGCAAAAAGGGTAGCACTCAGCTATACAGACACGTGGCTGACAGCAAATCTGGTAAGTGAATGTGACTTAGCCTTACTCTTTCAAAGAGTGGATCTCTTCTCTCTGAATAAAGTTGAGTGCAAAACCCCCAAATATGAAACAAATCAAAGTACAGCTGCGCTAGCCGAAGCAGGGTGCACAGCCCCCAAACCTGCCTTCTGCTGGATGGAGATGCCTTTGTGGAATCCACAGAGGCACCACTACAGAAACCACCGCACTCCCCCCCTGCCAGGGAGCAGCTCACACATGCCCTGGGAGAATGGAGTCTGAAAGGGTTGGATCCCAATCCTGGCTTCTTCCCCAGAAGTTCCAGAGGGTGCAAAGAAACCCTAAGATCTGTGAAGACCCAGGAACTTCTGTCTTGTCAGCCCAGAGGGAAGGAAGTGAGGCATCCAGGTGTTTAAGGAGGCTCTCACTCTCAGGTGAGGACCCTGCACTCACAAGACCCAGCCAGGGAGTGCCTCCTTAAATTTTCCTGGTCTGTGCCTTGTTTGTGTCGCTGACTCCAGGCCCTGATCAAAGGTCCTCAATATATAGCTGAGGGATTAGTTAACCCAGTTTCTTCACCATTAAGATGGGGATGCTAAAATCTGCTTTGTTAAGTAATTTGTTTTTTTTTTTAATGTTTATTTATTTTTTAGATAGAGAGAGAGAGACGGAGTGTGAGCCGGGAGGGGAAAAGAGACACAGGGAGACACAGAATCCGAAGCAGGTTCCAGGCTCTTAGCTGTCAGCACAGAGCCCGATGCAGGGCTCGAACTCACAAACCACAAGATCATGACCTGAGCGGAAGTCAGATGCTTAACCGACTGAACCACCCAGACGTCCCAATCTGTCAAGTAACTTTTAAATTAAATAGATAATACCTTTCAAGCAACCAGAATAATGTCACATAGCAGTCAGGGCTATTGCGGGCTCCCTTCCACAGTCCGACGGATCAGACACAACACAGAGGCTGAAAGTTCAGGGCATATTCAGGAAACAGTGAGAAAACCCAGGACAGCAGCAACCAGAAGCAGAGAAGCCAGAGATGATCCAGAAAATGGTTGGTCTGGACCACGCAAGGCCTGGCCTGCCATCAGCAGGTGCATCATCATCGGCATGGCATTTCCCTGGGCCACGGGGGACTTAAGCCAGAAACAGGTCTGAGCCTGCAGAGGCGGTGGGGGTGGGGGTCGCACTTACCTCTCTCTAGGCAGCTGGTGGTTGGGATTGTGGCGACAGCGGACACTGAGGCCGAAGAGCTTGCGGGCGGTGCGCTGGATCTTTTGCCTCTGGGCCTCGGTGGCGCTCTGCAGGAGCTTGTAACGGTTCTGCAGGTCCCAGTCGTTGCCCCAGTGCTGATGGATGCTCCCGATGGTCAGGAAGTGGTTGCTGGGCAGACGCTTCATAAACGATTTAAACTCATCTAGCAAGAGACAGAGGCCAAGAGAGAAGGACTGAGCAAGGCTGCCCCCCCTTGGAGGTTGCCTGGAAGGCTCAGCCCCACCTACCAGTCAGGCAGGCTTGCAGATAAAACTCACTCCTTTGAGGCCCCATGAACTCTGCACTAGCCTCTCGGCAGCTCCGAGGAGGCCGTGCAAGGGCCACGACACTTTCAGTGAAGGTTCTTCTACTTTGCTCCCACAGGAGGGAATCTGCATCCTGCATCCTTATTAGAAAGGAGGCTGTCCAGGGGGCGCCTGGGTGGCTCAGTCCCTTGAGCATCAGACTGTTGATTTTGGCTCAGATCATGATCACAGGGTTCATGGATTCGAGCCCCGCATTGGGCTCCAAGATGGCAGTGTTGAGCCTGCTTTGGATTCTCTCTTTCTCTCTGCCCCTCCCCAGCTCATGCTCTCTCTCTCTCTCTCTCGTTCTCAAAATAAATAAATAAACTTAAAAAAAAAAAAAAAAAAACAAGGCTTCCCAAACGTCCATCATCTGAATGCCAGCTTGATAATGATATTCACATATTTGTACTTGTATTTACTTAGTATTTTCTTTGAATCGATTCAACCAAATTTTCATCCAGTTCTGCATTAGAAAACCTCCATCCCATGCCTTCAGTAGAATGGCAGCTATAAAAATAAAGCTGCAAAATTATACAGTTATGAAAACAGTACTAACAAATCCTGGCCGGATAGTGTTGCCAGCTAAGTGATCAAACCCTGGGGCCTGCTCTCACTGTGAAATACACAGGAAGGTAGCGAGCCACGGGGAGGTGCTAACAGCATATTAGCACCAACTGGAATGTTCTCTCTGATGTCATCTGCAGGGTCGAGGGAGAGCTGAGACGGGTCAAGCTCCTTGCTACATGATCCAGTCCTACTGGAAGTTGTCTGTGTGCCACCGCATGTCACATCCCATTTAGAGACACCCCACCTTAAGAGATGGGGGCAAATCTTGGGTCTCCCAGGTGAAGGTTTCTGCCTCAGTTTGGTTCTGTGTTTCAGAGTTTCCGTGTTTTCTGCAACTCGACACAACCTTAGAGATAATCTAGGTCAGCTTTCTTGTTCTTACAGAGGGAAAATGAAGCCCAGAGCAGGGAAACGATTTTCTGAAGGCCAAGGAGTGACAAGAGGCAGGACTTGAATCTGAGCTATTCTTTTTTCAATATAATACTTACCTTTGTCATGCTCCCCAACTATCGGGAAAATAAAAGAATTAGGAGGTTGGTCATTTTGCAGGGGGGAAAAATCCAAATGGTTGGGGATATATATATATATATATATATATATATATATTTAAATATAAATATATAAATATGTATAATATATGCATATTTATGTGTATAATATAAATATAAATATATGTGTATATATATGTATGTATATATATTTGCAGCTTAGTACTTTTAGTTCGTGCTGCAAAAGCTATCAGGAAATTTCAGGTACATTAGGCATTCATTTTATTTTTAAAAATGCCTACGTAGCTTTCAGTAAGCACCACGCTCACTCTGAAACACCTCGCCCATAGAAGTGATTTTACAGCAAATCTACGAGGTGGGTACTTTCAGCGCCTTCTTTTATAGAAACTAGGACACAAAGAAGTCAGTTATCTTGCCAAGGTCACACAGCCAGTAAATGGCAGAATTAGAACTCTAAACAGGCTCTGAATGTATGCTTTTACTCAGCATTATACACTTACTCTCAACACATAAAGAGGATCAGTATACCGGGGGAAAAAAAGAAACTAACTAACTAACTAAACGGTGCCAAAAATAGGAATCTCTGACCCCTACAGAACTCACAGTGCCTCCTTATTGCCAGTCAGACATTCAGGAGATCAAGTTGCATCTGGACCCCTGGGCAGCTGTATGACCATTATTCTTTCAACACCTCAGTTTTCCCATCTGTCAAACAGGTAACCTAGCACCTAATGCAAATCAGGAAAGAGTGACACAGCACTGTATCTGCCTGAATAGTCCTCGACATACAGAACGTGCTCAGGGGATGGGCGGCTAGCATAGGACAACGCCGGCTGGTTTATTCGGGGAGTTGGCTGGAGGCAGGGGGCTGGCCCTAATGACCCTGTGTGTTGGTTGCCCACAATACACAGCCTCCCCCAACCCTCAAGGAAGATATGCTGCTCTCCTGTAGAAAGCGCTGTTGACCTTGGAGAACATGACAGTCGTTTCACTGAACCTGGACCTGGGTCAGTTAGGAACAGAGAATTTAAACGTTAAAATGATTTAAGTTTTTGACTGAAAGTGGAAGGGTTCCCTCCCAATAAAGGAGGTGTAGACCGCCATTCATGTGTGTAAACTAGGTTCTTTGTGACCACCAGTGCTCCGACCATGAAGGAATCATTGGCTTTTCCCTTTTGGCCGGGTCTTGAATCCCTCCAAGCTGCCTAGTTGCTGAGTCATTAAGGCCACTGCCTGAAACGAAGAGGAGGAAGATACACACGCACAAGCCACATCTACACGAAGGTATGGATGGATTTGTCTTAATGGGTAAAACCATTCCAGATGGGTAAGTACAGGGTATCTAGAGCGAACGTGTGCCCTTGTGGAGAGAAAGCGTGCCACGTAAATCATTTCTGCGGCCTGTTCAGCTACTCAGCAGCATTTCAGCTTTCTGTGTTTCCTTCCCCACCCATCTATCCACCCGCTGAAAGTGGTTTCTCTTCCTGGGGGATAGGATTCTATGCTAAAGATCCCTACTACTTGTGCATATCGACTTCATGCCCCTCTGTTTTTTAGCAATCAGTGGAATCTCCTTGCAAAAGCATGTTATCAAATGCTTCTTTTGTTTGAGGCCAAATAATTGTCATAACACATTTCCATCATGAACCTCTCTTCTATGAGTTCCTGGGATTTTAAATGGACTGGCGGGTGCGGGTCCATAGGGCAGCCACAGCTCCGTTCGAGCTGCACGAGAGCAGAATCACTCGTGCATTCTGTGCTCCCAAAGCTGGTTCAGGGGCTTAGAGTTCATGGAAACCAATGGTTTTCAAATACAGCTCAGTAGGGCTCAGCTTTTACCTGTGGTACACAGTGGCTCCAAGGTACGATTTTGTTCGATCAAAGGGTTTCTCGGCTAAAAATTTAAATAAATTCAACTATTAAAACCACAAACATGTCCTCTCATATATCAGATGAGGGAACTGAAGCCTCGGGGGTAAAGGAGCATTAATACAAAAAGCTGCTACAAGCACGGGGTTTGGAATCAGGGATTCCGTTCCCAACCCTGTCATTTACTAACTATGTAACCCTGGGGAAGACACCGGGTCTTGGTGCCCCCCACACCCCCCCACCAAGATACAGGAATATCACTACTCATTGTAATGCAGTTGCTGTCATAAATTTAAGAAATATTGAGCTGTTCTAAAAACCAGTAATGCTCTCTGCATATGTCCATTTATTTGACAGATATCTGAACGCATAGTAGATGCCAACTGTTTACCTGGCATCTCTTCTTGGAAATCTCAAGGATGCCCAAGCTTTTCATGCCCAGCGCTGCATACACAGTCTCTGTTTCCGAACCACCCTGGGTGTTCTAGCTCAGTGAATGGTACCAGCCTCCATCAAATTGTCTACCAAACATACCTAAAAAAAGCTCTCGAATCTCAACACCCTTCTCTTCGACCACGTACAGCCCGTGTAACACCAAGCCCTCCTAATCTGCCCTTCTAAACACCTCGGTACCTCTGCACCTTCCCCACTTTACCACCTGTCCCACCACGCTAACCACGTCTCCGTCCTCTCCCTCCGAGGCACTTTGTGATGGCCTCCCGCTCTCTGACATGCACTCACCCACTGACTTCTGCATCAAAGTTTGATGTTCTTCCCCAAGGTGCCTCTCCTGACCTCCCTGACCCTCCTGACCTCCTCAACCTCCCCCTGCATGGATTTGCTCACAGTAGCCTCTCCTTCACATGATTAAAATGTCATACGATTCATGGCTGGCTTTCACATCAACTAGAAACTCCAGAAAGGCAGAGATCCAACTCTGTACCTCACCCTGGGTGGCTGACCTTCCTCCCCTGAAATTCATGACCACGCGTCTCCTTAACCATGAAAAGTGGGAAACAGGCACGTACCTGAAAAGTCGCTTTAGCTTTGACAATCTGTGAACTGTTTGGATATCTCTAGCCGTATCATTATCTATATGCATGTACATGGATAAAAATACATACACATATACATATTTAGACATACATACGTGGTTGTTTATCGAGAGATATAGGCGCGCGCACACACACACACACACACACACGCACATGCACACGCACACACAGACTCGGGAATCAATACAAGTACCTTTGACTCTCCATTCTCCAGAGGCTTCTATGTGCTATGTGGCATTACTCTCTCTGTCTTCTGGGTACAATGCAGACAATACATCTTAGGACCACAAACTCAATTACGCGATTCATTATTCCATCCAATGGAGACTGACTGAGTACCTACTCCATGACAGCTCCTAGACCTGGCTCTCGTCCCTCCCACGTGAAAGAACCAGAGTCACAGAACAGTCCCTCACAGTGGTCCTAATTCTGGCTAGACAGTTTTCTTTTCTAGGCTTGGCTCAGGGCCACAGATGCAGTACGACCACGTTAGGCTCTCTACCTGAATTCTCCAGGTCCTTATAAGCTTCGGCCCAAGACTTGGCCATGTTGGCCAGCGTGTACTCCATGATCTGGATGTCGGTGATGGGGCAGTTGCACTGTGGGAACTCTTCTGCACACTGACATCTACACTGGCTGTTCTGGCACACATACTCTCCCTCACCATTGCACATGATGTAGCTCAAGGCCGACTGGACAAACTTCTCTTGCAGATACTGAGGGAAGATTATCTGAAGACCTGTGCGAGAACAGCAAGAAGGGGGAAAAAAAAAAGAAAGGTTAAAAAAGGTGTTTCATTAACAGGTTTGAAAGGTGAAACATAGGAATCTGAAGCTGTTAGCTTTCTCCCTGTGTACTGTAACCCAAATATTCCTGGGCCCGCCTAGATCCACACAGGGCCCGGTTGGTGAGGCCTCCAGCTACACTGTGTCTACTTAAACTTCTCAAGTCATGACCTTGGCCACCTCTGAAAGGCACGCTCTAGTCCGTTACATTAGGACTGAGGCCACAGCCAGATCTGGTATATACCTTTTCCATTTTGGGAGAAAACCCTTCTTGAAAGCACAAGATTATTGTTTATTTTTTCTTGTTTCCTTCATTTCTTTTGTTCTCCTTTTCTCAAATATTGATGGACTCTATTTACGAAGCCCAAGTCCTGAGCTAGGCACTGAGTCTATAGAGATGAAAAAGACAAGATCCTCGCCCTTGGGGAGTTTACAGCGTAATCAGCAGGGATAGACACAGACACACATCATCATAACACAGCTTTCTGGGCCTGGAGCAGAGATGGTCCAGACGAGGCAACTGGACAGAGAGGACTGCAAATAACCTTGCCAGGGCAGCAGGGAAACCTTTAGAGAGGAGATGGCGTTTGGGCTTCTTGGAAGGTAAATAAGAGATCACCATGTAAAAAAAAGGAACAGGAAGCACATTCTAAAGAGGGTAGCAGCAAGAATAAAGATGTATATGTCTGGGACTTGCTGGTGAAAAACGAATTTGGATGGGTGGGGTGCATTGCTGTCTGGGAACATGTGTCAGAGGCAAGTGGAGGCCAAAGTGCACAGGGCTTTCTTGTATGCTAAGGGATTTGGACTTCATCCTGTGGATAATGGGATACTTTGGTAAATTTCAAGGATACGAGTGATAAAGGAGAGTGGTATAATTTCATAAGACCAGGGCATCATAAAAATATCAGTGCAGAATCCCATCAGAGAGGATTAATTTTTTTTTTCTTCTTAGCTGTAAACACAAAGAAGCAGAGGCCCATGGAGGGGAAGTGACTAGCCCAAGGCTATAGGATGAACACTCCGGACCACACCTCATAATCTTGTCTCCATATTTGAGTAATCAAAGTCTTAACTGGACAGCCAAGGATGCAGAAGGATCTATCTGGGCACATGCACTACTCATGTACCTCTGAGATGTCATCACAGCAGCCTATTGACTAGGGTGCCCAAAAAGAAGGACAACTCTGGGCTAAATTAATTCACGAAAGACATCTCTCCCCACCTCGTCTAGTGCCGAGGACAGTTTCAGCTACCAGTGCATATAGGGGTAATGGTTTAATGACCCATTGTGTGAAAAATAACTGTGTTCTTTGGATTAAATGTTTTTCTTATTCATGTTTTAGGGACACACCCTCATCCTACTCATCAGGGGCTTGTTGAATCAGCTCGGCATGTCTCTCATTGTACTTCACAGTTGTGTTTCTAGAATTTTATCTTTCCCTCTCTCACTTCCAATTTTTTAAAAAATGAAGCCCCATCATTTCAACCTGTCTTCATCTGGCAGCTAAAAACAACTGTGTTCAGAGAGGCATTGTGGGGTGGGGGGCATCTGGGTGGCTCAGTCGGTTAAGCATCCGACTTCGGCTCAGGTCATGATCTCACGGTTCAGGAGTTCGAGCCCCGCGTCAGTCTCCGTGCTGACAGCTCGGAGCCTGGAGCCTGCTTTGGATTCTGTGTCTCCCTCTCTCTCTCTCTGCCCCTCCTCCAGGAGTGCTCTCTCTCTCTCTCTCTCTCAAAAATAAATATTGAAAATATTTTTAAAAAGGCATTGTGGGAAAGAGGATGATGTGTTCAGCACACCTTACTGCAGGGATGCAGAAGGTAGTTAAAAGCTGGGCATCGCTAGTCAGGCTTCTCTACTTACTACCTAGACATCTCAGGTAAGTCACTCAACCTCTCTAAGCCTTTGCTTTTTCTTTTGTAAAACAGAGGTGCTTTTAGGTTGTTGAGAGGGCTAAGTGAAGGAATCCCTGCAAATCGTCACAACAGTTCCTGGGCACACGGCAAGCACCCAGTAAATGCTATTCGTTCCCATTTCTGACGATGATGATGACGGCGATGCTGTGATGATGAAATCCCTCCTGGGATTGCCGTTTTTTAAAGTTTCAACAGAACCTTCAGGATACATGAACGATAGCTGTGGGCAATCAGAAGAAAATCCTCAGCAGGCAGTCTGGAGTTATTTGTAGAGGAGGGTTTAGAATTCTGTGCCTGTTGAAGCAGCATGGTGGGGGAGGGGGGTGGGGGGACGGCTATTCAAGAAGGTGGATCCATATCAGTATGGGTGAAAGGGGTTCTAACAGACAGACGGAGCTACAGGGCTTGGGCACCGGCCGGCTGCGAGAATGGGTGAACTCCACACCAACGAGCAAGGGGTCTGCACGAGTTTGAGTGATTGCTGGGAAGGGCTCGCACCATAGGAGCAGGATACAAACACCAAACGATGGGGCCAATCACTAGAGCGAGTCCCTGCTCAACTAAGTCTACAATTCTTTCAGAGCATGCATTCCTGAGTCATTTTATCTGTATCAGGGTTTTTCGCTTCCAAAGCAAAATTTATTTTTAGCTGATCCCAATCCCCTATAGGCATCTGAGTCTACGGATTGGGGTTAAGTTTCTGTTGGAACTCTATAGACTATACTCTCAGTCCTATTTTTCTAGCTTGCTCATCATTTTCTTTCTCCCTTTTGTAGGGGATAAAATATTCTATTCTTGGTCCCAGCCCAAAAGGAATTTGGGGAGAGCATTTTTAGAAAATTGCGTCAAATCATTTCTCCGTTTGGCAAGGATACAAAAGGCAGTATTACCTACCCCGTTTAATGCAACTGAAAACAGATGAAGTTTTGGGTTGGGGGGTTTCTGGGAGCAGCTGAAACACAAAACTGCTCTTTAAAAATGGAAACTCAGATCATGCCGAGCTGTCTCTGAGGCAGAATCTCCTGGGCAATTTTGAAAGAGAATAATGAAGACATAGCAATTAAAAAGCACTTTTCTGCAAAATGTCATTACTGTTTAAAGTTACATAACCATTTCTACGGCAGCGGAGGTTCACAGAGCAGTCACCGCCGCAGTCGTCTCCTGATGACCTGTGTCCAACAAAGAGGCCCATTGCTGACCTCCTAGGTTGGCGCCTGAGTACCACCGGCTTCAATGGGAGTCATAAATAACTTGGAGGGAGATTTGGCCTGTGGAACCACTGTTTGAAAGATATACAGCTGCCGGCTGGGGTGGAATATTCTGGCCCCACAGTTCCCAAAGACACACAGAGAAATAGAGAGAGAGAGACAAGCTGAGAAAATCAGAGACAGAGAGAGGTCACCATTATGGGCGAACATGTAAATTTTGCCTCAAAACACCCAAGAAGGCGATGGCTGAGAGTTTCACTTGCACACCCAGTGACTCGTGCTGAACATATGGGATATCTCCCCCAATCTCATTATACTTTTTTTTTTTTTTTTTTTTTTTTTTTACAAAAAATCTTGTTATACTTTAAAATGGAATGTGTCACTGTTCCGCGAAGTGAGTGGGCAATGTAGATATGGGAACATCCACATCATCTTCTTTCCCTTTTCCTAATTTTTGCCCTGTCTCCCTTAGTCCTCCTCCCACCTCACCTTCAAGACAGACATCTCAGGATATTTCTTGTGTTTTACATCCAGTCTTTGTGTGTGGAGGAAGGATTTCTCCTCTGTGTCACACGATAGGCTATCTCTATTTCCTCGCTTCCTCTCTCCTTATTTCTTAATATTCTATTCCTTTGTTTTGTTTTGTTTTGTTTTGTTTTTTTTGAAATACACCAGGCATCCTTCTCTTTCCTGGTCCTTCCCTTGTGCTGGTCTTGTTCTCCCCAGAGTCTTTGCAAGTGTACCTCCCAGGGCCAAGAATATTCTTTTCCTAGATCTCTGCATGGCTCCCTTGTCCTGCAATCCAGACCTTCCCAGATGACCCATATTAAAAAAGCCTCTTCTATTTTCATCATAGAATATTAGCTACTGACAGAAATCATCTTATGCATGTGTTTTCGTATTTGTTTTCATCTTCCCCATTAGGGAGTGGGCTTCCGGGGGACAGGAGCCCTGTCTGTCCACTATAGATCCCCCAGAGTAGAAATTAAGGCCAAGGCCAGTATAGGTTTTCATTCAACAACCATTCTCTTTTTCACCCCAACTGAAAAACAAAAAAACAAAAAAACAAAAAACAAAACATTGGTCTCTAAAAACTTTGAGGATATCGGAATTGGCCCTAAGTTGGCCTAAAGCCCCACAACCAAACTAAGAGACTCAAGATTCAAATCCCAGAATTCTGAGTTCCGAAACCCTTACGGGCCCTCCCAGCTCTCTGGCATGAAAGACTGAAAACTGAGACAAACTCCTGCCTCAGTGTTCTCAAGGTGGCCCTGGCCCAGGGTGGCCTCTGCAGGTGTCTTAGCCTCTCTCTGAAATTCAGGCTACTTGCCTGTGAAGCTCCAATCCCAGGGCTGTTGGGAAGAATAAATAAATGGGAAAGGCATAAAGGGCACCCAGCAAGAGCCTGGCTGCTATGGGCTGAATGTCTGTGACCACCCCCACCCACTCCCCCCTCTCCCCTGCCCAGTTCACATGTCGCAGCCCTAACTCCCAGAGTTACGGTATCGAGATGGGGCCTTGGCTGGTCATTGGGTTTACATCGGGTCACAAAAGTGGGGCCTCCGTGGTAAGATTAATGGACTTGTAAGAAGAGTACGAGACAGGAAAGCTGTCTCTGTCCCTCTCCCTCCATGAGCACACACTAAGGAAAAGCCACGTGCACACGCAGTGAGAACACGGCTGTCCACAAGCCAGACACCGAATGGGCCGGCATCGCGGTCTTTCACTTCCAGCCTCCAGAACTGTAGAAACGAAGGCCTCTCACTTCAACGATCCAGTTTTTGCATTTTGTTATAGCAGTCCGAGCAGATGGTTAGCATAATTAAATGTTCAATAAATGGTAGGTCCCCCCATTTATACCACATCAGAACATAATCCACTCCCTGAACCAAACCTGAGTCGTTCTTGGAAACATCCTCCTGAGTAGCCCCCTTTGGACCAGTAGGAGACATGTCCAGAGTGCATCATCTCTTAATACCATTACAGGAATTACCACAGGTCTCCATTTTTCATCCTTCCATTGGTTATACTTCAGTGAATCTTCCTCCCTTTCATCTTTCCTTCTTTTCTTCTCTCCCTCTGTCTTCTTTCCACACGTAGGCCCTCCCGTGTGCCAGTAACTGCGCCATGGACACCGGGGTGAAGAAAGCAGGCATTCCCTGCCCTCATGGACCTCAAGGCTTAGTTAAAGAAGCACACATGCAAACAAGCTGCTTGGATGCACGGAGACCAGGGTTCTACCCAAAGCACGAGGTTGCTCACGGACCACAAAGGAAAACACCTAACCCAGGCTGGATTAGGGGCAGTCACAGACACTCTCCTGCAAAAAGTGGCTTTTGGGCTGGGACCTAATGGACTCACAGGAATTAGAGGACGAGGAGTCCACAAGAAGAGCAGTTTAGAAAGTGGGAACAGCGGGGAGTGGAGTAGAAGAAACAAGAAGAAAGTGGGAACAGCATGTACAAAGGACTCAAGCAACAGAACTCCTTCCAACTAAGAACCTACTTGACCATCACCCTCCTTTCTGAATAAGGTTCACCTCTTTTTGTTTTTGTGTTTGTTTCCAGGTTCCCTAGAGAGGAGATGAAAGCTTTCTCACTGCCTCAGAGAAGATCAAGACTCCTAAGGGAAGAATGACAGGGGGCAGAGATCTGCCAGCTTATTAGAGGAACAGCATTGCTTACAGCAACAGAGGTCAAGGATCCTTGTCCATTACAGACCAAGAGTTTAGCTGGGAGTCAGAAAAAGCAAAGAGGGTTCACTGCATTGTTGATTTTCAACCACTGGGGAGCACTAAAGTAACAGAAGAACTTTCTGGGGACCCCTACATTGAATTCCTTGGTACCTTCAACGACATGGTCAGTACAGCTGTCTGAGGCAGACACCTGGTCCAGGTGACTGCTCGGTGAGCTAGAGAAAAGAGGACCCAATCAACAAAACCTGAAAGCACCTCTAAGATCTGCCGAGGGTAGTCCAGCCTTCATCTCTGACCCTGATCTGTTCTCTTTTGCTGTTAGGAACTCTTAGCCTCCTTCTCTTCTTTCAACAAGTAGTATGTGGGGATTTGTTGGAGGAGATGCTTCCATTTTCCAAGGACACCAAGGGGCTACTTGGAGATTCAAAACTAAAGCATAAAATCCAAGTCCAAGAGACAAAGGCCCGAACCGATGATTGAAACGTAAAAAGCAGCATCACGTCTGGAACATAGTAGGTGTTTAATAAATATATCTTACATTTTGAAGAAGCCAGTCATCTATTATGAAGATGAAAGAAAATGACTCTGGAGACAATAATTAGGGAAGACTTCGTGATGTGTGTGGGATGTGGGTAGATCTTGAAACAGGAGCATGGTTTTTAATAGATACAGAGGGAGCCACAGCATTCCCTGCAGAGGGTGTACCTTGAGCAAAGATGAGTCAGTGTGTGAATACCTTGGATCAATCAAAGTCTTGTTCAAGGCAAGGACCATATATCTTTCTGGTTTTGCTTGTTTGTTTGCTTGCTTGTCTTTTGGATGAACTTTGTTTTATCTTATTCTATCTTATCGTAATTACTTAAAATAGTAGTAGTTTTGATGGATGTACTTTTTTCTGACCTAGTTCATTACGTATTAAATTCACTTTTTTTTTTTTCTTGGTGCTAAGAGGAAAAGGGAAAAAAAATACAAGATTCTATTTTGGCTGAGTGGCAATATTGTTCTCTCTTGTGCTTGCATCTGAATGTGGCCCCCTGTTGATATCTCTGAGCACTACAGAAGTCTGGCTGTTGCCTGGTACCCGCTAAGTTCTGCTTGTCAAATTCTGTCCATTTCCGAAAAGCACGGGTTGGGGAGAACGAGAAGTGCACCTTTCGCAGAAAGTCAGCCTGATCCCCTTCCTTGTGAAAGCCCAGGGATCTCAGACTGGCAGATAAAGGACTTTATGGCTCCAACAGCCATTCTGAACTCCAGTGTAATGAAGGCATGCAGGTCAATTACCCATCTGTTTGTGTTTCTATTGCTGTGAATTACAGTATCCATCGCTGACAGCTCATTGGAGTGGAATGAAAATAAGACGATAATTCACCGGGTGAAACCGTGCAGAAAGGGCGAAAAGGCTATGATCTCATTCAGAAGTTCAGCCCTGTCTCCGTGATGGGTCATTTGCACTGGGAGAAATGAAGAAAGGCAGCTACCTGGGGGGAAGTGGGTGGGTTCTGGCGCCCCCTTCTGGACAGAGTAACCTTTGTGTTCCCAAGGATCATCATCCATTCTGCGGGATCTTAAGGAATAGACTTGGAACCCTTAGATGCAAGATTCGGGTAAATGAAGTTCAGCACAATAAAAGCAAAACCTTTTTACCATCAGGAGTTTTGAGGGATGAAACAGGTTGCCTTAGTAGGTAGAAGACCCCTCATCATCGGAAGCATACAAGCACAGTTTAAAGAACCCAGGGCCCAAATGGCATGTGGTTATCACTAACCCATATTCAGTTCTCCTCCCTTTGCGGTGTCCTCTCTTTGAAAAAATTACACACACCCCACTGTCCGCACTCAGATGGGTTCACGTGACACACTTTGGCCGATGAAATGTGAGCCCAGGTGAGGGGTACAACTTTCCAAAGCAGAGCTATAAGAACCAACACGTGGGTTTATCGGTTTCTCTGTCCCACCACCACGGAAAACAGCCATATTCCACATAGAGGCCACCGGAGGAACAGAATCACAATTGACTTGCGACCATGATGCAGCGTAAGCAAGAAATGAGCCTTTTCTCTTGGCAGCCACTGAGATTCAGGGATTGTTCGTTAGCACAACACAACCAAGCCTACATAGGAGATGGCAAACTATGGCCCATGGGCCAAATTGACCTGCAGCTTATTTTTGTAATTAATTTTATTGGAACACAGCCACACAGATTCGTTTCAGTACTGTCTATAGCTGCCTTCACATTACAATGGAAGAGCTGAGTGGTAAGAACAGAGACAACAAAGCCTAAAACATTTACCATCTGGCTCTTTGCAGAGAAAGTTTGCTACCTCCCCTACTAGCTGACCATTAAGGTCCCTCCAATCTTGATTTTCTATGCATCTACTCTGTGCTGTTGTTCATTCACTTATTTTTATTTACTTTTTAAAATGTTTATTTATTTATTTTGAGAGAGAGAGAGCGGAAGGAGCAGAAAAAAAAAAAATCCCAAGTAGGCTTCAACAGTCAGTGCCGAGGCTGACGTGGGGCTTAAACCCGCGAAACGCAAGATCATAACCTGAGCCCAAATCAAGAGTTGGATGCTTAACCAACGGAACCACCCAGGTGCCCCATTAAATGACAATTTGAACTCTGAAAAAGCAAATGTGGTCGGACTAAGCTATGAAATCACCAAGGATAAGGAGGCCAACATATATTTTAAATTCAATTTCCCAGGGGCGCCTGGGTGGGTCCGTCGGTTGAGTGTCCGACTTCGGCTCAGGTCACGATCTCTTGGTTCGTGAGTTTGAGCCCCGCATCGGGCTCTGTGCTGACAGCTCAGAGCCTGGAGCCTGCTTCAGATTCTGTCTCTCTCTTTCTCTGCCCCTCGCCTACTCACATTCTGTCTCTCTCTCAAAAACAAATAAACATTCAAAAAAAACTAAATTCAATTTCCTAAAATTTCAACATGAAGATACCCTTACAGAGGGTGTTAAGAAGAGGTTGATTCCATTTAATTATAAGCTTCTTCACAGAATTCATGATAAAAACCCAAACCTGACACCTATCAAACCTGACACAGCTACCAGATCCCCAGATCAGTTGATGTGTCCAAATCTTCTCTATTTCCCTTTCTTTGCTACAGCCTGCCACACCACAGCCACTGGCCCTCAAATGTAGAAAGTACCCCCCCCCCATTTAGATTTTGGCTCCAGCTCTTAGTAACCGCAGGACCTTGGGAAGTTAAGATCAAGAGGCTTAACTTCTCTGATTCTCAATTTCTTCATGAGAGCTTCCATTGTGGGGGTGCATGTAAAAATCAAACCATTTTGTATCTTGTGGTGGTATCTTGATTACAGGATGGATATTTAAAATTCACAGAACTCTTCACCTCGAAAGGGTGAACTTCTCTGTGTGTAAATTAGACCTCAATGGTCTGGAGAAGAAAATCAATCAGATCACACACGCGAACCTCTTGGTACAGGACAGTTGCCCGACTAACGTCATTTCTTGTCCTCACCCTGTTTTCTACTGCTTTCCCTCGAGGCCTTTGGCAATCTCAGACACCCCCTCTGTCGGTACCCAGAAACACCTTGCACACTTCTCAAATTTAAATAGAACACCTATCACACCATATTATGTGCTTGTGTTCATGCTCCTCCTGGTCTGTGATCTCCTTGAATGCCAGAGGCAATGCCTCGTTCGTGTTCCATCTCCCTGTCAGCTATAGCACATTAGTAGGCTCCTAGTCAGTGTGTTTGAATGAAGCTGAGTTTAGACAGAACATGTTTCAGGGAAGACCGTGGTTTTCTTCCGCCCTGTGCTTGGCATCCTCCTCCTCTCTACAGCCCTCCTTCCTGTGCAGGCCCTGTGTCACCTTCCCCAACATCAGAGCTTGAAATCTCGAGCTATTTCAACTTTGACACAGTAGTGACAAGAACAGGTGTTCAGAAACATCTGAGTAAAAAAAAAAAAACACAGAGACAAAACAACAACAAAAAAAACCCCAAAAAACAGAACAAAAAAAAAAAACAAAAAAAACATCCTAAGAGAACAATGCTGCTGAAGGTGTTTCTTGACTACGAATTTTTTAACACATACTTTGTTTTGGATCCATTGCTACAAATTATGATCCTTGAGAACTATAACTATTTCCTATATCTCTTGGCATTTTTTCCAAGATATCAAGCAAGATCACAGTAGGTGTGCAAACATAAAACTGCTCAGTCCAGCAACTATTAGTGAAGTCTTGTCCACCCGCCAACTTACTGAGCCAGGTACTATCCTAGATGCTAGATATGGAAAATGAATAAAGCACAATTTTCTGATCTCGGGAGCTCCAGTTGGGTGAGAGAACAAGATTCATAAAGATAAAATTATAATAACACACACATGCAAATGTATGCAAGATTCAGTAGAAGAAAAAAGAAGACACTTCAACTTTTATCAGAGTAAAAGTGTCCAGAAGAGTTATTTTGGACAAGACGGAACCAAAATGGTATGAACAGTCAAGCATTTTCCAAGTTGTATGCTGCAGAGCCTTAGATCTGCAAGTGTAACCAGGATAAAATATATTCAGGAAACTCCATATTTAATATACCTCTTGAGACTCATAATGTATATTAGCATAGTTAAGGCACTGAGAAGTCCTGCAGTAAATAAGTGCGGTTTATGCTATTTAATACTGATGTTTCAGTATTATTGAGCTTTTTTAAGTTACTGCATGGTAACAACCTCAAAATCACAGCAGCTTATAACCACAAAGGTTTATTTCTTGCTCTGTCTCATGTTGGCTGGGCTTTGGCTCTGCTCCAGACGTCTTCTTCATTTTGTATCCAGACTTGAAGGAGCAGCTTTGCTCAGGGGTACGCCATTATCATGACAGAAGGAAAAGAGCAAAAGTCAAGCCAGACAATGTCTCCTCATGCTAAGGCGGGGCATGGGTTATGTCCTCCCACATTCTATTGGCAAAAGCGAATCACATGGCCAAGGGCAATGCCAACTAGCCGGGAAGTATACATCTCCCACAGGACAGCACCGCCAGTCACACGGGGACGCACTGGTGTATATAATCCTTTTAGGGGAGGGAACAATGGGATAGATTAACTTGTTTTTGCGTCAAACCTTTTCTTAAAAAAAATTCAATTACCATATGATCCAGTGATTCCATTGTTAAGGTATACAGCCAAAGAACTGCAGACAGGCATTCAAACAAAAACTTGTACACCAATGTTCCTAGCAGCACTATTCACGACGGTCAAGAAGTGGAGACAATCTCCAGGTCCACCAGCCCATGAATGGGCAAACAAAATGTGGTATATCTATGCAATCAAATATTAATTCGGTCATAAAAGAACAAAGTAGTGATACATGCTACAATACGGGTGACCCTTGAAAGCGTTCTGCTAAATAAAAAGAAGCCAGACACAAAAACCCCACATATTGTGCTACTCCATTTGTATGAAATATCCAGAAAAAGCAAATCCACGGAGACAGAAAGCAGACTAGTTGCCTGGGGCTGGAGGGAAGTGAGGTGGAGAATGACTGCTTATTTGAGGTTGTGAGAAAGTTCTGGAACTAGATAGTTGGTGACTGTTGCACAATAACTGTGAGATGCTTAACGCCCCTTAATGAATTGCGCATTTTAAGATGGTTATGATGTTGAACTTAATGTAATACATATTTACCCTCATAAAAAGACTAAGATTCCAAATACATTGATGTGACAGTTCAAATTACTTTAAATCGGTACAAACTTATTGAGCACCTACTATGAGCTAAACACTGAACTCCAGAGAAGTGACTAATGAAGACATTAAAAGAAGGGTATGGCTTCTAGTCTCAGGGATCTTAATTACAATTAAATAACGCCACATCCAGTTTTACGCATAGGACAAGCTAGAATGTATCTAGGAGCAGAAAAGAAAAGCAGGTGGAGAGTGCTATGTTTGCAGTGTCAAAGGACAGCTTAGTTATGACCAAGATGAATTGTGACAGAAAAAAATAAGGATTGACTTAATTATCTTAAATATAAACAGGTGCCTTAGCTACATGGGATCAATGAATTAATTTTCATGGGTGGTGTATTCAGGTTTGAGGTGCCCTGATGCCTGGTTTCTGCCCAATCAATGAGACCAACCAGGAGTTCAATGAGACACGGTTGTTAAAATAAACCAAATCACCACACTGACTGTTTATCGGCCAGGATTCCCTTGCTGTACGCCTGGCCATGAGTTCATTTGAAAAGTATAGACCCTGCATGACTACAATGCCAAGAGATGAGGGGCGTCTAGGTGGCTTAGTCAGTTGAGCATTCGACTCTTGATTTGGGTTCAGGTCATGAGCTCATGGTGGTGAGATCGAGTCCCATGATGGGCTCTGTACTGAGCGTGGGTCCTGCTTGGGATTCTCTCTCTCCCTCTCTCTTTCTCTCCCTCTGCCCCTTCCCCAACCATGCCTCTCACTCTCTCCCTCCGTCTCTCTCTTTCAAAACAAAAACAAAAACAAAACAGGGGTGAGTCCTGAGATCACTTCTCTCAACATCAGCTTAGATGCCATCAGAATTTCCAACACTTTCTGTACAAGTGTGAGTCTTGAGTTACCAAATGATTCCAGATGTCCCCAGGAAAGTGGCAGCACATTTTATAGTCATGTACACTGGGTATGTTGCAAGGCCTTAGTAATCTGTGTTCTAGGGGTATGTGATCCTTCCTGGTTCTCAGTCTTTTTGAGAATATGACAATAGCTATAGAAATGGGGCACCTATAAACATATACAAGTTAGCAAGTAATTTTAGGAAAAGTGTAGACTTTCCAAAGTAAATAGCAGAGCCTACAAGCACACAGAAAGGGCTATGGAATTATTTGCTCTAATAAAAATCATGGTTATGATTCACATGCTCCAGGTTGAGAAACAGTATGGTTCAAGAGCATTGACATTGAATGGACTTGGGTTCAAATTCTTATGCTGCCACCTACAAGACAGTTACTTAACATCTGTGAGCCTCAGTTTTCAAGTCTTCAAAATGGGTCTTTGGTGGGGTATACAGGAGATCTTGATATAAAGAAATGAGCTCTTTGCCCGGCAGATGAGAATCACGCAGTAAATCGTAAGCGTAAGTATTATTTTATATCCGCCCTATTGGTTTTTAGGTCAGGTGCTTTCTACATGTTTTCCAATGAAATGCAGAACAAAGGCTCTGCCACAGAGGTGTTTTTATGCCCGTTTTGTAGAGCAGAACACCTAGAGAAGCTCAGAGGGTTAACTAGCCCGAGGTCTCATCACCATCAAGCCTGCCCTCCGGATCCTTCTGATTCTATCTGTGTTCCGACTGAGCCTTTAATTGACCCTTCGATCCACTTCCTAAGAGGAACTCTGGTTGTCCTCATCACAAGGCCAAGAACAGAGTGCTCCTGGGCGCATGGACGAAAACCAGCTTGGATGCGGCCAACTGGGTGGACGTCAGCAGCCCCCTCAGTCATGAAGACACTGCCCTTTTATTCAGCGGGCCTTCCGGACAGAGCCGCGGGAAGGGAGAAACATGGGGCCCCATCAGTGCCTCCAGGCGCTGCTAATCAGACAAGAAGGGCCTAATCACAAGCCCCTGCCCGCACCCTGGGCTCTTTCTGTGGAGGACCTACCCCGAAGCTACCGACCGGCATTGGCAACAATCGCTCGGCCTTCCACCCTGGGGGCCCAAGGCCACATGGGGTGACAAGGGGTGAGAGAGGAGGGGGCTTCGTGGACAGAAAGACTTAATCATGTCCGGTGCCCCCTTCCTCTACTACTGCAGTTGGGCAAAGACTTATTCCCATCGTACCCACATCTAGAACTGTGCTGTGCTGACTCAGAGCCTCCCAGCAAAGTCAAGCAGGCTTGGGGCCCAGGCAACAGGGAACCAAAAGCCAGGGGGACCTCGGGAAGGTTACCTCTCTGGGCCTCAGTTTCTCCATCTGTTTGATGGGGAGCATGATCCTTATCTCTCAGTTGGTGGGAGGGCCGAAGTGGCTAATGGATATACACGCAATGCCTAAGAGGGAGTAGCAGCAGAAAAAAGTATCATTTCTGACATTTCTACACTCTGTTCCTCTGTTTCTGCTACTTGTCGCAAGATGAGTTTGGGCATTTATGATGCCCAGCTACTGAGGAAAGGGATGGTTGATGCTACTTCTCTTCCTCAACCTCCTCCTCCTGCACCGTCCTCCCTCCTTCAAGTCCTTCCTGCCCTTCGCCCTCCTCCCTCTTCTGCCCTTCGCCCTCCTCCCTCAAGTCCTTTCCCCTCTTCTTCTCCCTCTCTCTCCTTTCCTCCACCTCCCTCTTCTTCCTCGCCTTCTGCCTTCCCCTAGTCCCCCTCCTTCCATTGCTACTTAAGCACCAATCATAAGGAAACATTCAAGTCAGCAAACATGTATCGAGTTCCTATGTCCCCAGCACTGTTGAATATAATGAAAAACAAAGTTGGCAAGGCAAAAATCCCTTTTCTAAAGAAGCCTATCATCTACTCTATAGAACAGGTAAAACCCAAACCCCCCCCAAATATGTTGCAAGGTACAGGAAAACCAATAAATCATGCCGGAGAAGAGGTCTTAAAAGAGGCTTTTCAGAGGCGGTGGCATTTGGGAGATGAAGGGACATGACTCTGGCCTTAAAGACGTCAACTCTAGTGCCGTAGAGAAGACGCATGCGCTTTGGGAGAAAGATCCTCGTCAAGTTCACTGATGCCTGCCATGCTACTACTCAGTTGACCACAATCTCCATTTTGTGGAACATTCTTTTTATCTTCTTTTTTTAAGCTTATTTAGTTTAGAGAGAGAGAGAAAGAGCGAACGGGGGAATGGGGAAGAAGCAGAGAGAGAGGAAAAGACAGAAAACTGAGGCAGGCTCCACACTGTCAGAGCCCAATGCGGGGCTCGAACCCACAGACCATGAGAGTGCCACCTGAGCCGATGTCGGACGCTTATCCGACTGAGCCACCCAGGCGCCCCAGTAACATTGTTTACTTGGCCTCCAGGACACCATGCTCTCACCACTCCCTTTACACCTTCCCCAGCCACTTCTTAGCTTCCTTTTCCTGTTCCTCATTCTCATTCCATTATCCCAACCCTTCAATATGAGATTCTCCACGGCTCAATAACTGAATTCCTTCTTTTTGTTTCTATCTACACTCTTTTCCAAGGTCATCTAACCCAACCTCACATCATTAAATATCATCTCTATGCTAATTTAGATTTCTAGTCCTCCCCCCACCCCGACTTTCCGGATGCCCATTCAGCATCCACGTTTGTATCTAGAGCACACTTCTCAAACTTGGTTCACCCAGTTCCTCATGTCGCAGCAAAAGTGACCCCTCCTGCAGTCTTCACTGTATCAGCAAAGTGATTCCATCACTGCGGTGGCTCAGGCCAAACTCTGGGGTCATCCTTTACTTCTCTCTTTCTCTCACAAACATTTCTAGTTCATCACCAAATAATGTCAGCACCACTTAAAAAATGCACCCGTAGGGCAATCATTCCTCACAACCCACATCACCAGCTCTCATGGTCCTGGCCGCCATTTTGTCTTACCTTGGTAAACACGACAGCCCCCACACTGGGTTCCTTTTATGTGTTCTTGCCCTCTGTGTTAGTCTTTTCCACACAGCACTCATAGCGATTCATTTAAAATGTAAGTCAGGTCAGGTTACGCCACTGCCTGAATTTGCAATGGCTTCTCATTTCATCCAGAGTAGAAGTCTAAAGTCTTTTCCATGGTCTACAAATTTCTACATGACCTGTTCTCTCACCATCTCTCTGATTGTAAAGAAAATATATTTCTTTGTTTGCTTGTTTATTGTCTGCTCCCCTAACACCCACACACTAAATATAAACTCCAAAATGATGGAGACTTCGCTTATTCACGGCTATATATCCAGCTCTTAAAACAGTATCTGACATGTAGTTGATATTCAATAAATATTGCTAAATGAATGAATGTATGAATGAATAAATTTATGGATCATCCCAGATTTCAGCAAAATATTCTCTCTGCATCCCTTTCCACATCAGTGAGCTACCAAGGCAGAGCTCTGCTCTCTGTATACCTCACCAGATGGATACTAGATTAAATTACATGACAATGTCAGCAAAACACTCAATGGGCTTCTTGGAGAGAGAAGTATAAAAATAAGAAGTTATCATTATGCCATTAGTGTTATTACTACCAGTTTGGCTGTTGCTGT